>NC_083368.1:37832777-38141388 GCF_030254825.1 Meriones unguiculatus
TTGCCTTTAGCGGATTATAATTGTGCCCTGGTTTTTCCCTCTTGGAATAAGAAAGTATGTAAATTATTTTTAACTGTACAAGAGACCAAAATTAGAATTTTAAAGAGAACTTGGACTTCTCAAGTGTTGAAATTTGTAAAGAATGGGGCACTTTTAAAAAAATTATAGTATGCTTTATACTATGATATTGATGTGAGATCTTGGGAATAAACAAGAAATGAAAGGGTATGTTTAAAAAGTCATGTTTCTCCATCAAGTTGATAAAGAGTCAATTGTGCTAGTTAGCTCTCTCTCGGAAGAGAGAACTTCAATTGAGAAACTGCCTTCATCAGTTGGCCTATGGCTATGTCTGTAACTATTTTCTTTATTATGTGGGTACAAGTTGCTTTTGGTTTTAACACAGTAACAATGTATCAAACTAGAACATGCTACTCTTCTACCCCGCGACTACGTCCAGATAGAATCACTTACCCACATTTCTCACTCAAAAGCCAATGTAGATGCCGCTCAATCAAAACAGCTTCTTCTTAACAGAGCCAATTTCCCCTTCCCCCAAAGCCCACTTCTTCACTCCTCTTGAACTTCCTTGACTAAATCCCCATACCCAGCAAATAAACCCTCTCAGCAAGTGTTACCTGTTCCTCTATTGCAAGTATCGAAACGCATACTCCTTACAAGCTGTGCTCTTCCTACAGGTGACCTTTCCCTCTGAACTTACACTTACCCTTAAAATGGCAGTAAAAGAACTGTCACTTGGGGCTATTTTGAGGGCTGGGACAATTAGGTAATTAGACAATTTTCAAATGTACCTGTCTCCTACATGGAACCTACCTAGTGACAAACTGACCCAAAGAGATGGCTCCTGGTGATGCTGCAGGGGGGACAGATGGCTTCATGGGGAGAATGTTTCTAGTTCTGTATAAAATTGCAGGATGCAGGAGAGGACCTAGTTATGTCATACAGTTCAGACTTATGACTAATAAATTAGTAATACTTTTCACTGACTTTTAACTCTTTCCTACTAGATCTGACTGTCAGGCTAATAACCTCTTAGAATTCTACCTTGTAAGTGATACATGCCAGGAATCACTTTGGTCTGTGAGATCTTTTAAGACATCTTTTGCTCGTCTTAAATCCCCCACCAACACCCAGTGCCATGGATGAAGACATCAAATCCAAAATCAAGATCTATAGGACTGCCTCAACATTCTTTGCCTTTCAGAATGATAAATCTTTAATAGAAATAAAAATGAAATAGAAAAGCAGCTTTCTCACTCCCCAGGACACCTGTTGAAAGTATGGCAATGTGCAAATGGAGATCCTTAGCAGGGAGCTTTTCATTTTCACTTGTCAGTATCCTTATGGATAGGCTTCAGAACTGAGGAAGAGCAGACTTGGAAAACTGCCAAGTCTTTTCCAAAACTGACTTTTGCCAGCTGCTTCCCCAACCAGAACCTGACCAGAGACTGCAGGCTGAATTGCCTGGCTTTCACCACACAAAGCAATGACTATGAACGAGGGTGTGGTGTCTCTACGGAAAATAGCACTAGAGTACACACAAAGGCATCGACTGTGAAAGAGGGTGGCGTTTCTATGGGAAAACAGCACCAGAGTGGATGTGGATCCATTCCCCATGTTTTGGGTCTCAACCACTAGGCAGAGACGATCTGAGCTGCCTCTATCCACCTCTCCTCTGTCCTGCCTTTTGTTTTGTGAGATGAAGGGACCTGAGAATATATAAAATTGTCCATCCTGGGGTTCCAAACCATGTCTTCCACTAGAACTCAATAGAAAAAAAAATTGAAATATTACCACACAATAAAATTGACCTTCAAAATATTTAGTATTTCAGTAAATAAAAAATAACGTAGGAAATGATACCTAAATGGGGCTTGCCTGGCACTGGCTTTTCCCATTTTGTTCTGCCAGGCTAGTTTCAATTTATAGCTAAACATCCCTCCCCTCCCTGACAGACGTGGGGGCACAGACCAGAGTTTATGGGGCTCTGCAAATTACCTGAGCAGAGCGTGGCCCCAAAGAACAGGAGAGAGAGAGGCAGTAGTCCCAGCCAGCTGCTGCTTCCCCTCAGCTGCCTGTGCCCTCTTCCACCCTGCTTGTCTGGCAATTTGAATGCAGACTAGACATTTCATCATTTTTTTTTTACAAGGGTTTTTGAGAAAGGGAATGGACTCTGATGCTGCTGGAGAGATTCTAGCTCAGACTAGATAGAGTCTGGGGAGGAGAGGAAGAGGCGTGAGAAGGGGATGAGCTAGTGCTGGGCTTGTCAGCTGGGAACAAGAGTAACCAGAACGATGGGAGCATCACCTTATAGACAAAGAACCCCATTCACAGCATTTTTATATTGAATTTGTTTACATATCTCTTAAGAAAAATATAGCTCATTCCCTTCATTCCTGTCTGCATCGCACCTTCTTCCTTTCTCTTAATTTTAAAATATTAGCAGTTTTCAAATGTGAATCCTATGCAACTCCAAATTTCTCGTTCCTAAGTTCACTGTATCAAACTGCTGACCAATGAGTTAAAAGTGGAGAGCCGGAACAGTGAAAAGTTCTCTTCACACTCACTGCAGTTTCGTTGGAGCCTTTCTGTGACTGCTCTCAAAACGGCTCATGCCTTTGCTTTGACTCTGCTGACCTTGGCACTTCTGCAGAGCTACTGTCCCAGGGCACCCCCTCTGCGCTTGACAATGTGACTCCACAGACTCCGATCTTTCACGTGGTCGCTGGAACAGAAGCATCACCTGGAAGCTTAGACACCCTTGTTTTTGGGTCCCAGCTTAGTTCTGGGTATGTGGCTCAACAGTCAAGGAATCAACAAGCCTCCAGGGTTTCCTATGCAGGCAAGAGTGGACCCCAGAAAATGCGTTCCTGCAGGTAAAGGGCAGTCTCAGTTCTACCCTCCAAGGCCTGGAAACCCTCAGAAGGGCAGAGACGTAGGAGCTAACAGTGTTTCTAGTGTTAGGGAATGGGCTTGTTGACGTACCCCAAGACAAATAAGGAAGACATGAAAGGACTGTTTCAGTTATTATTTACACAGGGAAAAGGGCATTTTACAGAAATGAGTATAAGATTGAAAATTTGCACCCCTGTCTTTAAAGCTGAAGCCTCCTGCATGCGCTATCTGCCAGTCAACTCAAAGCGCTGCCATGGGAACGTGGAGCATGAAAGGTGTTCTTCTTGGAAGGGGAGAGGATGCATTTTATCCGAGCACTCCTGTTTCCTTTATATAATAGAAGAGGAATGTGTGCCAGCTGAGCTCTGAGAGTCTGGGAAAACCGGGAAAGGAAGTACTGACAGGAATTTAATCAGGTGCAGCTGAAAGGGTCATGGAGCATCACTCAGAACACAGAAGGGGAAGGAAGCCGTGCTCAGCTTGTAGTATAGTCTTCTATGGGATTTTTCTCCAGTGAGAGAGATGGTCCAGCTATGCCTGTCACCTTTAATCCTTATCGTCTCTGGGATGGTACAAAAGTAGCACGTGTTCAAACTGAAAGGCTCATAATGGAGGAGCTGGTGTTGAACCCAGAGCCTTATCTGTTGCCACAACAGCCGTCTTCCTGCCCTAGTATTGCTTGTTGCTGGCCAGCTCTCTCTGACTCTGTCTCTGTCTCTCACTTCCTCTCATACTGTTCTGCCTCAGGTCTACAGTGATAGGGCCAAGTGGTGTGACCAACCGCAAACATGAACCAAAATAAACTTTTCCTTCTTTAAGTTAGTTTTCTCAGGCATTTTGTCACAGTGACAGAAGGCTGCCAAATACATCTCAAATGTTTAAGATAAGATTTTCATGTTTTTTAAGCAAATTTTTGGCTCAAAGAATCTAATTAGATCAATATTCCTCAGTCATTTCTGAAAAAAAAAAAACCTTCAATATGAATAAGCCTCTTAGAATTCCACAATATAATATTTATTTTTAATAACTAAAAACACATAAAGGCAAAAAGCTACTATAAACTTTGAATATAATAAAAATATAAGTTTGAAAATTTAACTTTGAAACTGTGTATATTCCCACTGTTAAAAACAAACAAACAAACAAAACAAAAAACCTCATAAACACATGGGTGTCCTTTAAAATAACTTCCTGGGCGTCTGAGAGGTCGTGGCTGGTAACTGAGAGCAGTGAGTCAGCAAAACCTTTCCTACAAAGGGCCAGAGAGTGAACACCCGAGGTTTTTCTGCCACATGTGTCTGTCCAAATAGCTCGACTTTGCTGTTATGGCACTAAGCAGTATGTCAAAACAGGTGTGTGTGGGAAGTATTCCACTGAGACTGTATTCAGGAGCAGACGTGGTTCTGCAGCTGTAGTGGAAGACCCTGGATATATTCCTGACTAATCGTAGTTCCCGAGGATGTAAACTACAACTCGTTAGCCCTGCTCCCAGGATATGACACGACCCAGCCCTTCTGCCGACCAGGCATCAGAATGTGATACAGAGGTACAGAACTCCAGGTTTGTCAGCTTCCATTAGCTTGTTTTGAAGGTTATTGGACTCCCAAATGAATGCATATACAGGCTGAGCAGTTTGAATGTATATATTTAGGAATATATATATACACACACATTTACATACCTCTGAGTGGGCCAACCGCAGGAAGGGAACTTAAAGGTTTGCATTGTCATCAGACATACCCGTCGCTTCCCTTCCTATGAAAATCCCTGTGTTATCTGTGCTGTTTCCAGAACGAAATGCCAAGCTCTCAGCATGATCTCCTTGGGATCTCTAGAAACTGGCTCCATTGCACCTGCATAGCCCCAGTGTCCACAGTGGGTTGGCACAAGCATCCTAGTAGAATGAGGAAAGTTACAGCAAGTGTGTGATCTGAAAGGAGTCATCACCCAAATTCTCATTTCAGATGGAGGCTGAAACAGAGTGAGTAGACATCCCGGAGGATGGCAGGGAAGAAGGAAGCATTGTCTTCACGTGGAAGGAGAGCTTCCTGCTCTTTTGTGTGAGCACAGAGTCTAGAGCTCAAATGTTCTTGGGATGAAGACTAGGAAGGTAGGGTGTCTGTGTTCTTAGTAATGGATTGCTTTTCTTCCTTAGGAGCCAAGAAGGGACTGAAGCTGTACCCATACACAATCCGAGTCACTTTGTTCATGGGGTAGTAGCTGTGACCATGGCTACTAGTGGTCCCTTGGTGCTTTCCCTTCCTGCTGGCACCAGAGTCTGAAACAGAATAGCCTCCCAAGTGTCATGATGGGATGTGGGGAGAACTTCACACTTCCTTCATCCCTAACCACTTACAACCGAGTTCTCCTGGGATTCCTTGTTGAAGCAAACAAAGGAGAAATAGTGACAACAAACACCACTTTTAGACATTTCCAGGATCTAGGGCTCATCTCTTCCAGCATTAAGGGTGATGACATCAACCATATTTAAGTTGGAAGATTAGTGCTGAAAACACTTGGAACCTAGAATTGACAGATTGTATTTGTTCTCTGGTTACAACTCCCATCGAAAATTGCACATAGGGTTGGAAAGCAAACTGGAAAGTTACAGCAGCTGATTCATTGATGGTGGGTGTCTGGGCAAGTTTTCATCTTGTTTTATTGACATTATTTTATACATGCATACGTACGTACATGCATACATACAACTTTTTGATTGATGTTTTTCTTTCTCAGTGATGCTCATCTTGTGAGAAAGATACCCAAGTAAATGAGGCCAAGGAGAAGTGACAGAAAGATTAGTCTCCCCTTGCTTCTTCCTCCTGCATAGATTCCACTCACACCCAGGGTGGCATGGATCTGTCAGGTGTGACAATAGTTAGGGAAAACACAGTGTCTCTAGTTTCTTCTGGGCTTAACTGACCTTAATGTAGAAGTAAGGGTCTCAGAGTTATAGTCTTAGGTCCTCTAGATACTTTCTTTTGAGGCACAGAACCAGATCTGCTGAGAGTAACATAGCTCCTACAAATTCTAGCCTAAATTCAGAGGAGCCAAATAAGGTAGAGGGGCTGTCTAGAGGGGGCTGTTGTGCTGTTGTCGGAGATTTCTAGAAGGGGCTTGTGCTGTGGCTGGGAGCTTTGAAGGGATGGGGTGCGGTGGGGCTGGGACCTTGCATGCTGTGGTAGGAGTTTTCTGAGGGCAGGGGCTACAAGCTATGGTCAGAAGTGGTTTCTAGGTACTAGGTAGAGGCACAAGGGTAAGAAACCGAAGTCACTGCTTTCTGGACAGTCCTAGGGATTTTGCAAAGGATTGGGAGGATCCGGAATGACGGCTGTTTCTCTTTAATTGTGGTTGAGATCCCACCCATGCTGACCCAATGCTAGCCTTCTAAGCTCCACCCAGGACGGCTATGAACTAGGCAGATGATACAGCCCAGGAATAGATCAACCCTTTCCCTCTGTCTTTAAACTGTCACATCCATTCCATCTAGACTCTGCCTCTACACTAAGAGCTGGGAGAAATAACTATTGCAGCCTATTTATTCCAACACAAATGCTGTGCGCCAGCAGCTCAGCTTACTGGGCGTCTTCTGCTTGACAATCTAATTTAGCCGTCTGGCTCCTTGAACCTGTTTGCCCTCTGTGTAATTGCTCACCAAATCCACCACCTCTTTAAGCCTTACATCTTGAATCAGCTTCTAAATGCCACTGACCTACTAGGTTATTTTGTTGGTTCCACTGTTATGGACATCTATATCCCTTTATCTTTTAGTGGCTGCTTCTACCTAGCTCATTCCCTCCTCGTCTACCGTGTCAGACATGTTTTATTTCTCTTCTGTAGTCTTGCTGTGCGCTTATAAAAATAACAGCTATAATTTCTTGAATGGAGGACTGTTGTAATAAGCACTGTTAGAGGGAAGTTCAGAACCCTCACTGGCAGCTCCGGAGGAAGTCCTGCAGAGAAGCTGTGCAGCAATCCAGCAAAGAGTTCAGGAGGAGGTAGACATGGAGGTGCTGGGAAATAAGAAAAAGGGAAGAGGCCAAATCCACATGGAGCCTGCGTGTATAGTTATTACAGTGAGAAACTACACCATTTAAAAGGGCAGAGGCCATTATTGAACGGAGAAGAAATAAGACAAGATGAAAGGTTAAAAAGCAATTGGTAAGAAATATTGGCAAAGCTGAAGTTTTTACCCGGAGCCTCTGAAAACTTGGAAAAGTCATTTAATAAAAGAACTTCTTATAAGATGAATTCATCACAGATTAGCTCGTATAAACACATCTCTGGTGAAAGGACGCACAAGGGACTCTATGGCATTCCCTGCTCTCCTGCTTAGGACCCCACTGGCCTGGCAGCCCCCACTCAGACACCTCCCTCCTGACTTCTTACCTGCACCCCCCACTGTTTCAAAACAGCTGTCACCTTCCATGCAGAGCCTCTTGAACTTTGAACTTTTGAAATTAGCAGGAGAAAACCCTTGGGGAAGTACGTTTGTGTGTGTGTGTGTGTGTGTGTGTGTGTGTGTGTGTGTGTGTCTGTCTGTCTGTCTGTCTGTGTGTCTGTCTGTCTGTGTGTGTCAGTCTGTCTGTCTGTGTGTGTGTGTGTGTCTGTGTAAGCCTGTGGAGTTAAAGATGGCAGTTGCTCTCTTTTCCTACTACTCTCCATCTTAGATTTTGAGACAGGGAATCTAGATGAACCTGGCCATCACCTGCTGGCTAGGTTGCCTGGCAGGAGAACTCCCAGATGGGCCTGCTGTGCCCCATCCTGGGAATAACCACGCAATCATCCCGTCCACTTTTAGAGAATACCTTTCTTTTTATGTTAAAAAAACATATTTATTTATTTAGTTAGTTAGTTACTTAGCTATTTGTGTGTGCGTGTGTATGCTCATGTGTCCACATGCATGTGTGCTCACGCCCTCGTGTGCACACTCATGCCAAGGCACACGTTGGGAGGACGGAAGACAGCTTTCAGAGTTGGTCCTGTCTTTCCACCATGTTGTTCCTGGGCTCATCAAATTCAAGTCATCAGAGTTGGTGGCCAGTGACCACCACACGGGTCCTGGGAACCCTTTTGACACCATATTAAAGGTTGCCTAAATGGGTTGCTTCTCCGAGGTTTCCTTTTGTGGTTGCTTTGATTTTTAGTTTTTCATTGTAATTTCACAAATTTCAAGAACTTTATGTATGAGTACTGTATTTGCAACATTTACACACCTCCTCCAAATCCTCCCTTTCCCCTTTCCCCACTCCCTAAAATTCATGACCTCTTGTTTTATTATTGCTATTTCTTGACATCCTTTATCGAGTCTTTGAGTTAGAGCTCTCTTACTTTGGCTCTGTTGCTAAGATCTGATTCAGGCATGACATCATGCACACCTCAAAAGCTTAGAACAATAAACATTTATCATCACAGTTTATGATTACACTTCCACCCCCATAAGATTATAATCAAGGCACTACCCAGGAACAGATTTTCACCAAAAGGCTCAACTAAGGGAATCATCCCTTCCAAGCCACAGGTGTGGTTGCTGGCAGCATTTAGCTTATATGTAGCTGTCACCAGGGACCTCTGGAAATCTCTATCTAGTCCTGAGTCCACAACATGAGCTCTGTCATCCAGCAGAGCCGGCTAGCAGAGCAAGAGGGAACCCAAAATGGAAGCACAGACTCCTCATAATCTAACCTCGGCAGTGATGTTTCCTCACTTCCACTACAATTTATTCATTAGCAGTAGGTCACCCCGGGGGGCTGGAGAGAGGGCTCAGTGGTTATGAGCACTGTCTGTTCTTCCAGAGGTCCTGAGTTCAATTTCCAGCAACCACATGGTGGCTCACGACTGTCTACATTGGGATCTGATGCCCTCTTCCGGCATGCAGGTGTACATGCAGATAGAGCACTCACTCATCTACACAAAACAAATAAATAAATCTTAGAAAAAAGAAGTAAGTCACCCTGAATACACAGAAATGTAGCCACAAAGAGGCAGGGATCGCTAGGAACTATTTCAGAGGCTGTGACCATGTGGCATGATGCCCATGATCCCCAAGAGCATGTAGGGGAAGCTTAATTGTCTAAAATCCAGTAGCGCATAAATACTCATGTTAAACATGGTGAGGTTGTGACAATATCCAAACATAGACCAATATACAGCCCGACTATATGGACAGGTCACTAAATAAGAACAATTATTCTTACAGGGTAATTGGAGTATACTTAGGGTTTTTTGGAGGCTGAATCTAGAGCCTTATGCATGCTGGGAAAGTGTTATTCCTTTGGAATGGACCTCTATCCATGACTTTCTTTTTCTCTTTTTTTAATTTTGGGTCATATATTAGTGTTCTGCCAGGGCCCACCTCTCCTGCTCTTGCCACAAGCTCTTCCAATGCTCTTATGGAACTGACTCTGAGATCCTACCTGCTAAAGTGGTAAGATCTCCCCTCAAATCTCCTCTTTGTTTTTACACGTTCTCAAATCAAATCTCATTGCTCACGTACTGATGCTTATTTATTTTCTTAAGCCTGCAGTCAGGCACTGCAAATACTCCATCTTTCTTCATTGATGTCAGGTATTGATTCTGGGTAAATGTGTTGGTTTCGCTGACTCCACCTTCCTCTGGGATGGGCTGCTCCTGGACAACAAGTAAATTTAAGTGGCAAAATAATATAGCTTAAGACTAGAACCTCATTTTTTTTTGGGGGGGAGCACCAAAGAGATGCTGGAGGCTGGAGGAGGTGATATGCAGGAGTAAGTGGTGTCAAATGACCATGAGTTTTTTTCTCCCACACTGTGAAACCCGGAACTAACATTATAGACAATGTCCATCACCAAGCCCTCAACAACCAAAATTAGTGGAGAACATATCATATTCATGCTATTATATCATACATGTTAAAGAAACTTACTGAAGGGGACTGATGCCAACCTTGGGGTCAGATTCATGCCTGGGACACACAGAAGGAAGCCAGGAAATGTAGATTTTCTTCCTGGATATTTTACTTTTCACAAATTCAGCTGCTGAGAAATAGTACTGTTCTAACTTGTCTCTAATGTTTAGGAAATGGGGTCACAGCACAGACTTGGGGACTAGCATCTTCAATCTAAACACCTGTGCTGTTTGTACCAGTCTTTCTAGATGTCAGCCCATATGAGGCGCTAAAAATGAAGTTTCAGTGTCTGGAAAAATAGGAGGGATGGTCAAATTGAATGTGATGATGGAGGATTTTTTTTTCAATGATGCTACGTATAAAATGTAGATAATTGCATGTGGTGTACTTCCTTTCTTTCGTTAAGCTGGATGCTATGGTGTCTTTGAATCCTCCACTTGAGTAGTCTTGGCCCAGGCCTGTGTCAGGACAGAGCTGGGAGAAGAGGCTCTTGCTGGGGAATGGCACTTCAAACAGACACCTGGTTTTACTCTGTGGACACATGTGGACAGGCATTGTGATCACTAACTCCTCAAAGAGGGAGAAGTTAGAACAATTTACTATTGACTGAAACCACAACTTACCCAGATAAAACGAAGCCAAAGAGAAGCAGCAAAGGGTTGAATATTCTCTGTTGACAGGGCTGCGCAGGAAAGCACACTCCCAGCCCTAAAGGGAGAGTTAGCAATGACAGCAGACCCTTCCCTATCTCTAGCTACAGGCCCTGGCCTGCCTTGCCTGTAGAGACAGAGATGAATGAGTTTCCTTGGTTACACAGGCTCAGTCACTTGTGGCTTCCAGACAGGCATCTGCAGGCCTGGAAAGGGAGTTCCTGCTCTTGTTCCCATTTGCAAATACTTATGGATTTCTGACATTCTGCCTCTTACTCCACTTCAGTACTTGTCACTCACTGACAACAGCTGTCAGTAAGATCCTTTCCACTCTAAATGCTGAGGTATTTAAAGGTCTATGCAGATAAGCACAGAACAGCATTGCTACTGATTTCTGATTCTCACTTCAGCCTGCTAATCTATGGAGTGGATCCTAGATTTTAACAGCCTAGAACTGGCTCAGTTCAGTAATCCTGGTTCTGACTGTCTCTTGTCAGATCACCTCCTCTCCCTTTAGCCTTCTTCATTATCCACCGTATCTGATCCCAAAGACCCCTAACTGATTTAGTTGTTCAATGGACCTAACCAACCATTCTTGCAGTCTCTTCTCTTACCACATGGCCTGTATTCACTTGTTCTAAATTATTTACTCTTCAGAAAAAACAAAACCCATACAACTGTGCCCTGGCAGTCCTAACAAACTGGGCTCAGCTACCAGTCTTCACTATATCAATGAAAAGGACAAGTTGCAGTGAGCACAAAATGGAGATTTATCTAGGATTGCCAGGTTAGGGAGAGAAAAAAGAAAGAGGTCAGTGACCCTCTACATCTCCCTTCAAGGTACTGGCATCAGACCTAGGTTGTAAAAAAAAAAAAAGAAAAAGCAATGGATATACCTAATTGGCTGTCCATGTCAAAGTGGAATCCTACTTCTTGTCTCTTGGTCTGTCCTGCAAGTTATCAGCATTCCTCCCGGAGGACAGGTTCCTCTCTGGCTGTCACCTGGGCTTCAGCTTTCCCCACTGTCATGAGCCACTATGCTGGGGACACAGAGAACATCATGGGTCTTTCCATGATGTCAGAACTGATTGACTCATACTAAAGTCACAAGGCTTAGCACTCTCAGTGACAGCGATTTGCCATTTAACCCACCTGCCCTGGAGTCAAAAGCTGCTTGTGAAATGGAGTCGGCCTGAAAAAGACACTGTTTACACACTGTGGAATACTTTAGAGTAGGGCTTAACCTGATCTCAGTACTCTCTCCCAGGATGAGATTCCTGTAGAAATTGTCATTGTAGGGGGGTCAATTCAACAATCATTTCAACAGTCTGATAGCATGAATGACTCTCTTTTACACTTGCTTTTCTCCTGCCAGGACAACAGGACTTGTGGCAAGTTCACAACGTGACTTCACGATTGGTGTATATGCTGTCCATGTTTTTCTTTCTCACGATGGCGGAGCTGAGACCTGGTTAAGATCATGAAAACAATGCACAAAAAAAATTGTCACATTTTCTACGTTGCATCTACAGGACACACATGCTAATGTTATTCTATTAAGTCCATTTCATGATAATATTAATGTGACATTTTAAAATTGTATCAAAAAATTTCTTATCATTATGGTCCTCATCCGAAATGCTTTGCCATAGACTCCTGTGTTTGACCGCTGGGCTTCCACTGGTGGTGCTCTTTTATGAAGCTGGGGAAGCATTAGGAGGTGGAGCCCGGCTGAAGGAGATGGATCACCCGAAGTGGTCCTTGAGTGCTGTGCCTTAGCCCCCTGCTCTTTAGCGCAGCTCTCTATTTCCTGACTATTGCCTCCATACTACCAGCCTGACTCAGGCTCCTGTGTCACAGCCAAAGAGACTCCCGCTGCCAGACCACCCCACCGTGATGAACTTTGCCCCCTGAGCCGTGAGCTTTCATCCCTCAAGTTGCTTCTGCCACAGCAATGGAAAAAAAGCAGCTCATGCTCACACAACCATTATTTTCAGAAAGCATTTACTAGGACGCTATAGCAAACATTTATTATATTCAGCAATAAAACTAGTAAAATTGGATATGAAAGCCAATGAGTAAAGTAGGGTTTTCCCAATAAATAGCTTATTTAACAAAGCATAGTGGACACACACATCTTCTAGTAAAGATAAACTTAACTGGGAAAATTTGCTATCACCCAGCATGGAAATGGCAGTCTGCGGAGTTTAGATTTTTATGTTGCGGGATGAAAGGTAATAGTAGCTCAAGCAAATTTAGGAGAAAGACTCTGTCTTCCAGAAGTACTTGAAAAATTATCATCTTTTGACTTCATAGAATACTTTTAAGACTCTTGTGAGCTGTGTCTTAGGGGGAAGCTTGTGAGTAGTGTGCAGGATTTGAATGTGAGCTAACACCAGGTGTGTGTGTGTGTGTGTGTGTGTGTGTGTGCCCATCACTGTGTGATAATCACTCCTCCATTATGATTTATAGATTTCACACTGGTAATGGAGCTTGGAGGTGGTGGTGTGTGCGTAGTCCCGGCTACTGGAGGCCAGAAGTTCATTCGTTTAGGGTTTTGTTTTCTGAGACTGGGTTTCCTGTAGCGAAGGAGTTCCTGATTCTTCTGCCTTCAAGTGCTAGAAATGTGTGTTTGCTGCTATGCCTGGCTCACCCAAAAGCTTGAATCTGTCCTGGGCAGCACTTCAAGACACACCTATCTCAAAACAAACCCCAAACAATTAAAACAGAAAGGAAGTTCCCCTTTTCTACCAATAGGTGACAGTATTGCTTTGGGACAAATAACAATTTGTCCCCTTTACCTTTGAGTCAGGGTCCTCCAATGCAGTCCATGTTGGCTGGAGGCTTGCTGTGTGGGCCTCTGTGGCCACTAATTCGAAATCCTGCCTCGGTCCCTTGAGTGCTGGATTACAGACATACCACCACTCCAAACCAGTCTACATAATTCCAGATCAGTTTCCTAATCCCATTGAAACTCTAAATTTCAGGCTTCAAAGTGCCAGTATGACCCACGTGTTCAGAGGCTGCCCCCTTTGCACTAACTTCTATACCCAAAGAAGGCTTCTCTCCCCTATCAAGGAAATCTACAGGCTCCTTGTTGCAAGCGGTAACTATGCGTCTCTGAAAACTCTAGATGGGCTGTATATTCAGTTCAGTGCTTCCTAATCTGCTTCCTAATCTGACAAGGATTTGTGTTAACAATTTATTCATACGAGGTTTTTTTTTTTTAAAATGTGTTTGTTTCAGTAGCAATCAGGGATCCTAGTCTTTTTGGTGTTTTTTTGTTGTTGTTGTTTTTGTTTTTTTTTTTTTTTTTTTGCATGTTGTGCTACACACCTGTATCAACACACTCGTTTAGGTATTGAGGGCCCAAGAACATAGCTTGGTGATGGAGCAGTTTCTCACGATGTCCAAAGTCAGATGTTTAGGACAAGCAATGAGTAGAAGGAGCAGGAGCAGGAGCAGGAGGAGAAAGAGAAAAAGAAACTTTCACTCTTTCAGAAGATTCCTGATGCTCTTTTACTTCCTAAAATTGAGAAACTATTATATTTTTCAATTTTTTTTTAAAGCAGCTGGCAAACAAACAGGAAAACGTGAGATGGAAGAGTTGAGGGGAAGGCCTCCCCACACATTGCTCTAGGTCTCTCTATGTTGCCTGAAGTGAGAGTCCCATGGCAGAAGGCTTTTGGAGGGCATTCCAACTCAGGAGGCATTTCTCTCTCTGAAACTGGCTTCCCAATCCATAATGTGGGCTTTCAGGAAAGATATTGTGTCTGTAACTTCCTGTACTTCTGGATATAGTTAATGAGGAAAAAAAAAAATCAGTAGCTTCTGATTTGTTGGCCAGAAACTAGAAATTGGGAATTGTGTCATTGCTCGATGCATGAGGAAAAGGTGAAAGGACATAGAATTTTTGCAATGTTTTTCAGGATGCAGAGGGAAGGATGAAAACTCAGTCTACAGCCCCTCACACCTTTATAGACAAATCCCTGTGTTAATAATTGTTAAATGAAGTCTTCCATAAATGTAAATATTGGCCAAGGTGACACACAGGTAGTGGCAAAGGAGAGGAACAAATATTTGTGTTCTGTGCCAGAAGGCAGCCTCAGGAAAAGGAAGAATGAGAAGTAGGAGTGGGAGTGGGTGGGGCAATGCGGACCAGAGCTTTGTGTTTCCGGGGCAGGAAGGAGCCCAGCACTCCGGAGCCCAGCAAACCAGGGTGTTTTCCTGAAGGTTGATATTTAAGAATTTTTAACATGGCTGCTCTACCACTCTCTTCAGAAGAGGAGATTTCCTCCACCTTCCCAGTGATAGCAAATCTAAGAACTGCCGTCAGTTAGGCCTGGTGACACAGGTCTGTAACCCGGCAGTTGGGAAGCTGAGGTGGGAGGGGCCTGTGTTCAAACCAGACTTGGCTATACAGAGAGACATTGTAGAAAGCAAGAAACAGTGCAAGAACAGGAAACGGATAGCCTTTACAAGTGAAGGAGTGGAGGCTGTAATTAATCCGGATCCCACATGTATGTGTACATACACGCATGCGTACACATGTGACTCTGCAAACACACACACATACATACATATGAGATATAGGTATGCTTTAAGCTACTGTTTGTGATAATTTATTACAGCTGAAACAGACACTAGTAGATTCCTATTTAGATAATTGTTGCCAATATTTCCTCCCTCAAACGCTTAGCTTATTTTCATAACAGTAACAAAAAACCTTTTACTCGAAACCTAATCCTGAAATTTATTTCATGTTTGTTTACATTTACAATCCTCTTGTTTTTCAGCATCTTTTATGTACTTGTTAAACATGTCGATTTGTTTGGGATTACTCTGAGGTTTCTAGACCTAGACTGCCAGAATTTCCGAGTTATGACTGCGTATTAAACGTATCTTGTTAGACATTTGTTAAACCGGTTTTAATTTAGTGGTTTGTATTTCCTTTCTGCTCTGGTAATTAGGCTGCATATGAAGCCATGTGGCAGTATTTACCAGAGGTCTGACTGAATACCAATAAGGCCTTCCTTAGTGAAAAACAGCCTGCTGTTTTTATCTAGTCGTGTTGCTGCCCAGAGAAAACAACTCTGCTTCTCGGTGGGCCGGGGAGGTGAATGCAGGTCATCAGGATCACGCAGACACCGATGCTTCAGGCTAGGTGCCACGACCATGAAGAACTCCGTCCTACCTGACTTTGTTTCATGCATTGGATTTAGAAGTAATGGCGGCAGCTTTAGCAGCCATCTTGGCCGATGAAGTGGCTATTGAATAAATAGAAGCCATTTGGTAGGGAAAAAAAAAAAAAGGAAGGTGAAAGCCTGATGCTCCTGGTGACTCAACTATAGTCTGGGAGCTACCTTGGAGCTTCCTTTTTCATTGTGAGTGAGCAGCTTGTATTAATCCTAGTGTTGGCAGGTTTAATGATCTTCTGCAGTATGTAGTGTCATGGAACACCAACATCCTCCCCCTTGACTTCTGTTGCCTACCCTTCCCTCTCATCACTCTATTTTCAGGTGAGTTTCATGGTCATCTTTACATTTGTATATATATATATTTTAATCATTGCAATTGCAGTTTTTCTTTATAGAGTGTCTTTTGTTTCTTCTTTGACAGTGTCATGGTGTATTTGACATAGCTCAATCAGATCGATCTCTGGATTCTCCTGCCCTTTTCTGACACCCCCAACACTTCTCCCTCCCATCTTCATGTCCTCTTGCTCAAAGGCTTCCCCCAACATTTAGTGCCACTGAGTCCCTTTAGTGCCACTCGTTGGGATATTGACTGATCTGGCGCAGGTGTCGTGAGGCCACAGCTGATGTAAGTTCAACATGAGTGCAACCATCATGTCATAGCTAGAAGGCAACATTTCACAACACTCTTCATCTTCCATCTCTTATATTTTTTTTTGCCTTCTTACAAAATGCTCTCATTTGGGTCAGTATGGATGTTCTGTCTGGAACATCTCATCACTTTGAACAATTATGAGTCCCTGCTTTAGTTGCTATCATAGAACAAGGCTTCTCTAGCTAAGGATAAGAACAGCATTAATCTAGGGGTCTAAGCATAGTAGAAGGTTGTTTGACAACATGCCCATTTAACTAAACAACAGTAGTGGTAAATGCCACCATCCTAGAGCCTGGACCTATTTTATCGTATAAAAGAATAGCTTATCTTCTGGTAGCATAAATTTTATTGGGTTGTGTCTAATAACTTTTAAATCTCAGAAGTCACCAATTGGAAAGTCTCTCCTATTTTGAAGTCTCTCCTATTCTGCTCTCTGAATTTTTTTTTCTTTAGATGACATTTTGTATTCAGTTATTTATTTTGGGTTTTCCTGTTTGTATTAAAGACTGGTATCTGAAATCTAGTCATCCTTCATTGCCACTCAAGAAACAAGAATGAAATGAATTAACGTTGTGTGGATGATGATAAGATACTGACAAAACCACACATTTTTGTGGTATTCCTTCAAAGGTAACCATAAGGAAACAGTAGAGAAACTGAAACCACAAACTAACAAACATTTTACAAAATAATTCACCAGTGGTCAAAATTGTCAATGCTACAAAACAGAGTAGAGAATTAATCCCACTGAAGGAGACTAAAGTAGTCTAATGCAATATGATTTGTAATTTCTTTCCTTTTTCTGTTCTCTCTCTCTCTCTCTCTCTCTCTCTCTTTCTCTCTGTGTGTGTGTGTGTGTGTGTGTGTGTGTTGCTAGGGATGGAATTCAGTGCTTCATAGAAGCTCTACCATGAAACTACACTCTCATCCAGCCCTGGAATAAGTCTTTGGCTAAAAGGGACTTAAAAAAAATAGTTGGCAAATCTGAATGTAGTTTATAATTATAGGCATTATATCAATGGTAGCTTCCTGACTGATATTTTCCCTGCAGTTATATAAGAGAATGCTTTTAAGCAACACACATATGGGCTGAAGAGATGGCTCAGCTGTTAAAGGCTAGGCTCACAACCATAAATATAAGAAACACACATGTGAGTAACTAGGCTCAAAAGGGCATCAGGACAGCAATTTGCTCTCAGAGAGTTCAGAAAAGTGAAATATATGTCTGTGAATATGCTTTCATCCATCTCTGTAAGTTGCTACTTCCATACCTGTCTATAGGGATAAAGAGAAAGGAGAGTGAAGGATAAAGTGTACTTGCTAAAATGTTCATACTTCATGAATCTGGTTATACTGCCATGGGACTTCTTTATACTTCTCTTCTAGGTTTTTCATAAGCCTATAACTATTCCAAGTAAAATGGTATTTTAAAAGGGTACTGTGATGTGAAGACTGGTTAGTGGCAGGCTGCAGCAGAATGCGTGCAGGCCGATCCAGCCGCATCTCTGAGGACTCTGGGATGCCAGAATTAGGAGGCATTCGTTCTGGAAAAGTCTTCCTTCCCAGCCCTGACCATCCCTGATTGGGCCATGTGGGCAGGCTTCACGCTGGTTGGTTGAACTTGGGGGATGTCTGGCCACTGGCTGGTCAGAGGCCTTGCTCCTTGTGCTTCAGCTAGGGTAGATGCCCCCACTGATAGATTCCCTCCACCATTAATCCAAACTCAGTACAGCTTGTCAGCAGTCAAGGAGGGATGGTGAAGTTGTCACTCAGTGGATGAGGAAGCTGTTTTTGGAAGAGGAGTAAACTAATGAATCTCCAGAAAGAAATGATCACATGCATGCGGGAGAGAAGCTGAAATGAAGCAAGGTCGTGTCTTCCTTCTGAATAGCTTTCCGGTTTTGGCCAGGCCCCATTGCACAGTGGTATGATTTATTTCTAACATGGAAAAAAGTGCTTTTCCCTCTTTCAGTCTTGTTTGTTTGTTTGTTTGTTTTGAGACAGGGATTCTCTGTGTAGCCCTGGCTGTCCTCGGACTCACTCTGTTTGAGGCTGGCCTTGAACTCAGAGATCCGCCTGCTTCCTGAGAACTGGGTTTAAAGGCCTGCACCAACACTGTGTTTGTGTGTGCATGAGTGCATGTGTGTGTGTGTCTGTCTGTCCATGTATATGGTAGGTGCATGTGTGCATGAAGGCAGTGCCATTTTTCAGGCGCCATCAATAGCCTCTACTTTTAAAACAGGGTCTCTAATTGGTCTAGAACTAGTCAAGTAGTCTAGGATGTTTTTCACACCACACAGAGACACACAGACACAGACACACACACACACACACACACAGACACGTACATCCTACAGGGATCTGTCTGTCTCCATCTTCCCAGGGGCTGATATTTGGGATTATGAGCCACCATCCCCAGCTTTTGAGTGAGGGTTCTGCAGATTCAAACCACATCTGCATGCTTACCAGGCAAGCACTTCACCTACTGAGTCTTTAATAAACTGTGCATCTAAATTAACATCAATGTCAACCAGAATACATATTAAAATATCAGAGGATTAGAAGTTATTCTCATTTCGCATAGATCTTCAGGTGAAATGTAGACTATGTCTCACCAATCCATGTCTAGTTTTAGTGAGTTTAATCAATTTCTCCTATTAGAGTAAAAAACAAACAAAAAATATTTTTCAAGAATCGCTCATTGCTCCAGCATGAATCTTCTGTGACAAGAGCTCCTGAAAAAATTCCTGTCAGCACCAACCAGAGAAGCCTAACGACCTCCCTGTTCCCAGCATTTGCTCTTCTCCATCTCTTTCCAGCAGCTGGAGGAAGACAATGCACCTGAAATGTCTTTCTGTAGCTGCTATGGGAAAAGAAGCCTAAGTGTGAACTTAGACCCTTGAAGCTAGACATTCTTCTCAATTTGAAGTCTAATGGTTTGGAGGCAGGGGGAATGCATAGAATTATAAAAACATAGCCAGAATAAAATTATTTAAACAAATTCTAATTTGAAGGCATTATAAGGTAATTTTATAACCACCCTCCAGATACTCTCCAGGTCCTGGTGTTTTTGTACATTCTCTGCAAAGTGAACACAATGGATTCATATCTATGAACTTCAGCTGTCCAATGGTGAGGTAGGATGAAATCATTTCAATTACCACATGAAAACTTTATTAAAATGTTGAGCCAAGTTTCAGTAGGAAAAAATACTTTTACGACAAAGTTTGTAAATTTCATCACAATTTCTTGAGTTAAAACTAATGTTTGCAAACAAGCCTAGCTGTCCTGGGGGTGAGCAGTTTATAAGAGCAACTGCCCAAGGTCCTCAGCGGTTCCTTCCCAGAACAGGTAAGAATCTGATCTAATTTCAGAGAAAGAGAGAGGGGGGAGCCAAAACGGAATAGATTTTCATATCAGTGTTTCCACTATAAGATGTCTTGTATTCATAAAAAAATACCTTAAAAAATACCAAGTTGGGGGAAATTTTTCCATTGTACATGAACAAGCTCTTGTTAGTTTGATTTTCTGTGTGTGTTCTTTTTTTTTTTTTCATTGAGGCTTTTCCTGATACACAGAAACAGCCTGTATATGTGAATGGGATGTCATGTGGTGTTTGACCCATGTACACTGAACAATGATTAACCCAGGTTACAAGGTTGTTCACTCATTTATCACTTTTTTGGATTGAAAACTCAGAATCCTTTCTGCTGGCTATTTGAAATGTGTGGTAGGTAACTGTTGTCTCCAGCAGCTCCACTGAGCAATGGCACTGTGGAGCCTACTGCTCCTATGTAGCTGTATCGTAGGACTAATTCAGCAGCCTTGCCCTAGGTACAGTTTTTAAAATGTCTTAATTAGCATATCTTAATTATACAAAACAGTTGGCTTCATTTTGATACCTGTATGTATGTATAGAATGTATTTCAAGCATATTCATGCTCTTCTGCTCAGTCTTTCTCCCTCACTCTCACTTTCTTACTCATGTTTTGTATTTTTTTCTTTAGTTGTAACTCACTGAATTGCAGTAGAGCTTGTGTTTGTTTGCTTGTTTTTACAGAAGCATAGGTAAGAGTCTCTTTACAGGATAATGGGAACCTTACCAGTAAATATACCACTGAAGAAAACATCTCTCTCTCTCCCATAGACTTTTTGTTTATAATTTTAAAAAATTTGAAATTATAGTATTTTATTTCTCTTCTTTCCTTCCCTACATCTAACCTCTTCCATGGAACCCTCTTGCTCTTTCTCAAATTCATGACCTATGTTTCTTCAATTGTTGTTAGATATATATGTACATATACATATATGTATGTGTATACAAACACAAACATTCCAAAATATACAAAAATAACCTTCTCCATTCATAGGTTACCTGTATGTATACGATCTCAGCGCTGACCACTTGGTATTGGAAAACCAATAGGTCAGTGCTTCCCTGTGGAAGACCGTTTCTCTCTCAGTATTTCCTAGTTCACTGTGGTACCATGTCTGTGGTTGAGGCATCTAAAACCTCCCCCTTCCGTGGTAACACATCCACTGGTGTTGTCATTACTCAGGTTTTGTTTCCCATCAGCTATTGACTGTGTGTAAATCCTCACTGTAGAATAGGAGCCGCCCAGGAGCCGCCCCCCCCCCCCCCCACTTTCATGACAGAAGACTGATGGGCCAATCTTGTACAGAGTGTGTATACGTGATAGTGTATGTGATAGCAGCTGCAGTGGTTTAATAATGCGATAACCATGCCCTGGCCAGAATTCAGTGTTCCACCTCCCCCGCTTCCTCTGGTTCTTACGTTCTTTCCACCCCTTCTTCTGTGATGTTCTCTGGGACTTGAAGGGGGTCATGTAGCTGTCCCACTTATGGCTGAGCAGTAAAAGTCACTTATTCTCAGGACTTTGACTACTGATCACTGTAAAAGTAATCCTCTTTAACCAAAACCGGTATCAGCACTATTTTATGAGTATAAGCATCACTATTTCGGAGGCAATTTTAAAGGTACATCACATCCCTTTAGCAAAATAACAGCAATAGCTTCCCCACTGGGGCCTTGCCATCTCTGAGCATAGACTGTTGAGTAGGTTTATAGTACCAGACATGAATTAACCCCCTGTGGAGCCAGCATTCCATCCAAGCAGAAAATGGTTGGCTACCCCCATAACAAACTAGCTACTGAAAGGGTTAGACTAACTTTGTAACCTGTATGTCTTCTAAAGCCTATAGTTTTGAGTTTTAGGTTCAGGTTAAGCTAAAGCCTCTTAGTACCTTTCCAGAGAATGGAAAAATGTGACCCTATCTACGAGGACAGATAGAAAAGAAGGCAAGCAAGCAATGACCTTCACTCAGTAAAAGAAAAACTCCTGTCTTTGAGATAGCATTTCTTAGCAATGAACCCAGACTTCTTCTGAGTAGCTTTTGACCTGCAGCCAAAAGTCAGCAGCCCCTAATCTTCAAAGATGAGCTAACCACCCCCACCTTAAATTGCAGCTGCATCCACACTTGGCAGGACTGGCCAAGCTTGAGCACCTAAGACTAACCAATTGTCTTACTTTATAACTTCCTCATCCAATCCTAAATTGCCAAAACCGCAACTTCAAATTTCCCGCAATTTTTCTTTTAAAAACCTAAAGGCCTTTGTCTCCCGGGGCCACTCTTTGATGACCAGCAGGGGTGACCCCATTGTGCAATGGTTAATCATTTTGCAACAAGTCTTGGTCTGGGGGAGTTTCTGGGAAGGGCGCGATCTTGAACTCCTGAGCTGTGAGACCCCAGGTCTTACACTACTACTGCGGCAGTGGGCAGATTTTTGACTGGCCAGTTAGAATTGCTGGACACAGCATCCACAGATAAGTAAGAAGCTTCCAATCTAGTTCTAGCTTGATTTCTCTGTGGCCAAGTCATTTGACATCTTCAAAAACAGGATCTTACTCTCTAGTTCTGGTGAGCAATCAGCCACAGCAGCAATGCTTTGGGGCCCTTGAGGAACAACCTTGACCAGCAACTCTAATGAAATAGTCCATCCCTGGTATTGGAATTTTCCTTTAATAATTTATAGCTTGAGAGTCACCTTAGCCATCCACATAATGTGGCTCCATTCAAATTATTTTTATTGTATTTTTAAGTTAGCTTCTCAAACATTAGATTTTTTGTTAGATGCACTTTTAATACAGCCTTCTGGTAATAAACCGAAAGATATAACTACTTTTCATATACAATAAAGAGCCAACTTACATAAAATTCTGGTTAACTTATTTCAAGTACAATGTACCATTTCCTAATGACTTCTCTCAGATTTACTTGCTAGGAGAAACCATTTGGCCCCAATTACAGAATTTCTGGTACATGTGTTTTGAGGGAAGAGGGAAAAGCATCCAAAAGCAATGCTTCTCAGACTTTGCTGCACATGGGATCCATCTCCCAAGCTTGTTAAAATTCATGGTTGGCATTTTAACAAGCTCCCAGATTACGCGGAAGCTTCCAGGATCCCGACATGCACCACGAAAGATCCTCACACAACGTAAGACACGGAAAAACTGATGGAAGACCATGTTTGCCTTCCTGTATCTACCTTCCAATAAACCCACTGGCCACAACCCTGGCCCATTTCTGGGAAGGCATGGGATTATTTCTCATTCCTGGAATGCTTCCCAGCCTGAGGGTGGAGTAGAACTTATTTGTCACAGTACAAGTGAAAGTATTGAGCAACTAGGTTGAGTTCCTTCTCTCTGTTGGAACCCTTCCAAAGATTCTAATATATTTGTTTATCTCGTTTTCCTTGGTAATAAACCAATCATACCGAAGGCATGGCTTCCTAGAATAAAGGCTACAACATTTCATTTCCCAGTCTCACTAGAAGATGGATGTGACCATGTTATCAAGTTCCAGTCAATATAATAGTATTGAAAGAGAATTATGCACACAAGCTATGGTTTGAAGATGAGGAAGTAAATTATTCCACCACTCCAGGCACAACACCAAACTGCTAGTGGAAAATCCCATGTCCTAGAAGGTGTGGCTCTGTCCCTGTTACTCCTTCTGAACTCTGGATGGTCCCAGTCAGTTTCCAAAATAATCTTTTAAGAATGAATGACATTACTAGCTACTGTGCAGGGAATGGTAATGCACACCTTTAACCACACCAGAAAGTTGAAACAGGTGGATTTCTTTGAGGTAACGACTAGCCTGCTCTATGTAACAAGTTTCAGGCCAACCTGGGTGGCATAGCGAATCTCTCTCTTAAAAAAAAAAAAAAAAACCAAAAAAGCCAAACAAACAAAAAACTCAACCCTTCAAATCTATATTATTATTAATTACCACACAAACACCACAGGAAATTTTTCTTGGTTAAAAAGATATTCTCTCTCAGGAAACTGAGAACAGCTCTACTTTGAGACCCAGCTATATACCACTCCTGGGCATATCCAAAGATGTTATGCCATACAACACGGACATTTGCTCAACTATGTTCATGGCAACTTTATTTGTAATAGCCAGAAACTGGAAACAATCTAGATGTCACTCAACCAAAGAATGGATAAAGAAACTGTGATACATCTACACAATGGAACGCTGTTCAGCTTTTTTTTAAGGGGGCAGGAGGAGCATCATAAAATTTGCAGGCAAATGGATGGATCTGGAAAATACCATGCTGAGTGAGGTAACCCAGACCCAGAAAGACACCCATGGTATATACTCACTTATAAGCTGATATTAACCATACAATACAGGATAAATATATTACAATCTACAGACCTAAGGAAGTTAAGTAACAAGGGGGACTCTATGGAGGATGCTTAATTCTCATTCAGAAGGGCAACTAGAATAGACACCGGACATGGTTGAAGAGAAGGAACAGGCTGGGAGTCTTCCATGGATGTCTTCTGAAAAACTCCACCAGTGGAGGATTGAAGTAGATGCTGAGGGAGTCTTATGGAAGAGTGAGGGGCAGGGGGATAGAAGGACCCGGAGGGGACAAGAACTCCATAAGAAGACCAACAGAGCCAGCGAATCTGGGCCCAAGTGGGGCCTGTAGAGACTGAAGCACCAGCCAAGGACCATGCTTGGAGGGCTGTCTCTGACATGAACTCTGTTGCCTGTTCTCTAGTCACTTCCCCTGGGGCGAGACAACCTTGCCAGGCCACAGAGGAAGAGGATGCAGGCAATCATGAAGAGGCTTGATAGTCTGAGGTCAGTTGGTAAGGGAGGAGGGCTCCCATTTCTGAAGACTAGGGGACTGGGATAGGGTGGAAGAGGGAGAGAGGGACCAGGAGGAGTCGGGAGAGGGGGACTACAATCAGGATGTAAAACAAATAAATTAATTAAAAAACTAAATTTGAAAAGATTTAAATAATAAAATTTGTTAAAATATTTTATGGACATGCGGTATCTTTGGTAAATAGAGTGAAAGAACTGAATGAGACCAATGCCTTATACACAAAGAAAAGGTGTTTTTTCTTATTCTATAAATGATGTAACATCCTACTTTTGGTCCTAGGGGTCTTTTGGCTGTCTGGTGCTGACTCCACAGAAAACAAAGTCTTTCTTCTGGAATGATGTCATTTCTGCCTCAGGTGGGCTTCTCTTGACTAGTGAGAGCTCAGCCCAGAGGACTGAGATTTCACTGACTTGAAATAGAAAACCCTGTCATTTATTATTAATCTTGCCTGCAAGCAGTGCCTGTAAATGCCTTCTTGTGTAGCTTGCTTTCCGTGTAACTTCATAAAAAGGTTGGAGGGGCTGCTAATCCTTTTGCTTCAAAATCTAGTGCCCTTCACTGCAAAAACGCGCTTAGGAGCTATGTGGGAGCAAACAGATCTGTCCACAGCACCGAGATACGGCGTGGGAGGCTGGCTCTATGAAACCTCCGCAGAGCTATCACGGGCCTTCAGGCTGCTGTATACAGCTGTGTAAAAGTAAATAATGTGAGAAATAAATTGTACGCTTTATTTTCATCATCTCACACTTTCCATCACTCACAGCAGAAGCAATTCTAACAACCCATGTGCCCCTGTTATGTCAGGTTGATCCCAGCACCCCCATACCCACATCCTCATACCCGACTTTGTAATTTAGGATTTTCTCTGCTCCTTACTTTCTGTACTTTTAGGTGCTTCTGCATTCTCCTCGAATGCTTCTGAGCAGAGAGAGAGATTTCCAGCACTGCTAACTTGGCAGAGATGTAATCACTTGGATTTACTTACTAGCTCAAGGAAAAACACAAGTTGGATTGTCCAGCTAGGAAGGGTTCTTTGGGAAACTCCACACATATGAACCGCAGTTCACAAGAAAGGCATAGAGTGTGATGACTGTGCTTGAGAGCCAGCCTTGTTATAGGGCACAGCAGGAAGCAAGCACTTGACAGTAGCCTGATAATTTCTAAATGTCTGAAAAATTCTTGAGCCGGGAAGGCATTTTTTCCTGGACATCTACTGAGAGTGAATGATTATGCCTCTACAGTGTTAGCAGGGTTAGAAGGCCTGGAATATCTACCGACCTTCCTTATTCATTTCCTGCCAAAGTCCCAGCCAGCATGTGGGCGTGGGCATGGCTGTCAGGAGTGACTCTTTCAGTTTCCCCACTCTAGAGAGGCAGTAAAACTTCTGCGTCATATACCAGTGCAAGCCTGGTTTGTCTGTATTTTACCATTGATCCAGATAGGTTTGCCTTATGTGGTTGCGAGGCTCTGGGTGGTATCTTATTAAACTAAATGCACCCCTGAAATTTCCCTGTAAAATATTTAAACAAAGACTTGTTTGGTGAGGAAACGTGTTTAATTTCTGATTACAGGGAAGGGTTTTCGAAATGCACAGCCAGTCACTAAAGCACCAACGCCAAGTCAGCAGGAATTTAGAAGCATCTCGGGAGACTGTACAGGATATCCTCTTCACATCGTGGCCTGCTCTGCGGCATGTCCTCCTCAAAGTGTGTAACATGCATGACATACTTTCAGATGGCCTTCCTGAGGAACTGTAGAACTACGTTTTCACAGCATTAAGTATTACTTCTTTACCTGTGGCGAATAAGGAGTTTGGGCTCGGTGGTGAGCAAGGGCTTCGGTTTCCCTTGAAGTCAAGTGAGCGTTATGCATTTCACAAACTCTCGAGCCAATGAAGCTACTGAGTACCTGTGCCGAACTAGGATGAACATTTAATCATGTCCTGGATGCAGGGCTGATCAAGAGGAGACCAAGTTCCACCCTAGCCTACCTGACGAGGACTAGCTCTTCAGAAAGCAATTCGTCCTCAGCCTCTGTCATACCTGCTGTCAAATGAAGTATTTAATGAGCCATTTATTTCCTGCTTCATATATTCTGTGATTCAGTGATAATATAAAGTATGTGCCACATGAGAGGGTGCAAATGTATTTTGTTAGTGGCTAAAACAGGAAAATGACTTGGCCATAAAGGAAAGCCACATCCTCTAACTGGGAGAGAACTTGACGATGCAGATTTTCTCCAGTTTGAGAGATCCTCAGGAAGTGTCAGTGTGAAACAATAGCAATTTTAATTACAGCTGCTCCTTAGTGAGCACTAGACAAAATGTATTATCTCATTTGATTCCCACAGTCATCCTAGGCATTATTCCCATTTTACATAACGGAAATTGGAGGCACAGGAAGATACAGAATTTAAATGAGCAAGAACCCAGAAGCACAGTCTGATGCTTCAGGGAATAGCTTCTGTTCACTTTTTATTGCAATTACATGTGAAAGGCAGGAGTGGAGTTCTCCCCGAGAAAGCAAGAGTGTAGATGAATTTGACCGGAAGCATCAAGAACAGAAAAGGATAGGCCATCAACAAGAATAATGCTGTCGTCACATTCCAAGTGTCAACTGTGTGCTTTTATGCGTGAGCCCTAGCCTTCTCTGGTGTTTTATCTTAGTTTTAAATTATCATCATGGAGACAAGAAATTTAAGTTCAGCACATTCAACTTGTATAAGGTCAAAATTAGTAGGAAGCAAATCTGGGATTTAACTCTGTCTGAATCAGGGACATGTTCCATCATGTCATGCTGCATTCTTGGCAAGAAAAAAAAAAGATAGAGAGAAAATAAGAAAGAAAGGAAGAAAGAAAGAGAAAAAGAAAAAAGGAAAGAATGAAGCTATAAGCAGGTACTAAATGCAATTGTATCTCACTGCAAGCCTGTGTTTATTTGAAATCTAGAGTAGGAGAAATGAGTTGATAGTGACAGAGAGTGGATCAGAGAGAAGTGGGGATTGCCTGCAACAGGATACTAAGCATCAGAGAATTTTTGTGAGTGGTAGATTTTATGTTTGGTTTTCCTCTGAGACCAGGTCTTTCTATGTTATCCAGCTGGCCTTGAACTCTTGAGCTCTTAGCAATCTTTGTGTCTTGTGTGGCGGTGATTATATGCACATCATCTGTTAAAACTCTTTGAATTGTACACTGAAAATTAGTACATTTTATTGTATGAAAACTATTCCTTGATGAAGATAAATTTTTGAAGGCCAAAATGAATCCAGTATCCAGTATAAAGGCAGCTACAACCTTGCATATGCATGGAATCAGCACGGGAGATGCAAAATGCTGGCTCTAAGCATCTATGCAATCACCTTCCTTGGTATCTTTTCTTTCTGAAGAAATCAAGAAGCTCAAAGATATTGTGCTGGCCAGGTTAATGCCAACTTGACACAAGCTAAAGTCATTGGAGAACAAACCTCAACTGTGAAAATATCCCCATGAGATGGACCTGTGGACAAGACTGTGGGATGTTTTTCTTGATTGATGATTGATTTGGGAAGGCATTGCCAATCTTGGTTTTGTGGTCCCAAATTGTAAGAAAAAGCAAACTGAGCAAGCCAAGATGAGCAAGTCAGCAAGCAGCAGTCCTCCATCACTGCTTCCAAGTCTGTAGTTCCGGTTCTGACTTGTCTCAGTGATGGAGTGTGACCTGAGATCTGTAAGCTGGAATACATCCTTCCTTCCTCCCTGAGTTGATTACGTTATGATGTTTCTAGATTTTCCAGAATCTAATATATTGTTTGAACATATTTTTCTATTTTGGTTGCTGAAATGATTTCTGTTTTCTCTGGAGCCATTCCACAAAAGAATAGATTTTTTTAATCAAAATAATAATTACAATAATTACTGTCATCACAAAACTAAAGGCAATGTTTACTGAGTACTGACTTTCTCCCACAATAAAGGCAGTGACATAAATGTAGAAGTGGATTTTATTCTTTTTCCCCATCTTCATAAATCCTGGGTGGACTTGCCCCTTATTCTATGGATGACAACAAGCAAGCCTAATCCCAGACATTCTTTTTCACTTCAGCACCTCAAAAAAAAAAAAAAAAAGTCCAGAGCCAGTATCATATAACGCAAGGCCTTCATGCTGTTTAAATCCTAGGTGCCCTCTTTAGTCAAGCTCCCTTTAGACTCTCAAGGCATATTTTTCATAGATCATGTAGCAACTCATTTTAGGACATGGTGGGTTTCTATCTCAATGCTTCTCCGTTTTTCCCACTTTACTTTTTATCTCCCTCCACTGCCAGACTGCCTCAGGATTCTTTGTGGTTGAAATACTGCTAATAAAATAAAACTAGGAGGGGAGAAGTCTAAATTATTCTGAGTGTAATCAGGTGTTGGAACCATCTGGGTATAGCAGATTCCCAATGCTGATTTTTCTCTACTGAGCTGCTGCATAGATTCAATTTCAGCCTTCCAACTATAACTCCTTTCTCAGATCACCACAGATATGAATAGTCTCAGTTTCTGTATCAGAGGGTAAATGTCCATCTTCTTTTGGCAGAGGTCCTGCTTGGCAGGAAACCCTCTTATGTAGAGGGGATGTCTTGAAATGACCTTAGATCAGGTTCTTTCTGTCACCTGATGGGACACTTAAAAACAAAACAAAACAAAACAAAACAAAAAAAACAAACCTTTGCCTTATTCTGCTATCCATGAAAAAGTATATGAGGCCCCGAAACCACTATCTAGACAACTACCAGACACATGACTCTTCCTAGGACTCAAATGTCCCTTCATGCTTCTCTCAAGCTCGCTGAAATGTCTCTGTCATCCAACTTGATGGGAGAGAAAAGCATTCCACACCCGCTCTCATAGATAGCAAAATCAACCAACTTTTTCTAAGAACGATTCCCTAGCCTTGTAAACATAGAGATAGGTGATTGCCTGTAGTTGAGCCCAGATGGCTTTGTAGGCTCTAACTATGGCTGACACGACGTGTCAAGCAAATCACTTTGGGATGTAGGGGTATTTTGCTGTTTCTTATTTTGGTTTTGGTGTTTGAGGCCATGGTCCAGATGGAGACAGAATATATAACATCACATTACACATGTGTCATTTAAGAATCACATGAACTCTCCCTGGAAACAAAAGCTCCATCTTAGAAACAAACTGAGCTCCCAACTCAAATGAGCCTGATTCTTAGATCTTTGTTATTCACGATTATCATGTAAGGCCACACTGGTACCTCGTAGGGCTTGAATTACATGCCCTAAAATTTATATGTTGAAGACTTGGTACCTCAGAATGTAACTGTACTTGCAAACAGAGTTATTACAGATGCACTGATTTAAATTATGATAGGAGGACAGATGGCTCCTGATCCAGCACAACTGAAATCAAAAGGAATAGACTGAATACAGACTCCTGCTCAGGGGAATGCCATCTGAAGACCACAAGCTAAGGAAGGATCAACGGCTAAGAGGAAGTTCCTGAAAAGATCTTTCCTCAGGCTTTCTGAGGCAGAGTGACCTGGCCTCCATTTTATCTAGTACTCTTAGACTCCTGGTTGTACAACAAAAGGCCACTCTGTTCGTGCTGTGCTGTTACATTCCCAGAAACCTGTCACACTGTTCCATGACAGCTGTGGAAATGTGACTGAATGCACTCTGATGGGAGAACGCTTGACCTACTGAGAAGAAAGGCAGCCAGAGAGGGACTGATATGTGTCTGTGCTGATTGACAGATAATTGGGTGGGTCATTAGACTGGTCAAGTACAAAGCTTCTAACTTAATCAACCTCCTGTACAACAGAGACAGATTTCTAAGTTTACCTTGAAAAAATTTAAATGAACAATTCTCAAACAAATTTTACATAACTATTGCTGGGAAGGTCTGGAGAAAGTTGAAAGTGAGCCAGAGACTATAGTATACCTGTATCTGACTGTTGAGAATTTACAAGTAAAAAAAGGATTACAGAGTAGAGAGTATATTTAATATTTAATGTTCTCACTCATTTTGAGTATAGAAGTGACAAGACAATAGAACACTTCATGGAATTTACTCATGTACCCATGGGACCTTCAAATGTATAAACAGTAACAAAGACTTTCAAAGTATAATTGATGCAGCTTATAGGAACACATTTGCATGGCCTAAAATGCATATTATTATTTATATTTGAGATTCAGCCTATTTTAAGAATGTTGGTTTAAGTTGTACAGATACACAATCAAATATTAATGCAAATCTCTAAAATCCAGTGGCTGATAACAATAAATATATATTTTTCATTCACATCGTAGTCTAATATGGGTCAGGGCCTTGAGAAGCTTCTAACTATGCCTCTTGGAAAGCTTGGTATCCACTGTAGCGGGGGAAGGGCGCAGAGGACAGCGCATTGATTTCTAATTACTGCCATGCAGAAGTGACACAGTATCAATTCTGCTCATTCTGCAAGTGAGTCTGGGCAATGTCGGAGAACACCTGGAATATCTAAAGAGCTCTAATTGCCTTTGCCATTTGGCGAATAAAGGGAATAAGAGTCTGAAATACATTAATCCACGATGAGATATTTGTTAGATGATTAATCCAAGAGTGGAGACACCATGTTAGCGGGGGGGTGGGGGGGTGGAGTGTCAGCCTGCTGTTTCCCGGTCCATAGGTAGATTATTATAGCATAGCTTGTGGCATTAGCTAAATGGCATTCAGGATCCTTCTCTCATTTACCCCGGGGACTGACAAAGGAGCGCCTCAAAACTGAATTGGTTCAAGTGTAAACAAAAGACTTGGAGGTTTCAAGGCAGAGTGGGAAGGAAGAGGTAACAGGGAGAGAGTGCCAAGACTTGGAATAAAAGTTGAAAGGAATGTGAAGGAAGGCTCTCAGTTAGATGGCGGCAAGCCCAGAGAGAGAATAGTAGCCAGTGTCACATGGGTCAGTACCATGAGCATCTCACAGTCAAGTTTGAATTATTGTCAGCCCTTTCTTTATCTGCAATCCTGTCCTTAAACTTAAAAAATACCAAAAGCCTGTTATCTCAGAGAAAAAAAAATCTAGTGCAGTCTAGGGAAGACTGGACTGTTCACATGGATTCTTGGCCCATACTTCCCAGGGCAAGGACGCTATTTGATACTGTATTTTAAATGATTTACTTCTCAGCCCTTGTGTCCCATTTTTAAAATTGTCACCATGGAAATCATCTCTGCGGGAACATGGAAAATAAAGAAGAACTTTTCTGTGCATCAGGGAGAGCCCATAGAGAGCAGATGACAGCACAGAATTGAAAGTAGGTCCAGGAAGCATATTTTCATAGTTTCTGCCAATAACATTCAACAGAGAAAGAATGTTTTATTTATTTCAATTATGTTATATTTGTACAAGTAAACCTGGAACACCCAGTAAGCTAATCAAATTTAGCCATGAAAGGGAAAAAACGGGGCTGGAAATGAGACTTTCTATCAGAGACTCTTGTGTTTATTATAAACCATGAACTATGTGAATATGCTATCTACCCAACATTTTAAAATCTGTGAAAAAGGAAAATCTTTCACGATCATAGCTTTGTTTTCAAGCCGTTTTAGGAGAATGAAAAACAGGCCAGAATATATCCAGAATGAAGCACTAGAAAAAAAAAAAGTCAGGCATTAGTATAATAACCATGTCAGGATGTGTAGGATGTAGAGCAAGAGGCATTCTGGGTAACTGGATTCTCCTGACCCATTACAACTTTCTCAAAGCTCTGAAGATACTTAGAGGGGCAGGGAGGCAAGGAAGAGGAAGGTGGTGACACTGGCTTTCCATATAGTGGTAATGAGGGCTAGAAACTTTAAACGTTGGATATTAGCTGAAAAGATGGTTCTAAATAGATGAAAGACTCAGGGATACCAGGTGGCAGGTATGTGAATTATATCAGCATATATCCAAGTAGTCAAGGCTCTCGGCAACTTGGCTGATTCTTTCTAAGTTTCTCTTCTCTCCTCTCTGTACCAATTCTTTTTTTTAGAGACAAGCGAGGCTAGGTGTTGAGTGGACACAGGATAAATTAAAGGTAAGGTGTTCTCATGCTGGGTTTGATAAAAACTAACTTCAAATAACAGGTGTTATTATGTTCTACTCAGAAGGTAGAATTTCAAAGAGTTTTCAAGTGTGGGTGGTAGCTACACCTGAGGAGACTAAATAATGTAGACTGGAAAGGAAAGGAAGGGGAGAGAAAGGAAAAGTAGAAAAGAGGAATTGGGGCTTCAGAATAATTCTGTGTTACAGGCTTTATCCCACAGACACAAGTTCTTATCAAGGCTTTACCTACACTACAAGTAAAGACTGTAAGTAGGTAAGGCAGAGCCTTCCAGACCAGGTGCACCTAGTGAGGGACACTGGCTCTTAGTGGAGACTGGTTTGTATCTGCTGGACCAATGCAAGAAGTGAGAGACCATTTAGACACCACTGCCATAGAGATAGCAGTTAGTGGACTCCTGAAATGAATCTGGTACGCTGCACTTTCCCATGCTCTGTGCTTCTGCTCCCTGAGAAGCCTTAGGTAAATCACTAACCTTCCTGATGTGTTGCTTTCTCAGCTGCCCACTGCATTACAGCGTTAGCACAAAGACTAACTAAAACATCATGGGTAGAGCACCAGGCACAGGTCAACGGTGGATGATCAAAGATTAAAAAGTTCTATACCTCAAACACACTGCAAAACAGTGCCTTGCTATCTGCCCTTCTGTGAGGGACTGCTGAGCTGAGTGTATCTCTGTTATCTATTGCAATGTAGCAAAATGCCTCAAGACCAAGCATGAGAGCCAGGGAGATGACTCAGTGGGGAAAGACACTTGCTGCCAAGTCTGAGTTTGATCCCACAGAACTCACATGGTGAAAGAAGAGAACCAGTTGTCCTTTGACTTGCACATACATGCACAAGTTATCCTCTACCTACACACACACACATGGAGACAACAGAGAGAGAGGGGGGAGTAGATGTATTTTAAAAGCCAATATTGATTCTTCAAGCTGTCTAATTCTTTGTGACTCAGGGCTTTCCATATAGTGGTAATGAGGGTTAGAAACTTTAAATGTTGAATATTAGCTGAAAAGATGATTCTGGATAGATGGAAGACTCGGGGATACCAGGTGGCGGTTATGTGAGTTGTATCAGCATGCATCCAAGTAGTCAAGGCTCTTGGCAACTTGGCTGATCCTTTCTGAGCTTCTCTTCTCTCTGCACCAATTCTTTTTTTAGAGACAAGCTAGACTAGGTGTTGAGTGGACACAGGATAAATTTTTTCTTGCTGAGACTTCTTCATGAAACTGCATCCACCTGGACCATGCTAGGAAGTCTAGATAGTGCTTTAATCCACATGCCCAGGACTTTCATTAAAGATGGCTGGAAGCTAGAGCTTCACTCTCCCTCCATGAGTTACCATCATTGCACAATCTAACTCAAGCTTTGTACATGGTGTCTGGCTTTGAAGACTGTAGAAAATTTTTAATCCAGCAACATGGCTGCTCTGGCAAGTGTTCACATCCAAAAATCTATGTCTATGTGATTGAGCCAGAATGCAGACAAACTCTGGATTGCAGTATGATCTGGCTGGAATGCTGATATGCCCTTAGTACATGCCTTTAATCCCAAACAATGAAGGTAAATTTAGTTTGTAGAAGGAAGAAGGCATATTTGAAAGTGAGGTCTAATTGAGGGATAGACAAAGTGATGAACCAGAGAAAGATATGACAAAATGAGTCAGAGATATGTTATGCCCAACTCTCATGAGAACAGGACAGGAAAGAGAGGTTACTTAAGAGCAGTGCAAGAAGAGAGGTTTTTTGTTTGTTTGTTTTTTAACCCAAGTTTCTTACTGAAACAGTTTTACAGAGACAGGTTGTAGAAAGAACAAGCTAGATACAGATGAAGACAGAATGAGCCAGAGAATGAGAAAGAGCCAGAAGATTAAAACATATTGTCAGAATTAGTTTGATGCCAGGCAGAGCAATTCAGTCAGAAGTGAAGAGAAACCAGTTTGAATCAGTCAGCTTGGAGAGGAGTTTAGGCCAGAACAGCTGAGTTGAACCAGCCAGTGAGAGTTCAGAAAGAGCTAGAAAGGCTTGGAAACAGCTCTCATCTCATCCCCTCATCTGAGGAAATAAAAACATTTACAGAAGACAGTGACAATCAAACTGCAAAGTCTGTTTCTGGTGCTGTGAAATAAGCTATCTTTAGACAATTTAGCCATTCACAATCATACATTATTTATTGAGAGGGAATAGTTTTTAGAAATGTTTCTCCAGGTGACCCATCTGGTAAAAAAACGTAAATATAGTCTAATGAGACACTTTAGCTATCAGACTATTAAAAGGGGGGGGGGGGTGTCTTTAAAAAAGTTAGATTTTTTTCCCAGAATATTATACTGGCAGAAGAAAAGCCTGAACCAGCAAGACCAAATAGTACCTGCGAACTCTTTTCTCCTCAGGAAAGAGATTTGTAACTTTACCGAAGCAACAGTGAGTCAAAAGTGGGTGAGAGCAAGCCTTGACTGGGATTGCTGAGATGTGCATATCTGCGACCTTCTAGCTAAAAATTTAACTCCGGGACCCCAAATATGGGGGTAAGGTTATCACTGGATCTCTTTGTTCCTCATCCCAATGTGGACACATGGAGTAACTCTCCCTTTTCTAGTTACATATCACTAATCTTAATGTTGTGATTGACTTTTCAAGGAAAGGGGGCTGAATTTGAATTCACAGGGCACAGACTGTGTCACCAAATTTAGTAATATTACCACCATATGAACATCATGGGGAGTCCTTATACAAGCCCAAGGATACGGGCCAATTGTCCACTGTGGCCTCTTGGTATCATCAATGTGAAGAATACAACTCATCTCAAAAGGGGTAAGAGACAGTTTATTCTGGATCCAAATATGAGTGGCTATGGCCTAGGATACAGGTTGCCCCAAATTCCATGTTACCACATAGTAATAGATTCTTGAAGTTTTAATAGGAACAGAACAAAGAACGTAAACACCATGACACTTTTTAAAGACATCAGCCTTGCAGAAGGTTAAGTGGAAAGTGTGGCTTCTTGCACTCACAATGCAACCAAAAGACATGGTAAATATAACACACATGAGGCTGCTTATGGGTGATACTGCATGCTCTTCTAGAGTAAATTTTTTATGTCTTTTATTGAAATAGAATTACTTCAGTTTTCCCCTCCCTTTCTCCCAGCTCTTCCCAGATATACTCCCTTGAACCACTTCCATGACCCTCATATTTGTAACCTTTTTCTTTGATTAATATTGTTACACACACACACACACACATGCATATACATATGTGTACATATATGTGTGTGTGCAAACAGATATTTATAGCTACAACTTGCTTTGTTGTTTTCATGTATATGGTTTCAGGGCTGATCACTCTTCATTCAACAGCCAATAAACGGGCTCATCTGTAGGAGAGGCTCATTCTCCTTATGCCAGTCATCATTAGTTGCTTATAGTTCTTTGTCTAGGAGTGGGACCCTGTGAAAAAATTTCCCTTCCACATTTAGATATCCATTGATATTGTTCATTATTATGGTCTTGCTTATGCCCCCTTTTCCAGGAAAGACTGTTTCTTGGTATTCCGGCTCCTAACAATTTCCCACCATCTCTTCTGCACTGTTCTCTGAACCATAGTTGCATGGGCTGTGGCATAGATGCACAAATTGGGTCTGTTAATATCCGTATTGTGTCCAGTTGTGGTTCTATGTGTTAGGCTTCATTTGCTGTAAAGAGAGACTTCTCTGATGAGGGGTAGTATGTATACTTCTCCAGGAAAGGTGTCTTACACACCTAAGTGGTCGTCTTCTTCTTTGTTTAATCTACAAAAAGCAAACTAAAACAATACAGCATAGTAAATGCATTCACTATACCAGTAACAATATTTTATTATAAACACCAAGTTCTGTGAATAACAATTAATTGTATGTGATATACTTATTTATTACTGGGAAGCTAGTAGGTCTGTTTACATCGCCATCATCACAAACACATGAGCAATGCACCACAGTGTGACATTACAAATGTCACTAGGATTTGAAACGTTTCTGTCTTTGTTATCTTATGGTACCAGCATCATCTATGAGGCCCACCATCAGCCTGAATGTTGTTTATGAGGCGTGTGACTCTGTGTGACCTATTTGTCATGATTTTACAGTTTGAGCGGGAATTGACAAGCTAACTCTGCTCCACTTAGGGATGACTGGGGCCACGACAAAAGCTAAGATCCAGGGCGTTAAGTTTCATTCAGATGCCCAGAACTGTAGCTGGTGTCACTGAAATGGCCAGACGTTATCCAGGTAGCTCTCCTCACCCCAATTTTCATCTTGCAACAATGCAAGCATTGCTTTTTCCATGACAGCTTATCCCTCAAGTAAAAAAGGAATTGGTGAGGCCTCTTAGAATCTAAGCCTGCAAGCCATCCTGCATGTTTAGCACATTCTATTGGTTTAAAGAAGTCAGGAGTTAATTAGAATTCAAGGGACAGGAAATAGATACCTCGTCTTGATGAGCAGGCTATAAAAGTGACAACGCAAATGGAAAAAGAAGAATTATAAAGGTCAACCTGAGCAATGACCTGCTCTGGAGAGCACAGATTTGAATGATCTTCACATTGGCTTTTAAGTTTTGCTTAACCACTCATTAAGGATGCTCTCTTTAACTGGGCCACACTGCCTTTCTAAGTGTGGTCACTGCTCCTCATAAGCACTCTTTTATGACCCTCCAAAGATACTAGAAAACTCCTAGGAAAAGATGGTCTTAAGAATATTTTATGGCCAGGTGGTAGTGACTCATGCCTTTAATCCCAGCACTCGGAAGGCAGAGGCAGTTTAAGTTTGAGGTCAGCCTGGTCTACAGAGTAAGTTCCAGGATAGCCAGGGCTACACAGAGAAACTCTGTCTAAAAAACCAAAGAGAGAGTGAGTGAGGGAGAGAGAGAAAGATAGAGACACACAGAGAGACAGACAGAGATAGAGACAGAGAGAGACAGACAGACAGAGACAGAGAGAGAATATTTTATGTTCAGAATTTAGCACAAAGCCTGGCACTTAGTAACAGAGGACTACATTAAGTAGCTCTGCATTGAATCAATAAGTATGTAGGAGGATTTGCTGTTTGTTGCATGTTTCCTATATGCCAGAGACTATATTTTACATGCTTTCTACATACCGACCTATGTAAGTATTACAACTGCACGTGCAGGTATTCTCACACTCACACTAAGACTTTGAGACACAAAGGGAGTTAAATCAATTACTCAAGGTGTTTTATCTCCTGGGTGCTGGCCTTGGCTTTGGATCTACTTCATGTGGTTCAGAACCTGTGCTGCCCGGCTTTGCTGCCTTAGCAAGCCTATAAACAACTGTGACTAAGACAGGATTGAAAAGTGAAGGAGGGATGGCTGTCCGAGGCAGAATTACAGAGAAGCATTGGATTATACTGGTTAAGAGCATCAAGCCTTGAGAGAGGAGCACACCGTGAATGCCAGCTCCTCCTACTGGTTCTGTGTTACCTTGGTGGATGCCCTCTGAATCTGTTCTATCATCCGAAAGAAGTAGTTTCAGAATAGCACCTCTCTCATTTGGCTCCAAGAGAACGTGCCAAGGACAGTGCTAAGTTTACTCCTCCCTGCACAAGAGTGCTCCACATACCTTCACCATGAAGCCCACGGAAACACAGGGATGTGTAATGGCAAAGCAATGCTGAAAAGACAGCATTGGGGCCAGAGTTTTTACACTGAACATCATAAAATCTCCTTTAAAAAAAAAAAAAAAAAAGACTGCCTTGGAAATTTTAAATACAAAGGAAACTAAATGGGTAAAGGAAAAACAATTAAAATTTCTGAGTCAAGGGAAGCTTGAACATGAAGATTCCATTTGAGCAGCTTTTTCTTTCTTGAAGGATGCTGTGCTAAGTCTTTAGACACTCAGACATACAGATAGCCAGACAGGGAAGGGGGGAAGGAGAGAGGAGAGGGGAAGAAGGAAGAAAGCAAAATCCAGGGCACTAAATATCTAATGCCAGTTTTCAAAAGATCAAGAACACTGTTAAGAAGTCAATGTGTGAGCACCCAGGGCTGAAAGGTTTGAAACCTATTGACATGGGTTTTATTAAAAGGAGAAGGTGCCGGGTAAACTGAATGAGCTGTGATTGATATCTGATGAAAGAAGAGTCGCAGGCATGGTCACTGGGGTTGTTTAAATAATTACATTAGTGGCACACAGATGAAGCCTTTATTAGAAAATTAGCAAATAACTTCTGGAGAGAGAGAGATGCATCCTAAATTAAATTTCTTTTATCTTTCCTGAATCTGCTGTGACTTGACCTTCTCCACTGTCCTTCCCGTCTTCCCTAAACTAAGAGTGACAGTGGTGTGGGGAAAAGGAATATGTAAACTCCTGAGGCCAGTGGAGCTTATACACACAGACACAGACACACATGCACACACACACACACACACACACACACAAAAAAAAAAAAACCCACCACACCGAAAGGGTTGTTTTTCAGGAGGAAACTGGGCATGATTTATCTTCAAATAATAAACACAAATTGAAATAAGCCACACGTGCACGCATGCGCATGTACACACACATTTGAAAAGAAGAATTTCTTAAAAGAACTGCTATACAATGCTGAACAAGGCTCTGCAGGGTCTGCAAAGCTTTTTCACATTTCCTGTTCATAATGCAGCATTGTGAACACTGTCTTTAGAGAAGAGGCAGAAGAGTGTTAGAACAAAGTGTTAAAACACAATGAAAGACAACGTTGTTTAGGTTTCATTGGGTAAAGCAATGGTACTCATTTAATCAACCATTCAGCAAATATTTGTGAAATGCCTGCGACGTCCCAGGCACTATTCCAGAGCCTGGGGAGATAGGAATAAACAAGACAGAGTTCCCATTCTCTTGGGTTTTCTATTTCAGTGGAGGGAAACAGACAATAAACAAGGCATAAAAAGTGATCGCATCCAATGGTGAAAATCATTCGAAGCTGAGAGCTTACAGATCTCAGGGGAAGGCATTCAGGAAAGGCCTTCTGATGAACAGAACCCTGAAAAAAAAAAAAGAGGAAAAGAGGGACCCTGATGAGAGATCGTCTGAGTAGATACATGACGAGTTCAAAGACATGAAGCATAGTGTGCGGCTTGTGCCCCTCTCAAAAACTCCCACGCTCTCCTTAAAGCTCTGCTGTCACCAGGGCACCTCCCAGCAGGGCCAGCCTCTGAACAGTGCTGCCATGGGGACCATTTGCAGCACAAGCCCTTAGCGGGGACATTTACAAACCATCACAAAGATGGGAGTAGAAACAGAAAAAAAGAGGATTTTCTGATAAATAAAGATTAGAATGGATATGGTTTGCAATTGGTTGGCAGGGTGGTGCCATCATGCCAACCACTGAGGCACGTAAAGCGCCTATAGCGGGAGTGTCTTCATCACTGCAAAACTCAGAAGAACACAGCCAGGGCTGAGTGTTTGATACAGGTGGGAACTGACCACCAGCACCCAAGATACCTGTGGCTCACTGAAGACATTTTGAAATCAAAGGATGAGTCTAAGTAAACGGATCTTTGTGGTGATGGTAACGTGTTCAGATTCACGGTGACTGTTGACAGATGAATGCCACCATGATGTGAGTAAGTCCATTATTTTTGAAAAAGAGTTTAGGGGCTTGGGAAGTTGCCGTGAAAACATGAGAGGCAGAGTCTGGTCACAGCATAGAAGGCAGGCCTGGCTACATGCTCCTGTAGTCTTAGCACAGCGGAAGTAGAGAAAGAAGAGTCTGAGACCAACTAAAAGATCAACCACAAACACACACCACTTTACAATCATCCAATTGTGAGCACCCTCCTTGAACTCAACAGTCACGTTAAAGAAGCATTCGGTGTCCAGGCTTCAGAAGGTTTGCTGAAGGGTTCAGGGCTGTGCAGCGGCAGGAGTCTGGATCAGCCTTGAGCATCGTAAACTACCACTTTCCCATTTCTTTGGACGCGGAGATTGGCTGTTTGAGCAAGTTCTCTCAGAACTGCTTCTCCTGGGTCCAATGTTCCAGCTACTGCTATTCTGGGCAGCAAATCCTATACCCATTGTAGTTCACAGGAGGCTCACGGAAGCTCACAGATTCTCTCTCGCTACCAAGCTGGCATGCCACACAATCTGTTCAGTTAAAACTGCGAAGTTTTCCTCCTCTCCGCTAATCATACTCATTACTGTTTTTGCTTAGGTCCCTGGAGATTTGGACTTGCTGTGACAAACATTAAATGTTAGTATGATTCTCACTGAGTGTTTTTTATAGGAAGTGCTTGAATTTCATTACAAGTTTAAATTAAAGCAATATTGATATCAAATGGATACCTTACACTCACAGTCCTGATCTGACCTGTAGCGTGTACATGGTCCTCTACCAAAGTATGGATGGAATGGCAGGGTCATGAGGGCAACAGCTTTGTCCACTCAAGTGGACAATCATTAGCAGGTTTCCACACTTACAACACAGGCTTCTACTGCAAACCTCTAATTCAAACTCCAACTACCTATCAAATATTCTAAATGGCGTATCTAATAGATGTTTCAACCTAACATACTCTAAAAAATAGTATGTGATATTTACCAAAAACATCATTTATTTTTCTTTAGTTCCACAATCCACTAATAACTAAAACCTTTCCTTTTGCAGTTGCGGAGATGAAAAGACTTGGCATCACCTTTAATATTCCTTGATCAAATCCACATCCAATCAGCAGCAAACACTGCTGCCTCTGGCTTCAAGATAGAAACAGGAGTTTTAGAAAAGAAAGGGCTTTTGTCCCCGCTTTAAAAAAAAAATCTAACTATAAACCGAGAACTTGACACAGGCTGAGTACTCAGTAAACCTGGGCTATGTGACTGCAAAGTAACCAGAGGCTCCTGGTGAGCTTGAGTCTCCAGAGAGTTTGCTATTGAGCACACTACAATGTCATCGGTTCTAGAGACCACTGGGTTCCAAGAAAAGCTTACACTGGCCATTTAAGATTTCTCAAGGTTCCCTCGCGCACCACATGAGTGCTTACAGAACAGTGCCTGTGGGAAAGCTGGCCACCCCATCACGGTCCTAGAAGCCCAGGCCTGGGTGGGCCTCCCCATCAGCCCATCACATGGGTGTTTAAAGCAGAAGTCACAGGAATCCTTTGAGTTGCCACTGCTCCTGCCGCTTTGGTGCCTCACACTAAGCCCCTGGCCCCTGCCCCCATCTCCTTCAGGCCTTAGAACACAAGAAGCTTCCTGTTTCTCGGAAAACAGAACTCAATACCTTTGAAAAAGGGCCCAGAATTTAGAGAAGCCAGTTTGTATTCCCTGGAGGATGAAAAGGCCCAGAATTTAGGAAGGACAAAGACCTTATTTACCCTTTCTCAGTACCCTCTCTCTGTCTGTCCCTGTCTCTGTCTCTCTCTCTGTGCGTGTGCGTGTGCGTGTGCGTGTGCGTGTGCGTGTGCGTGTGTGTGTGTGTGTGTGTGTGTAAGAGAGAGAGAGACAGAGATAGAAACACAGAATGTTCATGCTCACATGTCTACACCCCTAAAATTCCTCTCCTAGCGTCATTTGCCTATCTTTTCTTCAATAGCAATGTCTTTCCTAACCTTATCCTGTTGTGAGAATACTGAGGGATACTGAGAGCATGTTAAGTCACAGTCAGCAAAGGAGAAACTTGGCCGACCAAGAAACAAGGGTATTGCTATGTTCAGGTGCCAATTCAACTTAATTAAAGGTAATCAAACAAGCTAATGGTTATGTTAAGTAGTAAAACCAGAATGTAAGCCAAGGTCAAACACACAGAAACAAATAATTTTAAGGAAAGCAATTGCCTAAGGGGTAGTTAAAAAAGAAAAAAGAAAAAAAAAGGAGTTATCAGTCTTACCTACATAAGCTAGAAAATTCCTCTGGATTCAAAGGTGCCCGGAAAATAAATTTGAAATAATTGTTATGTATATCTCTAAGGCAAACGAGACTACAATAGTAAAAGAAAGAGAAGGGAAGATATAAATTTAGACACATACATGTTTAAGTACATAAAGTATAAGTGAAAACTAACAATTGGAAGAATTTTAGTCCAAGCATATCAATTGTTCTCTTTCTTCATCTTTCTCAAAGAATCACAATAACAGCAATACTGATCCCCAAAGCAGTGACGGCACAGCAGCTAACCCTTGCTGATTACTGTAGACATCTACACTCAGCAGTGTTACGCCACTGGATCACAGTCATTCTTCAAGGTCAATGCTCTTGATAGTAGTGTTTTATAAATAACAAAGTCAAGGCTGTGGAGCTCCAGAATTTAACTATTATGCTATAGAACTTAGTTTTCTTCACAAATGTTCTCATCAGTAAGGAGATTTCTACTTTTTATGACTTTGTTTCTTATAAAATCATACTCTAGCTACTAGGCAATTATATATATATATGTATATAATATGTATATATATATATGTGTGTGTGTATAAACATATATATATATATATTCTAAATTTTAGATGTTTTGGATTCAGCTCCCAGCAATGATGTGAAAATGTAATAACCAATCTTAAGCCTGTAAAACACGTTGATGTCTGAAGAAGAAACATATCACTAGAACCATTTGCAAAGCATTGAAAAAAGTAATAACCACACACAATTAAATGCCCACAGGGACATTGTGTTAAGTCATGTGGTCATTTAGAGATAAACTTTCATTTGGTGAAGTGGAAGGGATATTTTTAGTTTTGTGGTAAATTACTGCCCTTTAATATGCTTCATATGTTATAAACTGGAGAAAGGAAGGCTCTACCAACTTGGCCTGAAGTAAAGGGATTGGCAGCTCCTTGTCTCCTAGTCTTCCCCAGCCCCAGCCATGAACAAAAGACCTTTCTTCTCCAGAGGCAGAGCCTGTTTTTGCTTCTCCGTAAGAGACCACCGGGCCTGCGAGAGAACATTGTGTGGACAAATATATTCATGTCTAGCTTTCCTGCTCATAGCTACTACCTTCTTTTTTAAAATTTTTCTTTATTTCTGGTTATATTTTTTCTTTTTTAATAATTTATTCATTGTCTATCCTGACTGAATCCCCCCCTTTCCCCTTATCCCCTTCCTCTAGACCATTGAGAAGGAAGCAGGAGCTGCCTCTGCCATGAACTCAGTTGCCAGCTACTATCTTCTTAGCACTCAGCCTTTCTTGTTCTCACTCCTGGAAAGTGTCATTTTGGCAAGTCTAAACTTACGCCAGTATTTCATCCGAATCCAAAGATCAGCTAGAGACAAACAAGAGAGGGTTACTTAAAAATACAATGAATGAACTGAAGGCATGGAAACCTCAAGAGAAGAAAAGAGAAGGCACCGTACAAACTTCCATTTGCATTCATGTAAAATCCATCTTGAAGTCTCTGTGATTTAGCATAGCTTTCATCAATAATGAAAGACGATCTGACATATGTTGTGAAAAAAGATGCCAACCTATATGCCATATGATTCTAGTTTTGTCTTGACCATGATTATATAGCATATAGCTGTTCAAAGATAGAAACATCACAAAAGATCATGTTTATAACTGATACTAGCTTTTTTTTTAAGCTCATTTGGACTATAAGTAATAGATCTTATTTCTAATGTTTCTATGGTAGACATACGTGGCTGCAATTATTAAGTAAATGGAATTATTTTATTTTGCATTAGGTACAAGGAACATAACTTTTTGTTTATTTAGGGAGGAAATGAGTAATGATATTGAATGTCATTGAATATGCTTTTTAAAGTAAACTTCACATAGCACCAAAACACGCTACATCAATTTCTTGGTTCACCTGTGGATCACATGCACAGCTTAGCCACAAAACTTGGAAACAGTTCACTTATTTAAGAAGTAAGGTGCTAAATTATTGAACCTAAGTTTTTTCTCTGAAAGTAACATTCTTTCACCACATTTTCAATTCTGTGATGGTCAGTGACAATATCCTTCCCCTTTCTATCTGTATCTGGAAGTGCATTCACCTCCTCCCACTTATAAATTGGTTCATCTATCCATTTGCTCAAATATCATTTATTTATCGGCAGGCTCTCAGTTTCTGAAGTTTGGTTGGAGACTTTCCTGAAGTTTTCTCAAGGAAGCATCTATCTGGGGTAGTTTTCTCGGGACTTAGAGGCCCTATGTATTTGTATGTTCATAACTGCTTAGAGTTTTGTGCAATTTATACTTCAGAGTAGTTTTTGTATACGAATCATGGCTTCACACTCCAGCAAGGACCATGTATGGATGTGACCTAGAACCTCTGCTTGGATGAAACCCGTGGTAGCTCAGTAACCAATTGCTTTCCCATAGTAAGGGGAACAGAGACTATTTCTGACAGGAACTCAATGGCAGGCTTTTTGACCTCCCCACCCCTCAAGGGAGGAGCAGTCCTGCTAGGCCACAGAGGAAGACTTTGCAGCCAGTCCTGAAGATATCTGATACAGGTATCTGATACCTGATACAGGGTCAGATGAAAGGGGAGGAGGTCCCCCCTATCAGTGGACTTGGAAAGGGGCAAGGAGGAGATGAGGGAGGGAGGGAGGGTTTGGGAGGGAATGAGGGAGAGGGTTACAGCTGGGATACAGAGTTAATAAAATGTAACTAATAATAATAAAAAAAATGAATCATGGCTTCATATTTTCTTTAGCATCATAAGTCTGTTTTTCCACCAGTTTATGAGAAAAAAAGTCAGATGTAAGTATGATTTATTTATTTTTATAGTGACAGTCTTTAATGACTAAATATACTTAGAGGGTTTCGTTTGTTTGGTTTTTGTTTTAGCTGTTCGGCTTTGCCCAAATTATGTCTCAGCAATGAGCATTCCAGATTCATTTTCCAGTGTCAACAGTGATCTTTGAATGCAGGTGTTCTTTTTAATTTTACAAGGCTCTCCAGGCACTGCGAAGTTTATTTTGGCTTTGTTCACTGCTTACATTTTTGTCCATCCACTGTAAGTTACGCGCTGGGTAGGCTTTCCTTTCCTGTCTTCTATGTCACCTTTCCTCTTGGCATTTACTTATTTATACTTCTCTTTAAAATGAATTTCCAAAGTCTTGCCTGTGATAATTGTAGAGTAGGTTATTTAAGAACAATTTAAAAGTATTGAAAAATGAAGCAGTGCGCATTTATGAGGCCAGAATTTAGAAAGAAAAAAAAAAAAAAAGAAACAGTTCATTGCTTTTCTTATGGAGGCTTTTGCCCATTTGAAAACAATAAATGAAAGGATGTGAAATCGAAAGAACATTCGATGGATTCAGGAATCTGAGTGAAAATTCAAGTTAAGCTCTACCCAGGAAAGAGAGGGCCATAAAACATCCTGGTGTTTCAATTTGGAGTGAAAGGGAAGTATTTTAGGCATCGGGTAAACTGAAATTACCCCAGAGCACAGCAGCTCCAAACTGTTCTGAATTATGGCAATCCCTGGTTGATGTATACCCGCCGTATCTGCTGTTCTTTGATAGTTTCTCTTTTTATCTCCTAAAACGTCGTTGTTTCGTTAGTTTTCACCTGATTTTTTTAGTAATTATCTTCTGGCGTAGACTTATTGTCTATAGTTTCATTGTTTTTGTGTGTTGGTGCACACGGGTGTGCCCATCTTTGCTATTGTACCACATCTGTGTAAGTTACGTTTCGTTTCTTGGTGCTGGGATCAAATACCAGACAAAGGCAACGCAGGGAGGGTTTATTGGCCCCATTGTTTAAAGGTGCTATCCCCAGTGGCGGGGAAGGGCGTGGCAGGGTGAGCAAGGTGCAGGCGGCCATACTGCATCCACGTTAGGGAAGCAGAGAAACGTGAATGCTAACGCCCAGCTTGCTTTCTCCTGTTCAGTCTGAGAGCCCAGCCTGTGGGTGGTACTATCCACATTCGGAGCGGGGGTTCCCTGCTCAGTGAAACATTTGTAGCAACACCATTACTGCCACATCCAGTGTGTGTCCCTGTGATTCTAACTCTCACTGACAATGAAGATTAGCAATCACTAAAACCGTTTCTTATTGTTTGTAAACAAAGTCAGGAGCGCTGCATATTTAGGAAGTGGATTTCTTACCAGGGACCGGGAGAGGTACCGCAGAGGCTTTTCGTTACTTGAAAGTTCCCATCTATTCCTAACACATAGTAGAGAAGTAGCTTGGTTGGTCCACAGATGGAGATACAGATACACTTTCTGGAGATGCACTTTCTGGATACACTTTCTGGATACACTTTCTGGATACACTTTCTGGAGATGCACTTTCTGTGTAGTGATAGTCGCTTTCAAGGATCTGCCTCCTCTAGACTTCTCCCTCTGCCTCCCAGGGTTGAGTAAATTCTTTTCCTTCCCTTACACTTGTCTCCTCACTTTGCATTCTCTTTACATAGTATTTTTTCACAACAGAGGATAACAGCAATGTTTTCCACAATAGAGAGGTTTAGTTAGGTTTTTCTGAGGACTCCTTTGAGTATTTAAACCACCCCACTGCTGATTGATCACTCTGCAGTTCCTTCCTGCGTGGTTGAGAACGTTTCCGTTTCATTCACCTGAAAATTGGAGCTTGATGTCCTTTCCTTTCCAGAAGTATTCTCACAGTAACTGCTGAGACCCTCAAAGTAAGATCCTCTTTTAACTTTCTATACCGCACTGCTGGAGAGATGGCTCAGCAGTTAAGAGCACTGTCTGCTCTTCCAGAGGTCCTGAGTTCAATTCGAAGCAACTGCATGCTGGCCCTCAACCATCTACACTGCACTGTTCACCGAACCACCAACTCTGTTCTTTCCTCCCCACTTCCTCTGTCCAGCTGTTAACCCAATATAGATTCCACTGTTGCCTGTGGTTTGGGCAGGGCAAAACCCCCTGCATTCTAACAATCATGGGGATTTTCTTTCTTTCTTTTTTTGCAGTTAGTTTTCTGGAGAATGTGGTGATTATGGTTTTTGCTAGTCTAGTTACTCAGTGTGTTTTTAGGAGCATATGTGGAACAATTCTTGACTTAAAGATGGGCCTGTTTTTAAACCATGAGACTAGCAATCCGTCCACACGGGCTCTGATTCTTCACTATTCTGTAATACTAACCGGCTTCTGAGAATGTGCTTGTAATACAGTTTCTGTAATACAGTGATTATTGGCTTCTATAATTTAAAGGTTTTTTGTTTGTTTTGTATAGCAAGTGTCATTCCTGGAGTTGCACATATTCAGATACTGCTTTCATTTTCTTTCCTAACCTTCTTCAAATTTTGGCTTCCTTCATTAGCTACTCTTAGTTAAAAATGGGCATGTGCATTTTGGGCAATTTCTTCAATCAGTAAGATTCTTCTTCATTTAATATCAGACTTCACTTGAGAACTGTCTTAATGCTTAAAATGCTCCTCTTAGGCACGGTTCATATTGTTCTTTATATTTCAGGAGCCCCAGCCAGAATGCCTCCTTTAATGTTCAGAGGACTTGCTAAACGGAAATGGTTTCCATGCGTTACTATTGAATTAACTTTATAGCACATTCCTTTTAAATGAAAATTGGAAGATTCAAGCCAGTCGCTCTCTCACTGCTAGAGCTGAAGAGTAAAGTGAAATTATTATATTTCTCTGAAAATTTATAGAGCTTTACCTACTCCTTAGAATTTTAGAATGACATCTTTTCTCTAATGACAAAAAAATTAAATGGGAGGCCAGGATGAGCCAAGGAGAAGGGTCTGTGACTGCAGAGATTTACTGCAGAGCCTGTAATTGACTCTGATGGTTTAATTCACTCAGCATCCCAGCACTCCATGAGTGTATGCTACATTTGTATTGCACAAAGATAAACAAGAAATCATCCTCCAAGGTGCATTAGATGTAGCTCTAAAAATTTTAGATATAGCTTTAAGAGATTTTTTTTTGTAATTAGAAAAGTATATATGTGTATGTGTGTGTGTGTGTGTGTTGGCATGCCTGAGCCAATGTTTGCCACATGCAACCATGTGTCTATGGAGGCCAGAGAGGGTGTCAGATCCCCTGGAGCTACAGTTACAATCAGTTGTGAGAAGCCTGATATGGGCACTGGGAACCCAAGTCGGGTCCTCTAAAAGAGCAATGAAATCTTTACTTCTGAGACCTCTCTCCAGCCCCTTAACTCTACTGCTATCCAGTCTGTTCGAGTCTCAATCTCCGAGTGCAGTAATTCCTACATGATGACATAGCGGTGGCAACAACTGTCTATTTTAAAAGTATATATACCTCATGTTATATATGCATATAAATGCATATACTTGCAGACATTTGTATAAAGCAGTCTTTCTATATCTGTGGGTTCAACTGACCATGGAGCAAAAAAAATTTTTTTTAGATTTTACTTGTTATTGTGTATGTGTGTATGAATGCATTGTATGTATGTATGATATGTGTGTGGATACACAGCTCAGCCATGTGTGGAGGGAGTGGACAATTTTTGGCAGTTGGTTCTCTCCTTCCACTATGGATCCCAGGAATTAAATTCAGGTTGAAGGCCTGTAAAGTAAGCACACTTATCTGATGACATATCTTACTGACCTTCAAAATATTTTAAAAATGCAAATATGTGACGAACATTTGCAGACATTTGCTTATCATTGTCCACTAAACAATGACCTCTTTACTTACATTTTGGTGAACTCTGGCTTTAAAAGTAAGCTACAGACTTAAAATACATTGACTGATGTTCATATGTCGTAGGTTTAAGTGGTCACAGATTTTGACATCTGGAGGATCATGTAACCAATTCTGGCAGACACTGAGGTAGACACCCCCGCCCCCACACTGTGTACACATTACTACATCACACGGGAATCATACATATCTAAGTGCATGCGCTCATATCAACAAATGTTTGTTCCTTTGGCTATTGAAGGTGTCAGACTGAAATGCAAAGCAGCTCCTCGGGAGCAGCTGTTAGGGAGTTACACGCTGGCTTCTCTTCAGATGGTATAAATCTTTCTCTTTTACTATTTTTGGAGAGCAGCTACTTCATTGACTATGGACGCTTTATCTGCTAAAAATGAACCTAGAACCCACTTTATCTAACTTATTTACTTTAGAGATAATTGTCCCTTGAATGAAAAATCACACCGTTTCCATATAAGTACCTTTATAGTGGCTATCTTTGTATATATTTGCTACTCAGTACTTCTGCAAAGGGACCAAAAATGTAGCAAGAAAAGAAAAAAGAAAGAAATATTTGATAAAAAGTATTGCCTCAAAATTTTCGGTCAGTTCATTTGTCTTTCTATAGCTGCTGATAAAACAACTATTTATATTTGCAATTATACTTCAACTTAGCCCTTCAGTAGTGCAGAACCATGAGACTCAGAAAATAGAGCCAGTATACATCTCTCGCACCATACATATCAGGTTGAGTCATGATGCAATTTTAAAAACCACTTCAGTAAACACCAGGACTTCCCATAGAAAATGGTATGTGCTATTTCAATCTTAAAGGAAGTGTATTGTGCAGGTAATATTGAAGATAATATTGGCAAAACTAGACACAAACAGGTCACAAAGAAGGCTGACATACTCAGAGTAGTTTGAAATTCTATGATTAAATATGAAAAGTTTAAGACTTTTCACAATTGCTCAAATTACCCCTGATTGACATAGTAAATAATCTAGCAAGTTTTCCCTGTATGGGGCACTGATGCTAATGGACTTTCTATGCACAAAGAGGTCATGCTATGTAAGCAGAGGTAACTCACAGCTGCCCACTAGTGACTTTAGATACTTAAAAGTTTGGATTTCAATAAGTTTGAGAAGCAGATCTTCATCAGGTTTTGACATACAGGGTTTTCACAGATTCTGAAATGGGGACTACTGTGCAGAATATTTGTTAATGAGTGCTTTCAAGGTCAATCAATCGCTGTGGAAGGGAAGCAAAGAAAAAGCATTGGTTGGGAGGGAGAGGTGGGCTGTGATATGGTCTAAACAGAAGCCAAAGCCCAGTCCATGGGAGCTCCAAGTCTGGGGCGGCTCTAAAGGGTACCATAGTTTGGGAGTGGGGAGCTGGGTTTTATAGATCTGTGCTGATTCATCATTGGAACGGATTTTCTGAGAGGATGATATACCCGTGGGATGAATGCCAGGTACAGCTGAGACAGCTCCTTGATAGAGCCACAGGTCCTGTTTCTAAAAAGTTTCCCTGTAGCCAGCCTATAGGGTGACAATGAGAAGAATGGCATTTGTTGAGATTAACTGCCCTCTATGTATGTAACAGTTGGTTTAGTGAATAAATTAGCTGTTATGTTGAAGCCTGGTACATACATAAGTGGCACTAGCTACACAGCCTGACTCTGTCTCATCATCAATAGCAGCAAAAAAACACGTATTTTAATGCATGTTATACATAATTTGATCTTAAATTATAGATAAAATTTTAATATTAAGATGATAAAAAAGTAAAGACCCAGATGCTTATTCCCTAAAGAGCACCGTTAAGACTTTCTGAATTGTTAACATCATCTTCAGTCAAGATGTCCATTTCGTAGAATCACGAAGGTTTGCAGTTCTCCTCCAAGGAAAATCACTGACAGGATCAAAACAGGAAGCACTTTTGGAACATCAACATCTTTGGCACTGCTTGTGCAAGCACGCACGGAACATTAAAGTAGAAGACCTTCTTGAGAAGAAACAAGGGGGTTGTTTGGAATGGAAGAGAGAGATAAGAGATAATACATATGTATATGTGTATATACATATATGTGTGAATGAAATTGTGAGAGAATAAATTTCTAGCACACCACATTTTAAGTCATTTCACCATCATTTGCTAGACACTTGCGGTTCTCCCTACCCCTTGGCATTTACGAATACTGTTGCTGTGAACGCTTGCGTACTGGTGTCTCACCTTGCCCGTGTTTTCACTTTTTAAAGCTTATCTAGAAAAAGAATCAGCAGATCGTATGGTGCTGGGTTCTGAATGTTCTGGTCCCCAGCTGGCAGTGCACTTTTAAGACATAGTGGAGACTTTGAAAAGTAGGGCCTAGCTGGAAGAGGTAAGTCACTGGGGATAGCCTTTGAAGCTTGTACTGGCTCCCGGTCCTCTTCTCATCTTTGTGCCCTGTGGTGTGAATTCTCTACCAGGCCCTTCCCACTGTGATGGACTAAATCCTCCGAAACAATGAGCCAAAAATAAGTGCTTGCTCCTTTAAAGTGTTATGTCGGGTAACTTGTCACAGAAAACATAAAAGTAACTAACTTGTTTGGTAAACCCTGTGGTTAGTTTTTATTCGTTTTACACAGTGTCTCTACCACTTTGTGTTCCTACTAGTGACATACAAGTACTCCAACTTCTCCATATCCGTGTTAAAACTTGTTGTTTTGTGTATATATATATATATATATATGATATATGTATATTCCTTATAGCTATTGGACAAATGTGAGAAAGTACCTAATTTTTTGTCTTTGATGTATATGAAATCAATTTGATTAATGATACTGCTGTAGCTGAACTTTCTGGCTACTTATTGGGTTATTTTTCCTACTTCCCTATACCACTACTATCTCTTCCAATCTTCCCAACACTAGGTAGGAGAGAAAGAAGGATAAGGGGGAAAGGGTCATAGATCTCTTTGGACTACTTCCTGCTGATTTTGGGCATCGAGATCCTTGGGACAAGTCCAATCTTCATTGTCAGGGTATCTCCAACCACCTACCCGCAACCAGCAATCCAGCAACCAGCAAAAGCAGCAGCAGGAACCAGCAACAGCAGGAGCAGCAGCAGCCCTCAGAGCTCCTCTGGGGCTCTAGCATTAAATACCCCCTGAAAAGTCCCCAGAATTTTAAATATAAACTCTCTTCAGCTGGCACAACCATGCCCCTACCAGGGTGCAAGGCAAATCATAGTTAGCTGCCGTGAACAATCTAAAGCAGCCCCATATCCCACACCTGGAATTCAAACAGCAACAACAACAAAAAACATATTCACATAATATAACTTGGTTTTGAAAGAAACCAAAATTCTCACTACATACTGCATATCTTTCCTGTGTTTGTTGGGTCTCTTTCTTCTTTGGAGAATGGTCTACTTTAGTCCTCTGCCCACTGTTTGCTCAGGCTGTTCATATATTTTAACTTTTGGTCCAGTTTATCAGTGCTTTGTGGAGGATTTTTCCTTCAGTATCTATAAAGGACACTTGTATCTATATTCTCTTTTATGGGCCCTATTATAAGTTCATTGGTTATATTAGGTTGAACCTTTGCTGTTGCACATTCTGTGGGTTTGGAGAAATGTATAATGACATTTACTCCCATTTCCCTACCCTGCTCCAAATCTCCTACACCCTACCTAGTCATGCCACCTTCCTTTCAAACTTCTGGCAACGTTTGGTCACTCTGCATAGTTTTTTTGTTTGTTTGTTTGGTTGGTTTTTGTTGTTTTTTTTTTTTGTTTTTTTTTTTTTTTCCTTTTCTATAAAATCATCTGGTTGAATCATACAGCATGGAGCTTTTTCAGTTCTTTTCCCACTTTATGATAGGCATGTAAGATTCCATTATATCTTTTAGTATCTTGGTACCTTATTTCCTTTTAGTGTTGAATAGCATTTGTACCACTCATCTTAATACTCCAACCAAGGGCCCAACAAAAACACTTGAGAGAAATGAATGAGAAAGGAAAGGTTAATTTGGGCTCACAGTTCTAGAGAAATCTTAGTCCACTGTGGGGATGAGATTATATAGTGGGGACTTCTCCTATGGTGGCAGACCATAAATCACAGGGGGATAAAAGTAGGCCAAAACCAGCGTGGGTAACACCTTCAAAGGCCCACCAAATGTGATTTACTTGTATCAGTAGATCCTACCTCCTACTAACCACTCAGCTTTCAAAACAGCAATATGTAAGTTGGAGACTGAATACTTGAAACAAAAGCCTGTGGAGATACTTCAGATTTAAATCATTTTATTGTCTAAATCTACTATTGTTTATCCAGTATTATCTATTACTGAGCTAATCTATTGTGGTTAGTATAACAAAATAGCAAGGACTGGGTGACTTAAACACCACAAATTTGTTTTTATAGAGTTACTGAAGCCAGAAAGAAGTCTATGATCTGACAAAGTCTAGGAACTGACACATTCAGTTCCTGCTCAGTGTTCTCTGCCTGGTTTATACACAGTCGTCTGTTTCTAATATCCTCACATGGTATTTTCTATATGTCTGCCTAGGGAGGGAGAGAAAAAGAAAGAGAGGCATGAAGAGAGAACATAAGAATGGAAAGAAAAGAAAATGAAGGGGAGAGGCAAGGAGGGACATTCCACCTCTTCATCTCTTCCTCTTCTCATGGAAAAACCAGTTCTCCCAAAATGGTTCCTTTCCTTATGACCTCAACCTCTGTGTTACTTCCCCACAGGCCCCTTTTCCAGCCACCCTGCAAATTAGGGCCATAACATGAATTTGGGATGGTTCAGCTCATAGTACCCTAGTCAGGGTCAACCAGACAGACTCATTAATTTGAGAACCAAGTCTGTTTTATGCCTTCTGGAACCTGGTGAATACTGTCACAGGAGCAGTAGGATCACCGCTGCTTTAAGACTGCTGCCTCTTTGTGGCCGTGGCAGCTTTACAGTCCTGCCATCTTACTTTAAGTGCCACTGGAGGTGCACTGTGGAGGAGAGCACCAGGAGGGATAGCAAGACCACCAGAAAATGTCCTTATTGCTTTCAAGTGCCCCTTTCTCGTGTCAGTGCCTAGCTGGTTGCTATAGAGTCTGGACTGCGTTCCAGGGTTTTCACAAAAATTGGCTTTAACAGTCCCCAGTTTTCTGATGTTTCTACAGTAGGACAAGGGCCTGGAGCTCCCTCCTGTGCTGTTTGATTGCCTTTAAGCTTCCAGGCTCCTCCTAAGCCTCGTGCCGCTTCTTAGACCAGCGCTTTCTGCTTCTTACTCCCATACATTATAGTTACTGATGCCTCTCCTAAGTAAAATGATTAAATATATTTTCATTTTTATGACAAATTCACGTAGATTAAAAAAAAACAACTTATCTCTATATTTTTTTGAGATAGGATCTTCACACATAATCCAGGCTGGCTTCCAAGTCTCTCAGTCCTCCTGCTTTAGCCCTCTAAGTGCTGGGACTACACGTGCGAATCACTGTTCCTGGTGAAATATACGTGGAAGAGTAGGAAACCTATCTGTTCAAATTTAACAAGAACAAACAAATTTAAAAATAGATGCCTACGGGAAAGTGCAAGTAAAAAGAAAAATCTCTATAGATCATGGGCCCCAACTTGCAGGTAAGACTTAGAGAAAAAGAGCTGAGAAGTGGGCTACTTCTCAAGGGAGGTGGAAAAACCTCAAAGGTACCTGCTCCAGGTCTAGCTAATGGGCTCTGTGGGGAAAGATGTTTCCTGCCAAACCTGATACATGGTAAAAGGAGGCAAACTACTTTTCCAAGTTGTCCTCTGCCTCCCACGTATGTGACATGGCACATGCATGTCTCCCCAGTAATACACAGAATAGATGCCAAGAAATAAATGTGATAAAATGAAGTTATCAATTACAGTCCCTCTCTAGGTCTAAAACATGCATTGAAATTTGTGAGACTAATAACTGACTCCTTCAGGATTTCAAACCAAAGCAAGCTTCCCCTGTTACATTTACTGTGTTGCTTTTGGAGAGCCACCAAAGAAAACAGCTAAGGATTTCTGTGATTCTTACACTAGGAAGCTAGGGAAGACAGAGCAACTTCAGGGAACCTGACCTGGTGAGCAGGAAACATTCTTGAGATGACATCAGTTCCTGGTGATCACATGGCAGCCTTTGATTTGAAGCTGATATGTGAGTCATGCTGAGTCCACTTCCCTTGAGGTTGAAAGTATTTCCTAGACCTTCTTACTCTACCTGCTCCCCTGCCCTGTTCTCTATCCCTTGCTCCCCATGCCAGTCAATTCATAAAGTGCGCCAGCCTTCCTCAGATTTTCTGAAGACGTGGCTGATATGAATAAAGACCATTTAGAAAATTCCAGAGGGGCAGAGATGCTCTGTTGGAAGGATCCTGTCACTGTATTTTGGTTTCCTCAAGTTCATCCTTTATTTCTGTATTTGATATTGCAAAGGAGTATTAAAGTTCTGTCTCTTCCCTAAAATGCTTCTTCCTACTCAGAGATCACCTGCAGCCACAAACCTTCCAATGTTTATTTAAGGAAACAGATTAAACAGATTTTGTAGTCATAACTAAAAGGCAGAAAGTAAAACAACAAAAATAGCTTTCTTTTACTCTATTTTATTTGGGGAAGGGGGGGCTCCTCTTTACCTCTTCTCAATATTTGCCCCTAATTATTACTGCAAGTTCCCAGAATTAAGTTATTAAAATGTTTTACTTGTTCATCGTTCTGATTAGCATGAGAACTCTCATGCCATGTGACTCCATTTTTGTCTAGCACATCGATAATGTAGATACCACATGGCCATCTCACACTTTACAGCTCTCTCATTTGTCAGATCACCATCATACACATTGCTCATGATGAAGGAACCCTCCTTTTATTTAATAGTAGCCTCGAAGTACAATGATAACACTGCTAATAGTACGGCTGCAGCAAAGAGAAACCAGAATGTACTTCCTTTAAATGAAAGCTGAAAAGTTTTTAGTAAGAACAGAGAATTACATGCTGAGGTTTCTAATGTACCGTAAGATTGTGGGATGGAAACCAACTTTTTTTTTTTGCCAGTTTTATTTTATTTTTTTGTAATTTATAGTTATTTTATTTTTTATAATTTATTCACTTTATATGCTGATTGTAGCCCTCTTTCTCCTGATGCCACCTCCCTCCCTTTCCCCCCTTATCCTCCTCCCCTAGTCCTCAAAAAGGGGGTGACCTCCTCCCCTACCATCTGACCTCAGCCTATCACGTCTGATCAGGACTGGCTGCATTCTCTTCCTCAGTGGCCTGCCAAGGCCTCCCTACCAGGGGGAAGAGATTAAAGAGAGGGCAACACAGTCCATGTAAGAGACAGCCCTGCTCTCCTCACTAGGGAACCCCTAGGGAGATGGAACTGCCAATCAGCTACATCTGAGCAGGGGGCCTGGCTCCTCTCCTTGCATTGTCCTTGGTTGGTACATCAGTTTCTGCAAGATTCCTTGGGACCAGATTTGTTGGCTTTGTTGGTTTCCTTGTGAAGCTCCTGTCCCCTCAGGGTCCTTCTATCCCCCTATTCTTCCATAAAACTCCCTGTGCTCTGCCCAAAGTTTGGCTTTTAATAGTGTGCTATTATAATTATCTTTTTAGTAGCTGTTATTAATCTCTTATTATGCCTACTTTATGAAGTAAAAGTTATCATGGCTATTTATATGTGGGAGGAACATAGTATACACAGGGCTTGGTACTGTGTACCATTTCTGCTGAGCACTGAAGATCTTGAAACCTATTTCCTGTTGACAAGGGTTGTCAAGTATAGCACAAAGCCAGGGAGATTGGAGAATTAGCTCAGTGCAAAAGCAGTACTTGTATCCTATATGAAGGGTCTAGCTTACTCATTCTGATGCAGTTACTTCTTCCTCTGCTGGGACTTAGGGCTGAAAACCCACCGCCTTACTTTGTATTTCAAAAGAAAAGAGGAAATAGAACTTTGAGAAGGAAAGTGGATTTATTTATAGCTTCGCCCAGAACCAGGGAAAAGAAAAGTTCTCAGAGTCTCTCCACCTTTCCTATTTTCACTGAAACATGAAAGGGAAGCCATGATGGTGGCATCTATTGATTCATCTGTGGGATGCTGTCAGAGCCCTGTGGAATCTTTCTGGGAGGGAGGTTCTTCCTCTGGCCCCAGGGCTTTAGCTTTTTCCTCTCCCAGCATGGGCTTCCTGGGGAGGTTTGAACTCCTTGGGGGGTCTGTTGTTTTCGGGTCCCTGGTACACTGTTACACCACCACAGAACTGAGGGCTGACCATAACTGTGTCAGCTCTACCTCCTTGTGTTGCAACTCCTCTCTTAAAGAGAAAGAAACATATTCTACTACTTATTCTCTTCTTATTGGGTGCAGTTTTTTTCCAGGATGAACTCTTCCGACCATTGTTGGTTAAATGTTTGTTAATGACTAGGAATATTTAAGCACCACCGTGCTGCAAGCAGGGACAGACACAGAACCCAGTTACAAATTAATTCTTGAAATGAAAAAGCAACCAGTCATAATTATGTATTCTCTTTAAAGCACAATAAATTTTAAACAGGCTAATAAAGTGAGGTCTGCCACATAATAAGGTACTATCCTGCAACACAATTAAATCCAACCTGCTTGTTATGAATAAGATTGATATTTTACAAAAAAAAAATATATATATATATATATATGAATCAGTAATTAAAATGCTTCCTCTTTAGGGAAAATCTCCTGGTATTTTACACACATAATATTCAAATTTCATCAATCTAAATTTTTAAGAAGATTTTTTTTAGTTATGTGTTTGTCTGATTTGTCTGTATGTGCAGCATAAGCAATTGGTCCCCGAGGTGGCCCGAAGAACTGGAGTTATCGACAGTTGTGAACTACCGGATGTGGGTGCTGGGGATGGAATTCTGGTCCTTTGGAAGAGCACTGTGTGAGTCCCTTCTAATTGCTGCGGCATCCCTTCAGCCCCTCACCAGTCTAACTTAATTAAAGGGATGCTAACGCTTTCCAGTTACACAGTCACATAAAACGTCATTAGCTGTCTTCTGAACCAGACTCAGATGATTGCCCCCTGGTTAAGGAATAGGGACGTCGAGATTAAGGAGGGTTAGATTACTCAGGTAAAGGGGGCAGAGAACCTAGGCTTTAAGGATGGTGTTATTCTATTTGCCAAGCTACATTCAAGACTGTCGATATCAGAGCTTGTTGATATTTTAACGGATTTCTATGAGTTTGTTTTAAAAGCTTTATATGACACAGACGTCAGGGATCAAAGATAACATCAGTATCGGACATAACCCACTTCAGCACGGCAGATACACTCTACGTCATTCAGTGGTTTAGTCATTGAAACAACAAATGATTAAGCACTGGCCTGACTTCCAGGACTGTACAAGACTCTCTACCCAGATCTTCCACACCTGTTGTTGCCTAACAAGTCATCCCAACTTAGTGTCGTAAAACAATTATTTAAACATGGATTATCCCAGTTTCTGTGGCACAGGAATTTGGGAGCAATTTAGCTGAGTGACTCTGACTCAGAGTTCATCTTGTGGTTATCATTAAGACGTTGGCCAACGACGTGTCCGGGTGCTTGAGGATTAACTGGTGGATCTGCTTTTGGGATTATCGGTATGGTTGCGGGCCGTTCGGCTTAATTACTTAATTACTTACTGAGGTGACCTCTTAGGAAGTCGCCTCAGTCTTGTAACTATCGTGCGTTAGTTCCAGAACAGAAAGAAGGCTGGCATACTGTGTATAAACTCCTCTGAGTAGTCATACCACATTGTCTCACTCTCCTATTCGGGAAAACAAGTCATTAAGTACAGTCCAATGTAAAGAGAGGAATTAAGTCACACCTGAGAAAGAAGCACTACATAATAGGTAGATGTATTTTACAACTTCTTCATGAGTGGATATAAGTTAAATTAAAATATCAACTTAAATAAATTAAAATTATTTTTGAATATTTATGTATTTTTAATTAATTTATTTACTTAATTATTTTTTTGAGAGAAGTTCTCAAAAATATGTAGTCCTGTCTGGCCTGGAACTCCCTATATAGACCAGGCTGGCCTCAAACTCACAGAAATCCACCTTCCTTTGCTTCTTGAATGCTGGGATTAAGTGTGTGTGCCTGACTAGAAATAGCCTAAAGGAGATTCTGCCATGACAGAAATAGCCTAAAAGAGAAAATGCTACTTTGGTTTATGACTTGAGTGTTTAGTCCATGTTTGACTGGCCTCACGTGCTCTACAATAGGAGTGTGCGTTAGAGAATGTTTGTCATTTTTGTTTGGACTATGAAAACTAGAGGGCAAAGGAAGAGGTCAGGGAGAGTTATATCCCCCAAAGACACATCCCCAGCATCCTACTTCCTTCAAAGGTTCTACTGCCTCACCATAATGCTGTGACATTATGAGCCCATCAAGGGATCAGAGCTGTCAGCGCCTAATCGCCTGACGGAATGACGTAGAGGATATGCTCAGGAGTGTGCTCTGGTAATCTCCTCCAGGTTCCTTCCGCCAATCAAAGTTACCAGCACAACATCCCTGTTATGAGGAAAGGGGTAAGTGTAGGTTAGAGTGCTGAAAGGACATTTCGTCCATAAAGCTTTTCTTATGCTCGAGAGACACTGACTTTCACTGATGAACACATGGCCAGGCATAACTTAACAACAGTCTGAGGAGGTAACCAAATTTAGCTGGATTCATTGGCCCTGAAGTAGTCATGACTCTGCTCAAGAGGTAAAAAGGATATTGTTTAGACAACCTTTAATGTCTGTCTTCTTATGCCAAGGAGCTTTGGCACACATTATTTTGCTCCCCAGAGCTTTGACACACACGTTTTTCAGACGTTAAATACCAGCTGGGATTTATCTATGTTTTAAATGAGGGAGTCCAGTCAGCTTTGAGCCCAAATATGAAGTTTCAAAAGTTGTCATTTTTTTTTCTAGTTAATAATACTGAAAAATTAGCTGACATGAGTGTCATTTCTAGGGATACTTCCAAGGAGATAACTGCATGGTTGTACAAAGGAAAGTTCATCAAAGAGTTGTTTATAATAGTAAGGACTTGGGATGTATCACTGCAGGAGAAAAGAATTATATGTCAAATACATAATTTGTGAGTTAGCATGTGCTCTTGTGGGTTTTTATTTTAGTTTTAGAGAAATATCTAAAAGAATAGAATACAGAAATTTTAGAATTATTATCTCTAGATTATGATATAATTTCATCTCATATCTGCACAATTTATCTGCATTTTTGTTTGAATTGGTTTACATGTTTTGAATCTGTTTGAATGTGCATGTATTATTTTCATAAAAATGACTCTTAAAAAAACTAAGGAAGGGAGTGGTCATTTGATCAATATTGTTTCTATCTGCATTCCTTTTTGCCTGTAATTCTGTTAGATATGACTATGACTGAACTTGGAATTTATCCTTGGGTTCATTTTTCCTTATCTTTGCTAAAATGATGTTGTTCTTTAGCTCTTATAACTTTTAATAGAATTAGGGTCTTGTAGAATCCTGAGGTCTGTTTTGTTTTTAGAATACTTTGATTTGCAGATGGTTCTCTTTTTCTTTTACGACTGGCAAAATTATTTTGTGGAAAACTGCTGGGGGCTGTTAAAGCTGAGCAGGGGTTGAGGAAAGAGAAAGACGGTGTTAAGGATGCCTGGAAGAGAAGTTGGAGGGCCATAGACCAGTGAACTTAACTGGATATCAAGACACCCACTCTCCCCTTCTCTTCTGGCCTGAGCCCTACAGAGTTTATCACTCTGTCCTCAATTTTCTCATCTAAGAGAGAGAGAGAGAGAGAGAGAGCGACAGAGAGACAGAGAGAGAGAGACCTTTGAATTAAAATCACAAACTTTGCTTCAAGTTTTAAACTTCCTTTGAAAAAAATTTTTTTAATTTATTGGTGCTGTCTGTCCTAGCAAATGGCACTAACGCTGAACCCAAGTAAATTACAGGCAAATTAACAGCAGCAGCCAACATTCACTGTTTATTGTTCTTCTCAAACATGCTGTTCAGTCACTTACTAAAATTACTAAGTGAATGAATAGGTCAGCACCTAGATCCCAGCCTCTTTTGAAGGTGGCTTGTCCTCTTCAGTCTCTATTATCATGCCCTCACAAATGGCTTGATCCATTCTTGTGACTAATGGATTAATGAATGAATGGCTTATTCAGAGACTGCCATAAAAGTGAATTTGGCTAGGTTTCCTCTAAGTTTTCTGTTTCCTAGCGTGATATCCTGTTGCTTCAGTTCAGGACTTTCAAACAAAAATGTTGGAAGGCCATTGATCAGAGAAGGACACTTACCTGGAAAAGTTCCTTGATCTTTGTCTAGAATCACGGCGGAAATATAGCCGTTCTTTGACGTAGCAGCTATAGTATTAGAGGCAGAAAATGGATTCAGACACAGTTTAAGTGTCTTATTGATTCAACCCCTCACTTTTATTTGCTATGTCCTGGTGTGCTGAGAACTGTCTAAATTGAGCATTTATCAAACAGTGCATAGCTTTTCAGTCCCGGGCCTGGCTCTGTGGATGATGGTTGGGGTCAGTCGTCTCTAGACCTTACTTCCGCTCCCTGCTGCCTCAACAGGTGGCAGCCCACTTCCTCTGTGGGAAAGATAACTTCCTGGTTCACAGCACCTTTGCCCGTAAAGGGCAGTTTTGAGAAGCTCTTAAGTACTTGCCCAGGGCAGGGCAGAGGTAGAGCGCCACACATGAATTCCTCCAAGAGGCTCTCCGTTACCGCTGTCTGGGTTTTCTCTTCTTCTGAGGCACAGGTCTGGTTACAGAGCAGCACCCTTCTGCGAACTTCGTTACGCCACATTTCTTGTCCCTAAGGACAGAGAAAACTACTGAGAGGAAATGCAGGGAAAATAACGAGGGGACAAAGATTGGGTGAGAGATCAGCGCGGCGTCAGGGTTTGTTCCGCAGACACCAGGTCGTAAGGCACCTCTCTCTAACGCGCAGCCCCTGCCAATTTCGCTTTCCGCTTCCCCGAGAGAATAAGCCCCAGCAGCACCCAGCTTCACCACAAGGGGGCTGAGCCTCCACCGGGGGCTCGGGGAAGTCGGGGCTTCCCAGCCCCCTGCACGAGGGGGCGGGGCGAGCCCCCGGCGCCCAATCCCGGCATCCGCACGTCGCCGCGTCCCCGCCCACACCGCCCGGGCCCCGCCCTTCCCTGGGGCTGGTGCGAAGGCCGCGACGTCAGCATCCCCGAGACCCCTGGGTGGCGGCTGCGCCGTAGGCGGGCCGCGCGGCGCCGAGGGGGCGGAGCGAGCGGCGGGAGCGAGCGGCGGGAGCGCGCGCCGGGCCCGCCTCGGCCGCCGCCGCCGGGGGATGATCTGGGCGGCCGCGGGCGGCCCTGGCTAGCGGCCCGTGCCCGTGCTGCGGCCGGCCAGGGCGGCGGAAGGTCGCGGCTTCGCGGGTCGTCCTCCTCCCCGCCTCTGGGAGGGGCGAGAGGGAGCCGCGGCTGATGTCAGGTACGGCGGGGCGGAGGCGCCCCGGGGGCTGCGGGGGTCCCGGGGCTCGGCTGCCGGCGGCGGCGGGGACCGGCGCGGCCAAACAGGTGTCTCGGGCGGCGGGCGAGCGGCCGCCCTCGCGCCGCGCCGCGCTGCGCTCCGCCCGGCGTGTCCGGCGGGGGGCGTCCGGGGCGGGCCAGCGCCTAGCGGTCCTGCCCGCCGCCCCGCCCCGGCCTCCGCGCGCCCAGCGGCCGCCGGCCCTGCACTCAGGTGCGAGCACCTTCTGGCCGCTCCGCCGCGGAGTGCCCGCCGCCGGCAGGACCGTCAGCCTGGTCGGGGGCTGCTCGGTTGCGGTTGGAAGTTTCCCCGCCGTTGGCCGAGAGAACTAGCCAGGTGTGTTGGGGGCTTGCTTGCGCGCAGCAGGGTTGGTAACGAGGCGTGATGGGATCCCTGCATGTTGGCTGGTTACACGAACTGCTTTGGCTCTAGAGACTCTGGTAAACTGACCGGGATTTAGGGATGAGGATTGGGAATCGATTCTTTCTCAGCCCCGGTCCACACTCAGAAAGCGGCGGGAATATTCAAAGATCCCTCACATTCTGGAAAATAGATTTCTTCCCAGCCTGGTTTTCGGCATTCACGATACTGCCTTTTAGTACGAACAGACCAAAAACGCTTTCCGAATCAGAGAGTTACAAAGTTAGAACTTTAACGCGTCATGCTGAGTAATTAGGCAGTGTGTAAGGGACAGAAAATGTGGTAATTTGCTGGAAGTTGAGCGTAGACCGTAGATAGCTCTGCCTGGGTGCCAAGAAAAAGTGCTGTGCACGTTACAAGTTGTTTTCTTTCTTTCTTTTTTTTTTTTTCTTTTTTCTGGTGTAAGGTTGGAAGTGGGAATCTGAGGTTTTCGAGGGTATTTAGACGACAGTTTTCCAGTCCCTTATCAGATAAATGTCAGATACGCCTTATGCATGATTGTGTACTCTAAGCATTTACAGCATAAATTTTATTTCCTGCCAGCCTTACTTATATATTTTTGGACAGTTTAAGTGAATATAAAGTTTCAAGTTACCAAACAGTTAACTCTTTTCACCATATGTTAAGTAAAACAGTGATTTAGGAAGGCAAGTATGACTCACTTAAAAATTCAGCTCTAGGGGAGAACTATGCAGCGTCTCAGATTTGCTTGAAATTTATGTTTTCCTGTATCTTTTTCCTCAGGACTCAGCATTTTACAAATTCTTTGTGGTTACTGACCACTTAGAGTCCCCCCGGCCCCAGCTACGCTTTAAAAACATCATCCTAGCCTATAATTTAATACCAATCAAATTTGAGAATTTTAAAAGCAGTTAATTTAAGAGTACGTGTAATGAGCTGATGTTTAGCTCATCGAATGCAAAAGTGCTTCACTATATGTTGGCTGTATGCTGCTTGTGTGTTGATTTTGCTGAAATGAATATTGCGTTATGCATGTAAACAAGTATATATGTGGATTATGTTTATAATTCATGATAATATAACGTCAGGTCTGTGTGATGAAATCAGTGGTTGGAATTTTTTGTGACAGCATATTTATAAATAAAATGTAAGTAGAAATTTTTACCTATTACACTCAACTTTTGGCTTTTTAGTACAAACATTTAAAAAAGACTTTTTTAGATTTGAGTAAAACACTTAGTTGAAAATTACATCAAGGTTAAAAGAAAGATACATGTTTTTAATATCAAATCTGGTGGGACTTAGGTCTATTTAAAAATTAAAATTTTAAGTTAATATGCAAAGTAATGAGATCCATATACATGCATGCCATTATACTTGCATGCCATTATACTTGTTTTTATTCATTTCAGGAATGAAAAACAAGACTTGCTCCATAAAATGTAAAGTTAGCATTTAATCTATGAATCTGGTAAGAAACAAATGTCAAAGTATACTTAAGTTTTTCACTAATTCGAAAGCACGCGTCCCCCTAACTGAGTAGGTAGGGAACTCTACTACAAGCTAATATCTCTCAGGGTTGACAACGTGCAGCTGTTCTTTATGAACCAAGGAGTCCCTTTAGAATGTGGGATAGTCCCAAGAAGAAAGTTCAGTCAAATTACTTTGCACCGGCACTGAGTGCATTGAGGGCCTGGGGAGGCAATATTGAGAGATTCTGAATTCGGAAACCTGATTATTTTACAGTGAAATCTGTATGCTGAAGCACACTTTAATTATGGAATTGAAGTAATATACAGCTCCGTGCAGTCACTTGCTTCTTTGTTTGCTGTATTAGTTTTCCGAGGCTACCAGAATCCTGTTACTCCAAGCTCCTGTGTCTCAGATTGTCCTGGGCTTTCTGTTATATCACTCCAGCCTCCGCCCCTCTTATCACAAGGCATTGTCCTTGTGTGACTCTGCAACCAAGGAACTTGTTAGGAATTCAAATTTTCAAAGTTCTCTGGTTTTGGAAACTTGTAACCAGCCCTCCAGATAGGCTGGCTGATCAGATGCCTTGTTTTTAGGAAGTAAACAAGTTAAGTGAAACTGGCAGACCAGCACCACTGGAGGCTAATGCCTGCTGGACTTAGGAGTTGGGTGTGTAGAGAAGACCCCTGTGAAGCAGAGAGCGGAAATGGTTTGGAGAATGAAACAGGAGTGCGGGAGAGAGGAAGGAGTGTTTGCAGCAAAGAACAGCAAGACCCTGGTTTGTTTAAGGAAAAAAGCAGAGTCCAAAGTTAAAACACAGTGGGGGAAAACAGTATTAGGCATTATTGAATAGAGGCCATTCTAAGGTTTTGGTTTTTAAAAATGAGGCAGGTGGAGGTGGTTGAGGCTTTTGAGAAAATGGGTGACAGGATCTGATTTCAGTTGCTAGGATGCCTCTGGCCTAACTAGCAATAATAGGCTGAAGAAAGGTGGGAGGAAGAGAAGTACTGGCTGGAAGGCCTTTGCTGTAATTGAAAGACAGCTCACCCTGGGGCGGAGGCAGTAATGGCAGAGCATGCCCAAGACCAGGTGGGAAAAGGCTTTCCCTTTAGTAACCTTGTCGTCCTTAAAGATTAGCGACGTTGTGATTAGTCTTTATTTGTGCTTTCTGAGGGGAGATTTTTATATATACATATATATATATATATATATATATATACAGACACACACATGCATATACATATGTGTGTGTGTATATATATATATATTCATAAATAATCATATACCCCCCACACGTACACACATATATGAGAAACTATGCTACTGTGACCTACAACAGGTTGGTGCAGGGGTGTGCCTGGGCCAGTGTGGGTCAATATCAGGTGCCTTCCTCAGTTGCTTTCCACCATATTTTTTGAGACAAGGTCTCTCCCTGAGAGGAGGTCACCAATTCTGTTAGAACAGCTGGCTGGTCGTCAAGCCCGGCGAGGTAGGGGCCCATGTGGCACTGTTTCCCTGTGCTGGGATTGCAGGCATGTGCCACTGTACTTTCCTTGCTTTTTGACATGGGTTTAGGGGATTGAGCCCTTGCCCCTTCCTCATGGAGTGCTTCTTGACTAAAGCTGATTTACTCCTCTGTGAGGACTTTGGTCCTCGACCACATAGAATTTTGGTTGTCACTACTAGAAGAAATGCTGTTGTCATCTAGTAAATACAAGGTGAGAAGTTTCTGAACATCTTAGGAGTTAATAGCACAGCCCTCACAACAGTGCCACTAGCTAGCTCACACTGCCACTTGTACCAAGATTAAGAAAATGTGACTTAAAAGTACTTGCTGAGGTGAGAACAGAGGGAGTGGAGAGAAGAGGTCATTTTAGATAACACAAGAGAAATATGGAGCTAGCTACATGGAGATGTTTAAGAATCTGTTGATAGTCAAGGTTATTGGATGGATTTGTGAAAGGTGAGATTAGAAATATGGATAGAGTCATCCAGGAGAGACTTTATATGCCATGTTAATTACAGATGGTTCATTTTACACTTGTAGGCTGTAGAATTCTGTGAGGATTCATGGAGTGGCAGGTGCTAGAGGTCATTCTGGTAAAGTAGAATTGAGTTGAAGAGTGGCACATGGCAGGGAGACAGTCAAGAGAGTGAAATAAGGTAAGAGTAGATAGGAAGAAGAGGATGGATTAGAAATTTTAGTAGAAAATAAATTGGCAGTGCTTGGTACTTGGGGTGAGGGTAAGTGGAGTATTAGGAATGTGTTTGTGTCTGCTTAGCATGTGAAAGGCCCTGGGTTTGTCCACACCCCTCTCCCCCACCCTTACACATGCACTATTTTTTTTCTAATTACTAGTTTCAATAATAAGATGATTCTGAATGAAATAGGAGCACACTGCTGAGTAGCTTAGATAATTACTGATATTTAAGTAAGAAGAACAGGTTAAGGGAGGAAGGTATTGGCTCGGTTTGGGGCTTGTTGAGTTTGTATTCCCTGTGGACAAGGTGGAAGTGTGTAATTGAGTCCATGTGATTTTGAATCTTAGAGAAGTCTTTTAGGATAAAGAGTTGTAATGGGGAGGCAGATTAGTATGTTTTAATTTTTACTCTCTAGATAAGTAAACTACTACCTTTACTTAATTTTTATCAGAAAAGTAAAAACTTTTTAGCTTTACATATATGGAAATTTGTGTGTGTGTGGATGTGTATGCATTAACTATTTAAAAAAAAGTCTTTTATACAGTTAAAATAAGTGAGGCTATATTGGGTAAAATAAGTGATAATGATTAAGTAGAGAATAGTAGGTCCCTTTGTTGTAAATTTCAATGCTGTTATAGGGGGAGATTGATGGTTTGGGAGTTACAGGCATTATTTTGTTGGTTTTGTTTTTTTTGAGACCAGGCCTCATGCAGGGCTGGACAGCCTTGAACTTGTGGTCCGTCTACCTCTACCTTCTAAGTGCTGGGATTATAGGTGTGATCCACCATGCTGTCTTCTATTTTGGAAGGCAGGAGGAGGGTAGGGTTTCATATAAAACTTCATGGCAAGCTTAGGTAAATAATAAAACCTAATGCTCTTTTGTATATTTTCTTCCCTCTGTTTTTTGAGGGTTTTTCCTTGTTTTCATTCTGTTTTGTTTTGTTTTGTTTTGATGCTCTACTTTTACAGAATACACATTATAACAATTCAAAATATTAGCCACAGGTGCATATATATTATTCATCAACATGTGTAGGTCAGTGTTTTTAGCAGCTGCAGTGTATAGTACTCGGGGGACTAACATCTGAACATGGCTGTCATGAACATCTTGAAAGGCTTTGATGAGCTTTTCCATAAGTTAAATGACTGATCATGAAATGACTGTTCGGGGTATAGTCATGTAAGCTTCTAAAATAATAGCCAGATATTCTTTGAAAATACAGTAAAAATAAGGAAGATTTTATGGTGCCAGTTAATACCGTATATTAATAAACTAGAAATTCTGCCAGTATGCTGGCTTAGAAACAGTTTCTCTTCATTTGATTTACCCTTTCCTTAATTGTTGGTGAAATTGAATGGCCTTGATTACTGTGTTTGTTTTCTGGAGTCTTTGTGTTCTTCATTTTTTATATTGTTAATCATTTGTCTTTATGCCGTATACTCATTTTAAAGCATGTTATAAAGAAACATTCCTTTGAGCAGCAGCGTTGCCTCCAAGACTTGCTCACTGAATAAACTGTTTTTCTATAGGCCCAGCATCTGAGTTTTAGGAAGCTCCCAGTTCACCGTATAAATATGCAAAAAGATGTTTTCTTTTAGTCTGTTTTTAAAATACTGAAATCTTAGGAGCAGTTGTAATTGTTAATTATTAGAAAAAGACTCAGCTGGTTGCTTTTGTGTTTTCCAAAGGATTAATTATTTTCATACGATGCCTTGAATAAGCCATTTTTTCCTTGATGTCAAGTGCTATGTGGATTACGTATTACATTTCCACATGCACTTTTTTTTTTTTTTTTTTTTTTTTTTTTAAAAGCACAGACCATTTGAATCTGATGAAAAACTACCTCAGTGTCTGCCTGGGGCTTGACAAGAGAAGGGTGACTAGTTTGCTGCAGTGGAGAATACTGTCCAGCGAGGGAATAGCAGATTTCACTGACAGAGAAACCAGTACTGTGAAGGTTCTAGAGAAGGTTGGTGTTGAGACACAATTCTAGTAGAGACTGGGCGTCAAAAGGTTAAACATCCCACCTGCTGCTTGGAGACTGTCGAGGTAAGATAGTTGTGAACTGTTATGTCTGTCCACCCGTATCTGAGGTTGCTTCAGACGCATAATGATCAGTCATTCATGCAAGAAGTGGAGGGTCAGTCTCACTGGTAGCATTTCAAACGGTGTGTTTTCTGGCAGTCTGTAGAGTTGCTCAGCAAATCTTTGTTACTAATTGACATGCTTTCACAAAGGTGGCGATTGGCCTGTCAGCCTGTCAGTCTCAACATCAAATTGTTAACTTACTTCAGTTGACCTCTGGTTTGTTTGTTGTTGGTTAGGTTAGGAGAAAGAGGAAGTGTGTGTGTGCCTATTTTGAGACAAGGTAGCCCAGGCTGTTCTTCAAGGCCTGGACCCCTTTGCCTTCACCTCTTGAGGGCTGAGATTATTTGTGTGTGCTGTTAATGCCTTGATGGAGACATATTTTAACATGCAGTATGCATCGTGTATTTCCCTCTACCCATTCACCATTCAGGAATTAACTCATTCTGTGGCCAGGCATGGTGGCACAGGTGTTTAATTGTGAGACAGAGGCAGCTAGATCTCTGAGTTCCAGGCCAGGTTGGTCTACAGTGCAGGTTCCAGGACAGCCAAGGCTACATGGTGATCTGATCTTAAAAACATAAATAAATAAGTGAAATTTATGCTCTCATTTTTCCAAATCTTTGGGATATTTTTAAAGAGTTGTTTAACTCTTAAAAGTCTTTCTGTGTTTTGGCTAGAATCACATCACATGCACAGATTGATCTGTAGAAAACTCATCTGATTTGTATGTGTGGTAAAATACACCCAAAATGCTAATCTTAATAATTTTTAATTGTACAAATGTTCTGACCAGTTCACGAACCCCAAAAGACCAGGAATAAACAGACTCCGCTGTAAATACATGAGGTTCTTTTTATTGTAAATTACAAGCTGCAGCTTGGGCCCACACACACCCACCGCGGAAGCGGTGGGAGCCAAGCGCCCCGTGCCCAGGTTAGTTAGGTGATTTAAAGATTCTGGTCCATCCTAGCATGCCCAAGGTAGGGGCAGTTCCTGCCTGGCAAGCATCTATTGGTTAAAATGCTACATTTTGAATCGGTTGGCTATAGGAAGGTTCCCAGACCATTAATGACCTGGTGTCCCTCCCTAGGGGGATGGTCCAGTTTCCTAGCAACTTTATCTCTAGTGGGTGGGGAAAGAATGCAGTGAGGTGGCCCTTCCCCTCAGGGCATTACTAGACTTCTTTCACCTACCTACTTCAGGCCTTAATAGTAGCTGCTAATTTATCTTTTGGTCTCTCACAAGTCAATGATGGTTACAGTTATATTGTTCTACTTTAGAGTTCTGCATCCTGTGAGGCTGAAACTCAATACCATTTAAACAAGTCCCATAACCTCCCCACAGCTCTTGTCAACCAAAATTCTACCCTGTGACTGAGTTTTACTTAAAGTATTAAGAGAAGCCATACATTGTCTTTTTATGATTGGTTTGTTTTACCTAACAAAATGTCCTCCTTTTGTGTGTTTGTAAGAGATTGGAATTGCCTTCATTTTTTTAAGCTTGGTCAATAATCTCTTGCATATTTACTAATTTATCTACTTGTCAGTGGATAATGTGTCCCTACCCCTACTCCATTTTAATATTGCTGTGAATACCAGTAGGGGATTCTACTTTCAAGTCTTTAGGGTATGTACTCCAAAGTGGAATTAGTGGATCATGTGATAATTAACCCCTCCCCCCCGTTTTTGATATAAACGGTGTATATAACTCTGGCTGGCCTGGAACTCAGTATGTAGACCAGACTGATCTGGAGCTCACAGCGATCTGTCTGCTTCTACCAAAGGGCTGGGATTAAAGTTGAGCACCACCACACCCAGTGATCATTAGTTTTAATTTTTGAGGACCTTCTGTTCTGAACTGCTGTCTACAGTATTGTTTTACATTTCTACTGACATGCACAAAGATTCCATTTTCTTTATGTTCTTGCCAATAGTTGTTATCTTCTGATTGTTGATAGTGGCCATCATTATGAGTTATGAACTTGCATTTCACTAATGATAGACTTATGAAGAATTGTTTTACTTTCTTACTGACTTGTGTACCTTCTGGAGAACTATTCAAATCACATGTCTATTTTGAGTTGAATTGATTTTGTTGTAGTTGATTTTTAGGACTTCTTCATATAACATAAACCCCATAAAATCCCAATCATGCACGCACACACACACACACATAATATGTGTTTTGTTCATTCTGTCCTTGATTTTTTTTTAAACTGTTGATAAAGTCATCAGTTAAAAAAACAGAACAAAACAAAAAAACAGATGCACAAACTTTTGTGTGTTTTTTGTTTGTTTTTACTGCTGAGTTCAGTACTACTTTGCTTAAGGTCTCTTGAGATTCTATACAAATTTTACGGTGGGCTTTTTCTATTCTTAAAAACAGTGTTGTGGTTTTACTAAAAATTTCCTTGACTCCGGAGATTATTTTGTCACTGTATTGACTGTAGATCAATACCGTATCCTAACAGTGGTAGGTCTTACAGTCCATGAACATGAAATATATTTGTATTTTTTTTTGTTTCATATGTTTTAGTGATCAATTATTAGACACACATAATTGTTTTATATTGCTATTTTCTTGGTTACTATCTGCATGGAGCCTCTCTTTTCTATACTTTTACTTTCAAACTATTTGTCTTTGGCTCTGAAGTTAGTCTCATGGTTAAAATATAGTTGTATCCTGTTTATCCATTCTACCTATTTCTGCTTCTTGGTTAGAGTTTAATCCATTTTCGTTTAAAGTAGTTACAAACCAGAAGGGACTCCTGTCTTCGTTTTCTAGCCCCTAGAAAACGTTTTCATGAATTACTTTCTCATTTTCTTTTGCGTATGTTGTTTAGCTGTTTTCTTTGGTTATCAAGGGAATTATACTTTATGTCCTTAAGCTTCAGTACTCTAGCTTGAGTACATACCCATTTAACTTCAATAGTATTTCAAAAATGCCTTTCTTTTATAACTCCCCCAGTTCACTTGTTGAAAACATACAATGACATCTTTATACATTGTGTGTCAAAACTATACTAATGCCTGTCTCTTAAATTATATGGAAACCAAGTGTAGAGATAAAAAATAAAGCTATAATAGTACAAGATATTGTGTCTACCTGTATGTTTAATTTTTTATTTACCTTTATTGTCTACTGTATTTTTAAAGTATTCTGCATTTCTAGCAGAGCAGGTGTGTGACAATGAAGTGCTTTGGGGTTTGTTTACACAAGAATGCCTTAAGTTCCCCTTTACTTTTAAAGGAAAAATTTGTTAGATGTAGGATTTGTGGTTGACATTTTTTTTCAGCCCTTCTAAGCTATCAGCCTGCTACCTTCTGTCCTCCAAAGTTTCTGAAGAGAAATATGAGAAGCTTACTGACAGTCACTTATAGGCCATGAATCACTTCATTGTGCTTTCAAAATAGTTTCTTTGGCCAACAGTTTGATTACATTTTATTTTCATATGTCTTTGAGTTCATCCTCCTTGGCACCTATTGAGCCTCTTGGGTGCTAATATTGAAATCTTGTATTGAATCTGGGGCTTGCCAGTGATTGTTCCTTTGGATATTCTTTTAATCTGTTTAGGAATTACAGTCTCTTTGCTGGATTCCTTCATAGTGTCCCACAGTCCTTTTATGTTCTCACATTCATCTTTTTGTTCCTCCTCAGACTCAGTCATTTCAATTGTTCTGTCTTCAGGCTTACTGTTTCTTTTTTCTGCCTGCTCAGATTTGGGTTTATTCTTTCTAATAGATTTTTAAATTTAATTAATAGTGCTTTTAAGCTGTAGATTTTCATTTGGTTTCTTTTAGGTTTTTTCTTCAAACTCTTGTTTAATAGATTACTGTCAAGTCTGTCTTAGAGACAGTTAGTTGGGTTTTGCTTCCTTGTTGCTCTGAATGAATCATATTTTCTCATTTGTGTGCCTTGTGTTACTTGTTTAAAAAAACATGTTTTCCGTTAATAATGTGGTCATGAAGTCAGATTGCCCTATTCCCTGGTGTTTGATGTTTTGTTTTTGATTGCTGTATTCTGTCTCTGTGTAAGGATAAGTAAAACCAAGGTATTTCTGAGATTGTACTTTATCTGGGTTTGTAATTGCCCTTGTGCATACAGTTCTGCCTTTTTTATGTCTTAGTTCTCAAACAGAGGTGGAGGAGAAAAAAAGAAAACGGTATCAGCCTTTTGAATCCCCTAGAAGTCGCTCCAACCAGAGAGGGAGGATTTACAGTGGTATGTGAGGGCGTATCAGCAGTGGCTGGCTCTATATCTAGTTCTGTGGTCTAAAGCAGCAGTCACCCTTCCAGGGTTCAGGACAGGTTTCTTATTGCCCACCTTTGTTTCCATAACTGTCAAAACAACTGCTCAACAAATATGTGCTCCAGAAACAGCTGCCTATGAAGCAGACCTAGTGGAGCAAAAGATGGGTAGTTACCCCTAAGAGGTTAAATTAATGGAAATCACCTATATCTACCTTACTTTTCAAGTCTTTCACAGAAAAATTTGAATCTTTGATAGTTTTTTTCAGACATCTAAAATAGTTAACATCAGACTCTATCCATATAATGTCTGGGGGAGGAGTCTTATTCCTAATACTGGTCTACCCTTTCCCCAAAAACTATTGTTGATTTTTCATATATCAGACTATGTCATGCCTTTCCATTTATTTGGTTTTTATTCTTGATCCTTGAGTGGGATTATATTTCCCTTCATGTAGCTCTTGTGCTTTTAAAGTAATAATTTGTTACCTACAGCTTCTTTGGTTTCTACTACAATTATTTTCTGTATAATTTTTTCTATATATAGAAATTGATTCATTTCACAAATAATCACCTTTAAATGATTTCTTTTAAGTGTTTCCAGCTCTTCATAGTTGGTCAAATTATCAATTACCATGTTGGTTTTGACACCTTCTTAAATACATATACCTGTTATTTTCTTATACAGTTACATTTTTGTGTGCTTCCCATGCACGGCTAAATAATGGTGGTGATAACTTAAACCTTTATATTATATTAATATTTCATTTAGTAGGAGAACATCTAAGGACACTGATGCATCCACCATAATTGGTAAAGTTAATCTAGGCTTTTATAGATATGGTAGGCTCAGAAGTTAACATTTATTAACATTCTGGTTAATAAAGGGTACTTTTATGAAGATAGAAATAGGGGAAAAGAGAAACCTTTTCAAAATAGTCTACTAAATCTTCATGGCTCTTCCCTGGGTTGGATTTAAGCCTTCTGGTGGCTGCAGAGCTGATGGGGTTTATAGGATATTAGCTACTCGTGGGTGGTTTTCCCAAATGTTAGGGCTGGTGAGTGCTTCCTGTTGGCTGAAATGAAAGAACAGCCTCTGCCACTTGTTCCTACTGATGTGCACGTACAGGTACAGCTGGCCGAGCAACTCTGGCAACTGTGGACTGAGTCTGTTGAGACTGTGAAGCAAAATGAAATTTTCCTCCTTTGCGTTGTGAAGCATTTTGTCAAAATGACCATAAAAATAACAAATACAGGAAGCTCATAGTTTAACAGTAGAGAGGGGTGCATAGGCTTCTGATAGTATATCATGAGTGTCATAGAGGTGTAAGTGGAGAAATAAGGAAGGACTTCATGGGAGAGTAGTTAATTTACTCATGGGGAGCCATGCATGCCAGAGAGAATACGAAAGCTAAATGATAGCTATACATCTATCCATAATATAAAATGGGATCAATTATTCAGGGTAAGAAAAATGGAAGGGTCAGAGCCGTCCCTATAAACGTTCATGGCAAACTTTAAGACTGGGCAAATAAGATGAAAGGAATGTACACTAGAGCTGGATCTTGTCTGCCAAGTTTAGCTGATGGATGTACTCATGTGGCATTAGAAAGGCACAGCAGTCGTAACCATCTCAGAGTGCTCTCACTGCACATGCTGCTGCAGTTAGTCTCCTCATGGCTGTCTCGGCTCCACTGTCTTAGTATTTCAGTACTGTGTTCAGGCTGGCCTTATTTTTAGTAAATAACGGCTCCAAACTCTTACAGTGGTGGTAGGGGCAATGTGGGCACGCCAGAAAGAAGCTTCAGTATGCTTATTAAAAGTGAGAAAAGGTTAAAATTGTCCACTAAGTTGAGAAAGAGTTGGTGAGCTGTCATGAAAGGTTAAAGTAGAGCGGTGCGAAGGTCAGGCTAGCTAGCAGGTGTGGGGAATGGATAGTGTGCTACTTGCAGTCAGTTTCAGGGTGTTTGCAGCACTGCCGTTTGCTTCCTGTTGGGTGAAGCTGAAGAACAGACTGTGCTGCTTGAGAAAAGCAGCAGCAACTGTGGTAGACAAGGTGCTTTAATTTTGCTTTCTTGAAATCTTTAGTCTAGACAGATGAAAATTCAGTGATTATGTCTCTATAGTAGAACAGATTGTCTTGAACTTTTTGTCTTTGTGTTGGGCTTAGGAGGATTTAACCCCATGGGGAGTCAATGAGCATCAGGATTTTGTTTAATGATAATACAGAAATTTAAGGGAGTTAGTATTGTGTGTGATGTGTATGAGTCTGTACTTACTACAATACATGTGTTGGGGTTCAGGGGACAAATTTCCGGGGTCAGGTCTTCCATTGTGAGTCCATCGGTGGTCTGGCTTGTGCAACAAGCACTTTACCCACTGCATCAGGATTTTAAGTGGTTCAATGTGTCTCTTCAACTTTTTATGATGTGTTTATCAGGGTATTAAATACATTTGCTCCTTCCTTGAATACTTTCAACTTACAGTGAGTTTATTGGACTATAACTCCATCATAAGCTGAGCATCTGTCTTAGGGTTTCTGTGATGAAACATGATTTGGGAAGGGAAGGGTTTATTTTGCTTACTCTTATATCACAGTTCATGGTTGAAGGCAGTCAGGGCAGGAGCTTGAACAGGGTAGGAACCTGAAGGCAGGAGCTGATGCAGAGGTCATGGTGGGGTGCTGCATACTGGCTCGCTCTTAATGTGAACTGTGGACTTGGGTGATTCTTAGGTTCCTTACATATTTGGAGCTTTCTCTAAAATGTCAGCTAATTCTTAGCTGACTTCATAACTTGCAGTGGTGCTGAAAATTAATTGTAATCTCTGGACATGTTTTGGACCAGTAAGCCTCAAGTGTAAGATGACCTAAAGGGACTGCGTCCTTGGTCAACATTATGGGAGTTCTACACGACAAATCCAAACTAGTTAAGTTTTTTTTAACTTTCGATACCCTAGAATTGTAGCAGATGAAGCCAGGGCTCTGTCCAAACACCTGCTAAGGTCTTACTTTTTCTTAAGTTACTTTTTTAAACTCTTGGTGCTCAGTCCCAACAAGAAGTTAGTGAATCAGTCAGAACACATAGAATCTTTATTAGGTTCATGGTCCCATACAGGTGAGACCATGGTCTCCAAATAAAAAAATTAAAAAAAAAAAAAGAAGGAAATCATAAAAAAAATTTCATGGTCTTCCAAAACAGTACTAACACTGATAGCAAAGGTCACTGATTCCAGATCACCACAATACGTAGTAACGGTGAGACAGGCCTGTAACCCTAGCTGTTTAGGATGCCGAGACAGCAGGATACAGAATGAGTTCCAGGCCAGCCTGGACTTCTTAGTGAGCTATCTCAAACTAAGAAGTGGAAGGGCTTGCCTGGCATGCATGAGGGTTTGGTTCCTAGCACTGCTCCTGCAATTTTGGTGCCTCAGAATTGAGGGCATTACCAAACTGTGACAGTGTGGCACAAAGTGAGCGGGCGCTTTTGGAAAATAGACTTACTTGTTCAGTGTAGGACTGTCACAGCCTTCAACTTTTCATGACCACCAATGTCTGCAAAGGTAGTATAGTACAAGACACGCCTGGTCTACAGGGAGCAAAAACAGTGAACTTCTACAAGGGGTCAAAACTCGTGCAGTACCCATGTGAGAAGACCATGGCAAAACATCTACAAATTTTGGAGGAAAAGGTGTACTTGATCAAGTTGTACTTCGAAAGTAACCACGAGTGCTCTCAAGCCTACAGGAATTCCATTTGTGGCACCAGTTAGTGCCGGCACAGCTAGTTACTGCGTTCCAGTTGGTAACATGTAACGGAAACGAAGATAGCTCTGTTGAAATAACTGTTGATGGACTTGGAGTCTGACTTCCTATAGATCCAGGATGGAGCTATGAAACAATGAGTGCAAAGCAAACATTTACCAAATAAAATTAATAAAGTTGAGTGTGGGCATATGTTTACCTATGGATTTCCACATTTCTCACAGCCAAAAAAAAAAAATTCATAATTTTCTATATCTTTAAAAAGGATCATTTGAGAAGGATCATTCTAAATGTTTAACTTTTTCAGATTAATTTCACTTCCTTTTTTTCTTATAAGTTCAAAAAATAGAATTTACAGTTAAAATTTTGAAATTGCATGACCAGTGTAATCTCAGTTCTTTAAAACTATAACAAAGTGGTTAAGAGTCCAAATTTTTTTTGTGATTTCCTTCTTTATTTTTAAATTTTTTTATTAATTACACTTTATTCACTTTGTTATCCCCCCTGTAGCTCCCTCCCCTCCCAACCTCTCCCTTCCTCCCCCTTCTTCACACATGCCCCTACCAGTGGACCCTCCCCAAGTCCACTGGTAGGGGAGGTCTTCTTTTCCTGCCTTCTGATCCTAGTCTATTAGGTCTCATCAGGAGTGGCTGCATTGTCTTCCTCTGTGGCCTGGTAAGGCTGCTCCCCCCTCAGGGGGAGGTGATCAAAGAGCAGGCCAATCAGTTCATGTCAGAGACAGTCCCTGTTCCTATTACAATGGAACCCACTAGGAGACTGAACTGTCATGGGCTACATCTGTGCAGGGGTTCTAGGTTATCTCCATGCATGGTACTTGGTTGGAGTATGAGTCTCAGAAAAGGCCCCTGTGCTCAGATTTTTTGGTTCTGTTGCTCTCCTTGTGGAGCTCCTGTCCTCTCCAGATATTATTTCCCACTTCTTTCCTAAGATTGCCTGCACTCTGCCCAAAGGTTGCCCATAAGTCTCAGCACCTGCTTTGATAGTCTGCAGGGCAGAGCCTTTCAGAGGTCCTCTGTGGCAAGCTCCTGACTTGTTCCCTATTTTCTCCTTCTTCTGATGTCCATCCTCTTTGCCTTTCTGGATAGGGATTGAGCATTTTAGCCAGAGTCCTCCCTCTTGATTAGTTTCTTTAGCTGTACAGATTTTAGTAGGTTTATCCTATATTATATGTCTATATGAGTGAGTGTATACCGTGTGTGTCTCTCTGCTTCTGGGACAGCTCACTCAGGATGATCTTTGCAGACAGTGCTCCTGATCTGCCTACATTATCTGTAAAATGCAAAATAATAGCCCTCAGTTTATCCATATAAAATTCTTACCATTTTGTACTTATTTATGTTTGTGCATGCTCACACATACACGTGTCATGACATATGTGGGGGTAAGAGGACAACTTGCCGGAGTCATCTCCTTCGTCATGCAGGTCTCAGAAACTGAACACCATTTGCTAGGCCTGGCAGTGAGTACCTCTACTCACTGAACCATTTGACTTTCCTTCATATGAAGTTATTATTGTATAATGTTTCTGACATGTTAGTTATAGTTACCTCTTCTCTTCTCTCCTGCTATGCATAGCAGAGATCTGTAAGCACTCTTACCAAATGCTAATGGTGTTTTTTTTTTCTGAGTACGGAGCTTTGGATTGTTTGTTGGTTTTTTTTTTGTTTGTTTTTTTCTTCATAACAAATAATAAAAGGCTCTCTTTAAAGTAAAGACGAATTTTAGTTTTCTCAGTTCTTTTTGCATCTGAGGTCCAAATTAAGAAGCCTAGAGATCGGTATTTTTAAAGTGTTGCTCATGTAATTCTTACGATGTGTAGGGCTTACTAAGCACTTGGAATAGACAACTTCCTCCCTCCTGACAAGCTTCCATAATGGACAACATGGTTGAGTTGTTAGTCTACTGCAGTGTGACTGAAGAATCTGAGAAGCTGGACGTGATTTCATCAGAAATTCGACTGGGTTTTGGGGATGCAGTCCACCTTCATAGATGATTGCTTTATTTCAGGGATGTGAAAGAATATGGGAGTTCACAAATAGTCATAAAGGGAAGAGTCCTTGAAATTGGAAGGGGAACAACAGGGAGGGGCCTTCAAAGGTAACTATTTATGGTCTGAGAAGGGTAAGTGTGGATGGCAGGCATCAGACAGCGTCCCAAAATATTTTTAAAATGGAAACAAATAATAAAACACCAAGTGGGGGGCTGTGTGCATTTAGTTATCCTGATGTTTTAGGATTTTCATCTTCTTATACTTCTCAGTTTGTTTCTGCAAATGCTCGGTCGATCTTTTTTTTTTTCATGGTACTGATCTCATCTTCATGTGGTTTCTTCAAGACAGCCAGTTGTTCTCTAGTGTTCTCTCGGAAGTACCAATCCTCTCCAGCCTTCTCTTCCCAAGGGCCTGCCGGCTATTCAGATGGAGCTGGTGCCAGTGTCCAGGTTCTCCAACCCAAGAGAGATACGGCTTTTACATTTTTAAAGAAAAAGATGGAACAGGGGACAGTATGTAGCTCACAAAGCCGGAAGCATTTTATTTCTAGTTCTTCAGGAAGGTTGCTAACTCCGTATTGAAGAATAGACTAAGTGATGATTGCTACAAAAATGAAGGCTCTAGAGTTGACAGCCAAGAATGAAAATTATTCTGGCAAACAACCTTGGTTCATGGAGGATCCTGGTGAGAGGAGGATCCAGGCTCTGTGCCAACAATAATGAGTCCACCTACTACTGCTTGTAATTGTCCACTAAGGGCTGTTAAAGCAACACATAAAGCGGGAGAGTCATAGGTGAGGAGAAGTTAAATATTATTAGAAACATTTTCTTACAGAAGGGATCAACTTCCTATGAAAACTAAACCTCAGAATTTTTCTTCTTGATAATTTAGATTGCTATCTAATTTTATAACAGGAAGCCAATTTTTAAGTTATTAGTTTATTATTATTATTGTTATTTAATTATTATTATTATTTTTAAACAGAAATACACTCCCGGGAAATGGCCTCTAAATCTTGGCTGAATTTTTTAACCTTCCTCTGTGGATCAGCAATAGGATTTTTTTTATGTTCTCAACTATTCAGTATTTTGTTGGGAGAACGGGCTGACACGCAGCCTAATATGCTTCACAATGACCCTCATGCGAGGCATTCAGATGATAATGGACATGGTCACCTTGAAGGACAGATGAACTTCAATGCAGATTCTAGCCAACATAAAGGTATGCTCCATGTTACTAAAAAGTGTTTAACTATTGTGTATGTTAAGAAAGTTATATAAATCTTGTTATGTTGCTGTCTACACCAGTAGATTAAAATGAGCCTCATGTGTCAGATATTAAGATGATATTTGATTTATTTGCCTTGGGAGAAAAATGCAAGATTTATTTAAGAAGTTAATAATTTAAAATTAGTTCTAGATGGAAATGGTTCATAAATCATGTCATAGAGAAAGACATGAGCTGGAGGTAATTTTTCTTACAGTCAGTTTTATTATGACTTACAAAAGCTGTTTTGTTTAGTCCTGTTACTATAGAGAAAGGATGTGTATATAAATCTGAATTTGAATTTTTATCAGTGATTAACCTAATTATTTTTCTTTTTGAGGGTCAAAGAAGTAACAACAGTAAGTGTGTGTACAGTGACTTCATCTTCTCCTGGCTTGTGTCCCTGAAACCAGGCTTCTTTCAGGGGCATCTGTGTGATGCCACCAACTCTTGAAACTTTGATATCTGCTGTTTCCTTACTGAGGTTATCTTCAGCCCATTTCCAGACATTGAGAGAAGACTTTTTTTTTAACACAATACCAATATCTCTGCAAATGGATTTATTGGTAGAACAGGATGCAAGTAGTTTAGAAATGATGAAAAATCTCCCTCTAGTTGAGAGTTGGTTCTTTTACCTTCTAGCTGAGTACTTACTCTTAAGTACAGCTCCATGTCTTCATCTTCAGACAGTTAATTGGAGTAAAAATTATGAATTACTGAGAAGCTGTGCTGGACCTTACTGTATGCACATATATTCAAGAAATATTTGTTACCTTCATGGACCGAAAAATGTGGGTAATGCTAAAAATTACTCCCCCTTCTCAAAAATGTATACATTGAGCTCCTTTTCCTCCCCACTCCCAGAATTACTTTTGTTTTCTTACCTTACCTAGCAACCATTGGTGTAACCTAGGAACTGTGAAACTGGGGACATGCATCCCAGTTGAATTTTCATGTGTGTCGCCATTTTCCAAGACCTCTTAAATCCGAATGTTCTCCCTAAGTCAGGCTTGCAGCTGCCTGCACGGACCTTCATTTGATTAAATTTCCTTGTGCCTTTTCTTATCTTTCCTTTTAGTGAGCGCATACTGAAGATATATGCCCTACATCGTCTTTTCTAGTGCCATTTCATTTTTCCCTTCTGTGCTCTGCTCCAGTTCTTAGGCCACTACTCTCATTTAATAGTTCCCACATTTCCTTTTCCCTCAGCATACAGAACTCTTTAAATACTCATTGGTCAGGCTAGATGGAGAGATAACTCAGTGATTAAGAGCACTAGCTGTTTTTCCAGAGGACCTGGGTTTGATTTCCAGCACCCACATCATGGTCTGTGACAGTTACCTCCAATTTAAGAGTGATTCAGTACCCTCCGGCCTCCATGCTTATGGCATGGTTTACAGACATTTAAAAATAACCCTATCACTGCATTTCTTTCTTTTTTAAAAATCTTTTTGTCATTGCGTTTCCTACTATGCAACAATTACTGATCTATCCCTGGCTGTCCTAGAACTCACTCTAGTCCAGGCTGGGCTTGAACTCACAGAGATCCACCTGCCTCCCCAGTACTGGAATTAAAGGCGTGCGTTACTACCACCTGGCTCAAAAAAAAGGACATGAAGTTGGGGGGGAAGAACAGGAGTTGGGGTGAGGACCCTAAGGGGAGCTGGAAGGATACAGTGCTAGATAGCTATGACCAATACACATTATATTAATATATATAATTTCAAAGAAAAAACATGTTTTTAAAAAAGCGCTAGCCCAGGTCTTCTAATTATGCCCTTGCTCTATAGCAGTGCTGCTCACGTTGTGGGCCCGACAGCTTGAGAATGCTTTACATCCAGGTGAGGAGCTTTGGGCGCAGATGATGTGCAGTTTCAGTTCCTCAGCTCACTACTGTGTGTGGCGGATGGTGGTACCCTGCTCTACATTCTGACATGAGCCTCCTATTTCTTTGCAAACTTAGCTTACAGAAATTATCTAGATAATTTCAGTAATCCAGCTTCTACCATTGCTCTGTTGGATTTCTAACTATTGCAATTGCATTTTGGAATGAGGTATATATAGTATTGTCTCTGTAATCTCAACCCTGCATTAACTCCTATGCTTTGAACTGATCTTATAGAGAAAGTCTTCAAGAACACCTTAGGGTGTTCACGTAGAAATTCGTTACAGTTGACTCGTAGGCTTCAAAAATAATAAACTGACTTTAGCAGCGTAGTTTTTGTTTTGTTTCTTTTCTTTTTTTATTTATCTGTCTTTTGGAAACTCATTTCCAGGGGTGTTCAGCTACTTTATTAGTATTAAATAGCAAGGAGAGGCTATGTGAGGTAGTATTTGAGTATGAATTGCTGGATGGGGGGTGGGACCTGCTTTGCAGCTCACTTCTAACTAACGAGCTTCCCAGATGACGTTGATACTTTGGTCAGTTCCAGTAGTAAGCATTTAGGAGCTAGTGACTCTTCAGAGATCTGGTGGATAAAATTGACAGAAAATTAGAATGTCAACTCAGATTAGGTTGTATGTTTCTCAAAGTCATTAATAACAGATGGGTAAATAGAGCCTTGGAAATTATTTATGAAAAAAAAAAGTTTGGTGTGATTTGGATTTTATGTCTGTGTAAAAGTAACTTTTTGAAATGTTTGTTTGATAGATGAGAACACGGACATTGCTGAGACCCTCTATCAGAAAGTTAAAATTCTTTGTTGGGTTATGACAAGCCCTCAAAATCTAGAGAAAAAGGCCAAACATGTCAAAGCTACATGGGCCCAGCGTTGTAATAAAGTGTTATTTATGAGTTCAGAAGAAAATGAAGACTTTCCTACTGTGGGATTGAAAACCAAAGAAGGCAGAGAGCAGCTGTATTGGAAAACAATTAAAGCTTTTCAGTATGTGCATGACCATTATTTAGAAGACGCTGATTGGTTTATGAAAGCAGACGATGACACATATGTCATACTGGACAATCTGAGATGGCTTCTATCAAAGTATAACCCTGAACAACCCATTTACTTTGGGAGAAGATTTAAGCCGTATGTGAAGCAAGGGTATATGAGTGGAGGAGCAGGATACGTCCTAAGCAAAGAGGCATTGAGAAGATTTGTTGATGCATTTAAAACAGAAAAATGTACACATAGTTCCTCCATTGAAGACTTAGCACTGGGAAGGTGCATGGAAATTATAAACGTGGAAGCTGGAGACTCCAGAGATACCACTGGGAAAGAAACCTTCCACCCATTTGTACCAGAACACCACTTAATCAAAGGTTATCTCCCAAAAACATTTTGGTACTGGAATTACAACTATTATCCTCCCATAGAGGTAAGTCCAGAAGTTGTTGTTGTTGTTATTATTATTATAGAAATACTTGAGACTGACATTTGTGTATCTGAATATGAAAAAAGGGCTACTTAATAGGTGTATGTTTCATTAGGACCAATAACTAGAATCTTTTAAAATGTATATACTGACAGTATACCAAAGCAGATGAGAACGGAGGCCGCAGCCCGTCGTTTAGTAGGTATCTATTCATACCGCTGTATGCCAGCCACTAGCATATAGAAATCAATACGTCACTGGCATACAGTGATTTACCATCATTGACATAGAAGTCAGTACAGTCAAGTCAAGTCCCAGTTGTCTTAATGTTCTTCATAAGGAGGTACAGAATAAATAGGCATACTTATAAAAGATGTGACTTTAGATAATGGCAGGTGCTTTAAAGAAGTGATTCTCAACTTATGGGTCATGACCCCTTTGGCAAACCTGTTTTCAAAAGCATTTACATTATGATTCATAACTATCAAAATTATAGTTAGGAAGTAGCAACAAAAACAATTTTATTGTTGGGGTTCACCACAACATGAGATATTAGAGAGTCATGACATTAGGATGGTTGAGAACCACTGTTCTAAAAAAAAGAGAGACAATGTGACTTGAAGTGGGGTTGGCTACCATGTTTTGGGTGATTAAGAAAGTGACTTTGCAGAAAACTTTGGATAAGGTTAGAGAGCTATGTGAAGGTCTAGACCATGAGCCTTATAATTACCAAGAAAAAAAAAAGGTTCAGAAAGACTAAATTCAAATCCTATTCTTCCACTTCATAATTGGATAATTAAGCCAAAATTTGGCTTATCTTTTAGCCTCAGTTTCTTCATTTGTAAAGTAGGTGTGATGTATCTGTCATTTACTTGTAAGTACAGTGTAGTATAACCCAAGACGGTCGTTAATGACAAGCTTGGCTCTAGTTTGTATCTTAATTTACATGTCTCAGAATTGGACCTGGGTTACATTGTCTTTATGAACTATCTCAGATGTACATATATAACTTTACCAAGTATAAATCTATTGCCACATTTGTCAGTGTTGTAGACAGTTGAAGCCTGTGTGCCCTTCTAATCTGGTTCTTTTATCTTTTTCACACTACCAGAAATTAAGTGATATGCATTATCATTGCAAGCTTTTATATTTTCCCTTCATACTGATATGTGTGTAAACGAATCAGCATTGTTTTGTAGATTTTGAAATCAAATTACACCGTATATGTCTTATACATTTTCACTGGGATTTAATCTCATTGATATAACTCTGCTTCATTCATCTGAGTTCTATGTGATAATATATGAATATGAATCCAGGTACAGTGGCACATTCCTGTAATCCCAGCACTTGGGGAGGCACAGGCTGGCGGATTGCTATGAATTTGAGGCCAGCCTGGTCTACAGAGTGAGTCTAGGACAGCAAAGCTACACAGAGAAACCCTGTCTTGAAAAACGAAACAAAAAATTAGTATATGAATATGCAATAATTAATTCATTTTGCTGCTGATAGGAGATTATTATAAGCACCATTACAGTGAGTTACTCAGTGAGACTAGGATTATAAAACCTAGCTTTTCAGACTTTGTTATTGTTTAGTAATGCCTTTAGGCAAGTTACTAGTTCTTTATACTGCTTATTTATGGCCCTAACACACTAACAGTACACTTCAGGGTGTCATTCCAAGCCAGTTCTTCAGATGGTATAGAACATTTTCTGTCTAATATAAGAAGATTTGATGGTTTTTCTTAAGTTCTGAACCCCTTCCCATATAAAAATATATTCATATTCATCATTACAAACAATGTAATGGATATACCGAGATACATACAGTATTTTATAAAGAGTGACAGGTATTCTGTACAGGTACAACAGAAGCAAAAGGGTACAATGCTTGTATCTTCTTTTTAAGAGTGCTTTACAAAAAGGGTGTATTTAGTAAGATGTTTTTTTTTTTTTAAGATTTATTTATTTATTTATTTATTTATTTAATGTAGACGAGTGCAAGTATATCTGTATACCAGAAGAGGGCATCAGATGCCTGTATAGATGGTTGTGAGCCACCATGTGGTTGCTGGGAATTGAACTCAGGACCTTTGGAAGAGCAGCTGGTGCTCCTAACCTCTGAGCCATCTCTCCAGCCCCCAGTAAGATGTTTTATAAGAACAACAAAGATTCGGGTCTTCTACTTAAATCGTAGTGGCTTTTAAATGGATGACAACATTTTGCCATCCTTATAAAATATATTCCAATAGGTTGACAATTCAGAAACAAAATACAAGTATTGAAATTGTATAAATCTTCTAAAATTCCCCATTCTTTGTCAGAAGGTTCTAAAGCACCCAACGTGCAAACAAAATTTTATTATTCATTTATCTTTCAATATTTTTTCTCTTTGTGGTATGTTACTGTCTTCAAAACTTTCTAAATAGATGTTACTTAATAATCACCAGAAATACAGTTTTTGGTCTCGTTTTGGAGTCTTTCTTATGGTTTAATTGTTTTGGTCTGTATTCTTTTTTGTGAGACAATAGGCTGGCCTTGATCCCTCAACGATCCTTCAGTTTTTTGGTGCTGTGAATACAGGCTTGTGCCTCTCACACCTGGTTACAAAATTGTTTAGCTTAGCAAGTTAGGATGTAGGATAGTCAGGTTGATCTGAATTATGTTGTAATTCAGAAATGACAGAATCGAATTTACCCTCCATTTCAGATATTTTTCACATTAACTTTAGTCTGCCTAAAACAATGCATAGTTGAGATGGAGAGCTCCTGGTTTTTCCAAGTTGTTGAATCATTTCTTCGACTCTTTATAGTGTAATTCATTGTATACCATAGTGTCACCTAGGGGAAGGTCAGGGTCTAGGATTTCAGTTCTGTGTAGTTTTTCCTCTTTGGATTTGGTCCATGTTGTTTTGAACCTTTTACTTTTAAAATGTTTTTAAGCCATTAAGGATGTATTGCTCTCCCTCTTTTTCTTTCTCAAGTGGCAACTGTTCTGTCTCTTTCTTTGTATATAACTCATTAGTTTAGTGAAAATGATTACTTTGCCCAAAAAGTTTTTTAGAGTCCTTGGCTAAATTTTATAGTTTCCCTCAGATCATTGTATAGTATTGTTTGGTTTTTTAGGTTTATTTATTTTATTTTGTGTGTCTGTTTTGCCTGTGTGTATGACTGGTGCCCAAGAAGATCAGAAGACAGTGTTGGATCCCCAGGTTGAAGTTACAGGTGCTTGTGAACCACCCTGTATGTAGGTGCTTGGAGCTAAACCCTGAGTGTTCTACAAGAGAAACAAGTGTTCTTATTGCTGAGCCAGCTCTCTATCTGCAGACGGTCATATCTGAAATTCTCCCCTACATAGTTGGTGTATTTGCTGCTATCCTACTTGGGCTTTTTTAAAGTTAATCTTTTTACTTAACTGGCGTATGTGAGAATGTAGATAGTTTGTTTTCAGTGTTGCGCCTAAGGCCTCACACATACTAGGCATGTGCTCTACCGCCCTGCTGTACTCCAGCCCTTTGAGAACTTTTAAAGTAGCTTTGAATCTGACTAGTACAGCAGTCAGATTTGTTGTTGTTTTTCTAATAATTACAGTTCTTTTCTAATGCTTAAGAAAAATATCTTAGCCATCCCCTAAAAAAAATCAGACAAATAAAATAAAGCCTTATGTTGTGTAACAGCTTCTTCTTTAATTTGAAATCAAGAATGTTAAATGGTTAAGCACTAAAAAAATAAAGGTAAAAAATACAGTTTTAGTTGAAAGTGCTTTGACAGTTCCAGGTTTGGTTTTAACTGTGTGGGAACTGACAGAACTATTGGCTTCTTCCACCGTCTGATAGTGAGACACCCCCGCCTTCTTCCTCCAGCTTTGACGCTTCCGTGTTTTAAACTCGTGTGAATATGTGACAGCGTGCAATGCGCAGCTTATTAACAGTGTCTGCTTCTGTTGTTTTTTAGGGTCCTGGTTGCTGTTCTGATATTGCAATTTCTTTTCACTATGTTGATTCTACAACTATGTATGAATTAGAATACCTCGTTTATCATCTTCGTCCATATGGTTATTTATATAGATATCAACCTGCCTTACGTGAGAATATACTAAAAGAAATTAGTCGAGCAAACAAAAACGAAGATACGAAAGTAAAATTAGGGAACCCTTGAAAGCAGAACATGAGAGAACTGAGGTTAAATGGTGTACATTGCACTGAAGAGCTCCTGCGTTCTGACAGAACCCTGAAATCCCAGTGGGGAACTCATCTGAAGGGAACATTCCATATAGAAATCTTTCAAATGGATGACTATAAACTGAAGCATTTAAAGAGCTGTGAAGTCTGCAAAATGTTTTGATACAGTAATATATAAATATAAATAAATATATATAAAGAATTTGTGTTTTTAAAATGGTGACAGACAGAAGAGCTTAGAAAGATTCTGTCCCCTGTTGCTGACAGTGTGTATTATCACTAAAGCTGGAGTGGTTCAGTCTGTAACCAGCTACTGCACCCAACCCTGACAGAACACATGCTGAATGGATCTGCCTTAAAACCAGAAAGACTCTTGCTCAGTGGTGTTCCTCAGCTCATGTGGATATGGTACAAACCAGCCTTCCGGTTCCCAAACGAAAAGTTTTCTGTAATTATATTATTTATAATTGGCAGTGTTTCCTCAAGAAGAAGCAGAGTAAGGATGGCACTTGCCCTGAAGTGCACTAATAAACCACATTTTCTGATTATTATGGGCCTTGACTATATTAGTTAGTTCTACATATAAGCAGTCTTAGACCAAGTTCCCATTGTCTCTTGAATATCATTTTCACTATTAATGCTTATTTACTCAATGCATTGGCAGCATTCTATAAACCATGCATTTTAAAATATTTTGTTCCCAAATTCACTCTTTGTTAACTGTAGGTAACAATTAAAGTTAATGCTGTTTGGACAAGCTTTTTTAGTATTGGTACCACTCTCAGGAATTATTAGTGACATTGTAAATTATTTAGAAGTCTTTCCAACTACATAATTATTGCTCCTTTTATTTTCATCCTGTGGAGATAAGACTTGTTTGTGCCTTTCATAACTTCTTTAAAGCACTTTTAAAATTAATTTTTATACCTGATATATATGTCTGGTAACACTGGCAAAATTGTTTGAATGCAGGTTTGGTCAGAATTAGAAACAATAGCAAGTAAGGGATTCTTAAACAAGCTAAAATGTCATATACGTTATAAACAACAACCGATTTCATGCTTGCTTCTTATTTGTGGATAATTGTCTTTCCAGCAGTAACTCCAACACAGCAGAATCCCATTCAGACTGCCATCAAAAGAGGTCTGTGTATCACTCTAATTCCACAGTGGTTGCTTACAAACTTTTTTTTTTGTCATCAGCAATACTAAGTAGAGCAGAATATTTTACAGGTTTTCCGTAATATTTTTTAATTGTGAATGATTTACATTTTGTATCATGCTACTTTCGCATGATAATACATGTGGACTCGGTTGCTTGGCTAAATAATGAATATAAATAATTTTTACTTATTGTGCCAAAACTATAGCCTCTATGAATGGTATATTTGAAAGGGTATTCGTTTAATTGGCTAGTTATGGATCACTGTCCACATGAAGAAACTACAAACCAACTTTAGAAATTAATTTGGTTTAGGTTCTCATGGTGGTGCCATCTACCCATAGCCTAGGCTTCCCAGACTGTTCTTTGAACGGCCCCTTACCATGGTTTGGATAGCACTTTGTCTGTGCTCCAGACACTAGCAGAGTAAACGTTTCATCATAATGATCCAAACGCTTAACATTTGTTCACAGGAAATGAGTGCTACAGTGAATCCTGGCTGCAGAGTCAGGCAGCCTGGTTTTTAAGTTCTTCTTCCATCGCTGTTTATGGAACCTTGAACAATTTACTTAATTTCTTTGTACCTCAATTTCCTCATCTATGAATTAGGGATAATGATACTACCTACCTCACAGGATTTTAATGAGGATTATATAAATGAATATACATAAGGTTATTAGAACTGTCTGGCTCAGATTGGGACATCACTTTTAAGTATGAGGTTTCATTCTGTTACCTTGGAGTATAAATACTTTGATTTAGATAAATGAAATGGTCAAATCAGATCTGAAGGAAATATTTTGCACATTTCTTATAATATCTAGTATTCATCTAGTGCCTGCTGTATGCCAGATACTGTTCTTATTCTGTACATTTGTGTTAATCCTCATAAACTGGGTGTTATTTCCATAATATAGATGAGGAAACAGGCTCAAAGAATTCAAATAATATTTTCACTGTCACAAAGCTAGTAAGAAAGAAGGCTGGGATCTATAATAAAAACATATCAGCCATATATATATATATATACACACACACATACATATATATACACATACATATATATGTGTATGTATATATATATACACTCACACACACACATACATACATATATATATATGGCTAACAGTTTGGTTTAAAGAAGCCCTGAAGGTTAACCTTGCTAATCCTATGTTGAGAACCGTTGCCTGTTTACCTACACGATTTTGGTGCAAATAGTCTTTGGAACACACTCAGGATTTCCACCCAGGAGAGAGACATTTTTCAAAGACTCTGAAACATGTTTTAAATCAGTGTAGTCCAGTATCATACTATATTAAAAGTAAAATGCTACAAAGTTTAAAGGGTCAGTGCATCATTGGTTTTGGCAAAATTCTGTACTTCTCCTTAGTGACTATTATCAGGACCCTCAAATTCTCCAAGTTTAGTCATTTCACACTGAGCAGAAAGGGTTCAGTACGTACTAGTATGTACATATGAATTCATTAAAACATATGTAAATGAATATCATGAAAATGTCTGCTAGTTGCTAAAATTTCCAATAGAAATAGAAAACTGCTACTTTATATATGCCAAGTATTTTCTGCTACTTTATACTTATACTGTCAGCTTGAGTTTCGTCACTTTCAAAAACCACTTGCCTATCTTAAGATCTAATGAAGCAAAAATTTCTCCCCAAGTATTTGGTAGAGCACATTAAACAGGATTTTGTGGTGATAATGATTTATTCACCATCTTTTAGATAAAGATCTCTGTCTTATGAAAAATTGTAGTGTGGTTTCAATACATAAGACTTTTAATAAAGTCTTGTATTCTCTATTAATAATATACTTGTATTTTCTAGTGGGAAGTTTATTAGACAAAGCAGGTTTTTGTCCCAGAGTTTGACTGCTCGAACATGCCTAAATTTCAGAGATCAGCTTGTTACTATAAAAGGACTAGCCACTTCATAGTATGTTTTGAATATGGTAATTGGGTTTGAGCATTAAGTTTGCTAACTGGTTATTTTCATAGCTATTTCTTGAGTATTATTTTTTTTTTTTTACACTCTTAGCCTGTTAAACTATATTGCCGGATTGAGGCCCTGTTATACTTGAAAGAAATTCTCACTTGGTTTGTCAAATCCTACCTAGCTTTGTTCTTGCACTTTCAGTTCATGAGGTCATTCATTCTGTCTTTGATGGTTCCTTTATAAAAGCTTAACTCCCTTGCTACTTGTAGTGCTGTCTCCTTGCAGTTCATTTGGGTCATCAGAATGTTTATCATTTGTGATGGTTTCCCATGAGACTAACAGTCCAACAATATCTGCTGGGTCTCAGGCTACTTGCCCTAATTGAACTTGCACAGCCTAAAACAAGTCTACATCTGTGATTAAGGAAGTGAAGTTGTTTCCCCTCCTATTAAAAGCAAAAGGCAAACACATTAACTTCATCTCTCTTGTTTTGTATTAGGCCTGATAGAAACATCATGGGGGACAAGCTGGATATGTTTTACACTAATGTAACCTTTGTTGATTAAAGCTGTATTGAAATCTTAACACCGATTGAAATGAGAACTTTGTACAGATTCTTTTAGAGAAAAGCATCATCAGAGTTGAATGTACTTTGTTCCAGCTCCCTTCCCTCTCTTGAGTTTTCAGTAACATTAGTTAAGTTTGAGTAACTTTGCAGGGCGCTATAAACTAATGATCTACATGAAGTGTATTATTAGATGGAAACTAATCTTACTGCTAAGCAGTGTATTGTATTATACAGTGAATGTTTGTGTTTTGAAATTTAAAAATTATTTAAAGTAATAGTGTCAATGAAGGGTTTAAAAATGTCTGGTGACTTGCTTATTTTAAGTGATCACCATTAAGTCAGAAAAATGTATTTTTAAACATTTTTTAAAGTGCCTTTTGAGAATTTTTAAATAATGGATTCAAACAACTGCGTAAAATAAATTACCATGTTCAAAATTGCTTCATCTGTGTATTTTTAACTGCCGTAAGGGGATAGTTTGGGGGATTTTTTTTTCTGTTTGTATAAACTTTCTTAAATGTTCTAGAATATATGTATGTAAAGCAACAAAGTATCCCTCATGGGACTTGAAGTAATGTACCTTTAAAATATCTACTCTCTAGCATGTGTTGTCACTTGAGTTTCTGGTCTTAGCCATTCTGATAGGTGTAAGGTAAAATCTCAGGGTTGTTTTGATTTGCATTTCCCTGATGACTAAGGATGCTGAACATTTCTTTACGTGTTTCTCTGCCATTCGATATTCCTCTATTGAGAATTCTCTGTTTAGCTCTATACCCCATGTTTTAATTGTATTGCTTGGTTTGTTGGTGTTTAACTTAAGTTTTTTATATATTAGCCCTCTGTCAGATATAGGGTTGGCAAAGATCCTTTCCCAATCTGTAGGCAGTTGTTTTGTTCTGATGACAGTGTCCTTTGCTTTACAGACGCTTTTCAGTTTCATGAGGTCCCATTTATTGATTGTTGATCTTAGGGCCTGTGCTGTTGGTGTTACTGAGTCCTTAGGGCCCTGAAGAGAATGATACCCCAACCAAGGACCATGCATGGAGAGAACCTTAAACCCCTGCTCAGATGTAGCCCGTAGACTCAGTCTCCATGTCGGGTCCCTAGGAAGGAAAGCAGGAGCTTTCTCTGACAGGAACTCAGTGGCAGGCTCTCTGATCACCTCCCCCTGGAGGGTGCAGCCTTGCCAGGCTACAGAGGAAGACAGTGCAGCCAGTTCTGATGAAACCTGATAGGCTAGGGTCAAATAGAAGGGGAGGAGGACCTCCCCTATCGGTGGACTAGGGAAGGGGCGTAGGAGGAAAGAGGGAGGGAGGGTGGGATTGGGAGGAGATGAGAGTGGGGGCCACAGCTGGGATACAAAGTGAATAAATTGTAATAAATGATAATAATAAAAGTTAAAAAATAACCTAAAAAAAAGAATAACCTAAATAAATAAATAATAGCTAGTCACTACAGTCCTAGAAAGTGGGGGAAAGGAGGAGGATAATGAGAAACAGCAAGAAAGAGAAAAAGATTGGTTTCCTGTTTGTTAATTATCAATCTTTTCCATAAACTGAGGAATCTGTTTATTCAATAAGTAATTATGCCAAACATCAGCCAGAAATAGAGTCGCAAGCGGAACATACAGGCTCTCTGTTCTCTAATTTGTCATTCTAAAGCCAGGAGATACGCCAGTAGATGAGCAAACATGTAGCAGCAGGTCGTGCCATTAGGAAAACAAAGTCCTATAACACAGCAGTTTTCTGAATGGTGCCTCAAAGAACTCTGAGAAGGTAACGTTGACCTGAGTGATGGGCATTTTGTGAATTTCTGAAGTCATCTATGTCTGAAATTCTTTGTTCTTGGTATGTAGAAACAGACTGCCATCTTAAGCATGCTTTCAGCACATGTGTGAACTCACTGCTTTGTGATGACAAGCTGGGATACCTGATATTTGTAGTCTTAATTCATCTGGAACTCAAATCTGGTAATGTTACACTGGTCTGAGATATTTAGGATAAATACCAAAATTGATGTAGTATTATTCCTAGGCAAATTGATAGAAATGTTTATAGGGCCCTTGAGTCTAACCAGGGTGACTCACTTAAATAATCTGCTCCCATCTGTTCATCATTAGCGTACATACCTGTATATGTGTGGCAACTTTGGACAGCTAAAGACACATGCCATGTCATACTGCTTTAGTAACAGTTTGGTGACTTGGTTGTATGATTTTAACTCAGATGCCAGAATATTTTCAATTAGTAAATTTGTAATGCTAAGCTTATCGTTTTGAGTAAATACATTCAGATTTACTGTGTTAAATTTTTCAGGGTTAGTACCTCATAGTACTAGAAAGAATACAAAACTATTGAGTTTATCTCCTTTCTAAAAGGAAGAGCCATATATACATAATTTAAAAATATATAACATATATATGCATACATAAATCACTGTATTTTTTTAAGTCAGGCAGTATAGACTACTCAGGAGAAATTCTTTTCAGACCAAATGGACATTTAACAACTGAAGCCCAGCAACTTCAACATTCACTAGATATGTGCATGAGGAACATGGAAGTATGTTGCCGGCATTTTGATTTACTAGTTAGTGAAGTGTGTGTGTGTGTGTCAGTGCTTAGGACTTTGGTCTTAAACTATGTTACATCATTTCTTTTGCCAAAAGAACCTCAACTTATTTGTGCTAATGCCTCTTGTATTCTTTTACTGGTGGGTTTTGGGATTTTGGTTTGATTGTTTGATTATATGTTTTTCTGCTTTTTTTTTTTTCTCCCATGACTAAAAATTTGTCTTTGTTTAACAACCAAACACATCTTACTTTGTAGAAACAAGGTTTCTCCCACCCTTTTAAATAAAATCCGGCCCTTGATCTTTGTTGTGTGAGTTTTCCAATAATTCCTAGCTAAAGATTTATGGCTCCTTGTCATTCATAAATGAAGTACCAGCAGTTTGAGCGAAATGGTCCAGTTTGGATTTTTGTAAGCTTTAACTTACTATCCTAGATGCACTTTACATTGCCTTTCCCCCTCTCCTTGTACTAACAGAGTCATAGTCTAGATTGAATTTCACCTTCCATTGATGTTGTCCTTATTACAATGTGGGGAGGTGGTGATGAAGTCCAGAAGTAGGGGAGATCATGATTCAACATTATTTTATTTAGTTCCATACAAAATTGTCCTGGTTTTGTGCTGTTTAGTAATATGTATGTATGAGACAGTGTGGTGTCAGTTGCTTTTCTGTTGCTGTGACAAAACATGAAGATGTCAACACATAAATCATGTAATTTGACTTAAAGCTTTAGAGGGTTAGACTCCATGCTGGAATAAAGGCATGGTGGCAGGAACAGCTGCACCCTCAGGTCTTACTCCAAAAGTAGGAGACTGAACACTGGGAATGGTAGATACATTTTCTGAAACCTCAAAGTCCACCCCCAGAATACATCTCTTCCAACAAAACAACACCACATCTCTCCCAAACAGCTCCTCCAACTGGAGACAAGATAATGAAACATGAGCCAATGGGTGCTATTCTTATTCCGACTACTACAGCCAGTTAGTATCCCTAAGTCCGTAATGGCCGAGCAAAAGCATGTTAATGAGAACAGCAGAAGACTCACAACTTCATCCACAACCTTGAAGCAGAAAGCTCTTGGAATCTTGAAGGAGTCTTGTGAGATCTTGGAAGCCACCCTTAGTGACATGTCTTCCCCCAAGGAAGCCAAACCTTGAAGCAGAAAATTCTAGGAATCTTGCAGGAGTCTTTTGAAATGTTAGAATCCACCCTCAGTGACATGTCTCTGCCAAGGAGGCCATACCTTCCTAATCCTTCCCTAATGCTTCCATCATTTGGAGACCAAATAATCAAACATGAGCTATGGGGGCCATTCTTTTTCAAATCACAAGTATGTTTATGGTTATGTTAATTATTCTATTTCTCTTTAAAACATGAGGACTCTTGCCTTTTGTGTTCAATATAATCAGCTTTCTTGATGAGGTGAAAGTATGTGTTTAGAATAATTGGCCAGAGATGACTTCTGGCTTATAAAGTAACTTAGAAACCTGCTTGCCCAGTTGAATTTCTCTGCCCTTTGCTTTTTGTTTTTTTTCGAACCTCACCACCAATTCCCACTTCCACCCACACCCCTGTTATCTTCACATATCTTTATAACTTGTTCCCATTTCTTATCAGCAGGTACGTTTTGAAAACTTGTTTTGAAATTATATCCTATTGGATAGTTAAAGGAGAAATAAGCAACTTGCCTATATGTCACTGACAGAACATGACTAAGAAAACATACTGACATGATCTAGAGTTGTTTTTTTTTCCCCTACAAAAATGTTTCTAAAATTCACCTAGTGAAAATATATATACTTAAATAATACTACCCAGTGAGATTAATTTTAAAATGCAGTAGATACGTCCTCTGGCAAAACTGACACTTGAGATTTTGACTACTGTTTAAAGGGAGCTCTTAATAATCAGACATGTTTTTCCACTTGTTTGAAACAGTGAGGCTGAGTAGTCTCTGCTTTGCTGGAGGGGAAGTTCACAGTGTAAAATAATGATTGCTGTTCCTTAACAGGTGTCTCGGGTGACAGTCCTTGGCACTGCAAGCAGCCCTTGGCATCCAGAACTTCAAACACTGTTGAGAAGCAATTGTTTCCCAACTGAAGGGAAGCATAGCTAGTTCCTTCAGCTCGAGGGTGGGAAGGTAACAAGAAACCCACGCTCGTCTCCTGGGTACTGCAAAGAGGGCATTGCACCTGATTTAATGCCAGTGGGCCAAGGAATGTAGAAGTGAGGCATTGGCAAGGGATATGTGAAATTACTTGAAAGAAGTAGATTCAAACTCTAGTATTAGCCCTGGTAAAGTCAGTGGTCTCAAGGAGCTATATGCTGGTTTAATTGGCTCAAATACATTTCTTTTAATTAGCACACTTTTTTTTTTTTGAGATGCCTGGACCTCTAACATCATGGAGCAAGTTATGTTTAATCTTGAAGATTTGGGGAATTGGCAAATAATCACAAAAAGAGACTGTATTTCATAGAGTGAAACGTCTCAGTATGAAGGACAAAAACATCCATGCATTGTAATCCACCTCAGTTGGGAGACAAAACCTTTGCAGGCAGAAAAGGTTTTAGTCTTCAGTATTAAAATAATAAAACTCTTGAAAACTTTCATTGTTGTATTCAATTTTTGCACTATAGATTGAACGTACATGCACATGCTATATATATATATACATATATCTTTTATATTCACTTTGGAGCCTAGGCAGGGCTTGAATTTGTACTCCTCCTTCCTCTGTCTCCCAAGTAGCTGGAAATACAAGCTTGTGGCACCAGGTCCAGCTCCATTACCTCCCCTTGCATCACAGTGTACTTTAAGATTTTGTGATCTTCCTCAGCCTAATTTTATGTCATTTCCTTGTTTGCTGATACGTATTACCCAAATACTTAACTGCACACAAAATCAGCTTCTAACATACCTTTTAAGCAGGGTTTGACTGTCTACTTCTAATAAAGCACCAAACTGTATAATAGGCAAATTATTTTTTTGTTGGTCTCAGAGAACTCACTTTCTATGAGGTATAAAATGAAAAAATTTAAAGGTAGTTATACATCCAGGCCGTGAGGATGCTGGCGGCTACTTCACACCATAGTATTCCATTGAGTGAATCTTTAATCATAATCTTGGTGGCAGCCATAACCTGTTTGTAGAAGAAGTAATTTATTCAAGTCTATGTGAATGACAACTAGCAGGGTCAACATTTCAACATGTCAGTAAAGTAGGTCATTAATCACTACTGTCTATACTATAAGGCTTTAAAAAGGAACAACAACAACAAAAAAAAAACCTTGGCCAGTTAAGTGTGTTTTTTTTTTTTCCTGGCAATTTCTATTCAGTGACTGTCCAGTTTTATCCAGACCATCCAGTCTGTATTTTAATTAATGAACCTGATCTCTTTTATAAAGTCATCCTAGATCAATGCAGTCAGAAGTAGTTTTTTCCTCCTCAGCCATATGCTATAGTACTGTGCTCCAAATAGTCCAGTGGTAGGAGGTGCTGGCTTTTTTCCATTCTTATTTCATTGTACTTTCTGTAGGTGTACATTTATGCTTACATATGTTTTGATGTGACATTGTATACTAATACCTGGAAAGTCAAGATACACGATTAAAACCACTTTACTAATAAAATAACCCATCAAAATTTCACTCTTGCCAAAACTAGAGTCACAGCCTGGTACAGCATGTGTCCTGGTGGGCTACAGTTCTCCGAATCTGATACACTGGTAGGGGCAGCCAGTGCCTCACTAGTGTCTAGGGCAGTAATGTGCCCTACTTCTCCCATTAGTGAGTTGGTACCTACCTAATTATATTCCAAATCCTTTAAAAAATAGATTTACACTCAGTTCCGGGAGGTTTAGTTTTATCTTCTGTTTTGTCCTTCACAAATGATCATCCAGAATAGTTTGTAACTCCTCCTGGGTGATCTCTTTAACACACATTTTACATCTGGACATGCCTAAAATAAGGACCTTTCTAGATGACCACAGAATGCTGAAGCAAAAGTTTGTAAAAGTATTGCAAACAATTGAGCAGAAACCCACAAGTTTAAGTGACCTAAGAATGAACAATAAGGTTAGTGATTAGGCATTTTAGGTTCCTCATCCAATGATAGTGGAACATCTTGAGAATTCAGTGAGAGACAAGAGCTTTTCGGTGGCAGTGATTTTCTCTTGGATGCCTCCATTGGAAATGATACTTAGTAAGGAATCTCAGACCACGACTGAATACTTTGTTTGCTCACTGAAAAGCATGGGGGAACAGAAAGAACTTTATGCTGCACAGGAAAGACAAAATCAGTGTAAGAAAGGCTACTCAAGCGGCCCCAGAATGCCTCTCTCCCGTACCCAGCCATGAGTGTGGAGGCCCCTCTGCAGCACTCTGAGCCTTTTACACCATAACCTCATACTGCCAAGAAAGCTTAAGTTACTAAACGACCCTACATCTGGATGCCCAGAGAAGAGAATTCTACCTCTCTGACATCATCCCACCAGCCCATCCAAGCTGTCAAGACTGAGAAGTGATGTCTAAGAAATGCTTTCTTTTAAAATATTTAAAATCTTCCTTCTCTTTTCTGTTAATTTTTTCAAGACACAGAAAAGTGTAAATAAGAAGTTAGCTACCACCCCAAAAGTAAATTGTGTTACCCTTTACATATTTCCTGGCAGCCTTCCCCCCATCCAGTGGGCCAGTAAATCTATTTGATAAATGTGGAGGTCAACTCTTTAAAAAAAAATTAAACATTAAGGTTCAAGAATTAAAATTCAAGCAACAGAACTCTAAATTTACCATCTAAAACTACTTTCAGAATCTATTATGCATACTTAACAGACCAGTAGCCTAAATGTATAGTTAACACTATTTTAATGTTATATATGTATTTAAAGTAGAGCTCTTGAGAATCTGCAGATTGACCTGGAGTGAAGATGGCCTGGGATCTAAGCAGCAACAAAGTTGTTACTTCTGTGGAAAGAAGGGGTGGAAGGAGGCCTAACAGACTGTCTTTCAAGTTCTCTATAACAACATCCAGTGTTCAAGCAAAGCCTACCAGAGTGTCATGGTGCCTGGGGGAACCCTCACTTCATCCCAAACATAAAGGCAAGTAGGAAGAGTCAGGATACATGGCTATGAAAACTGAGAAGCGTGGATAAGCAGTAGAAAGGTGGGTGCTGATACTTCAACCAAGGACCATACATAGAGGGGACCTAGACCCCCTGTTCAGTTTCCAGGTGGGTGACCTAGTAAGGGGTACAGGTGCTGTCTCTGACATGAACTCTGTGGCTGGCTCTTTGATCACCTCCCCCTGGGAGGCCACAGAGGAAGACAATACAGCCAGTTTTGATGAGATCTGATAGGCTAGAGTCAGATAGAAGGGGAGGAGGTCTTCCCTATCAGTGGACTAGGGAAAGGGCATAGGAAGAGAAGAGGGATAGTGGATGTGACTGGGAGGAGATGAGGGAGGGGACTACAGCTGGGATACAAAAATGAATAAATTGTAATAATGAAAGAATGAATAAAATATAATAAAAATAAATAAATGAAAGGTGGGTGTTGATTATCTAGTTATTTTAATAAAAATTAAAATAGCAGAAGATGGTTATAAAGCTTGATTTTTAAAAAATGAGAAAATTGAAGATGGAAAGGAAGGCCCTAATTGCGTTGAGCTTTTAGAACTTAGAAATTTTGTGAAATGTATTCCTCCAGAAATAGGAATAGGATATGCGAACTACATTCATAAAACTACCAAAATAATTAAAAACATAAGCCTGCTAGCTATTAAAATGCAAACATAAAGATAACACAGGCCATGGAGCAAAAGAAAAAGAACTTAAAAGTGTTAACATAATAAAAGAAATAAGACATATGCGAATACAAATGAACACACATGTATGTGCCCCTCCCACACACATGGGATGGTATTAGAATTGAAAGGGGATTGTCATGTTTTGATTTTTTAAAATAAACTTTATGTCTTTGATAGCAGAGACTGTTTAAGGGGAAAAGGGGCTCCTAGCCCTCTGCCATGGTGCTATAGCTGCCTGTGGTGAAGAATGGCCACAGGCACCATAAGCAGCGCCTCAGGTTCACACATGAAGAGGATCTCAGAGCTGGCATAGGTTCCTTGTTTGTCTTGTCATAAGGAGTCCTCCAATAAAGGATATGGGGATAGATGCTTAGTTAATGATAGAGGGTAGGGGAGAGAAGTATCCACTATGAAGACAGCAACAGTCAAACTAGCCAATGACAAGGAGCCTGCTCTTAGCATTCTTCCTCCCATCCACTCAGAGGACAAAAATACTTGGTAGATACTGTTTATTCTCTAAGCCTTGGAGTCATGAATTTTATTTATTTAGTCATGAATTTATTTAGTCAGAATATTTCCACATCTTAAATCACATCTGTTCTGGCTTAGGTCTTTTGTCTTTCACTGAGAGATAAGACAAAGTGAGCCCTTCTCCACATACAAAAAATAAACAAAACCCTACTATCATCTAGACATTAATGAGGTCCAAACCGGTTCTTTTGAAAATCCAGAAGCAGCGACACCAAGTTTACAGAGATGACACAATTAATGCCACTTATCACAACAGCTTGTCCTGATGTCTACTCAGCAGCCCCTTGCCTTACTGGCATTTCCATTTTTCCTGCACAACCTGAGTTGTACATTTTACTAATAGATAAAGCCAAATACTTTTATTCTGTATTTCTCTCCCACTTGCAAACATATTGTAGGCACCATTTAGTGTCCAAGCACTGTTACAGCTGAGTCCTTAGATTTTTCTTCTGTAATCATCAAGGTGTGTAACGCAGACATTTATTGATCCACTTTGTCCGTAACAAAATGGAAGCTTGAGGAGGCTGGGCTTTAATTCCCATAGTGTGTTGGGTAGTGGTTTTATTTGGAAATGCTGAGGTAATTAGCTAAGGCTCTCGGGATGAGATAATTCTGATGTCCTTCAAGAGAGGGGAGAGGAACAATTGTCACACAGAGAAAGAGAGAAGGCCATATGTGCACAGAGTCAAGGTTGAGGATGAGCTCCCACAAGCCAAGGAAGGCTAGGAGCCTCTAGAAGCCAGAAGAGATTGGGATCCTGTGTAGAGCTTTAGGAGAGAATATGGCCATGCCAACACATTAATTTCATGTTTTCCAAATTCCAGAACTGTGAGAAAATAAGTTTCTGTTTTAGTTCTCTGAGTTTGCCATTAAGTTTTTACAGCAGCCAAAAATAAACAGTGGTTATTGCAAAAGTTCTGGAAAGCAGCCACAAAGGGTTCAGTTTGAGGCATCTGACTCCCAAGCCCTTGGGAGTTATAAAGAACATGCTGTGAGGTGGCTTCCCTTCCTGCCTCTCTCTGTTCAGCCTAGAAACCCCACTTTGCTGACTCTTAGACATGTACAATTTCAGAATCAGCTCTTATTCAGAAGTTCTGTTCAACCGCCATTCAGTAGACAGTACTGCTGTCTACTCTGGACTGGTCAGCACTCAGGGAAAAAAAGGTAATTGGTTTTTAAATTATATAGGGGGTTTGTTGATCCTATGTGAGCAGGGATTCAGTGTCTTATTTCCCATTTTGTATGCTAAATATGAATCATGTATTTTGCATAGAAATAAACTGTAGGCTTGTCACTCTAAGGAAAGTTGAGGCTGGTGGATAGCTCATGCCTTGTTGCCTTCCATATTTATGGAGTTGTCTAGCCCAAACTATGATAGCCCTTTCTTATGAAGGCAGCAACCCCCTCAGACAGGTCTACTCCAGAAAATGTAGATTTGAACTTCTGCATACCTTACCACCTAGCAAAAAGCCTTGTATTTATACTGAGAGAACACAGATCAGAAGAAAGAAAGAAGGCAAGACTCTATAGCTGAAGCCTACACACACTCTAGATGCAGGGCTTGGGGGAATCAAGCTGGTACTGAGCTGGAAGCCTCCTTCCTGAGGTCCAACTCCCACAGCACGGGAAGGTGCTAGTCAAGCTGCCAAAGACAAAATCCAATCCTAGTCCTATCGAGCTCTTACGCCTGTGAAGCACAACAATGACCAGCGAGGCAAGACATCCCGGTGTTACAATAGCGGCACTCATTTCTTGGGGGCAACCAACATCTATCTAATGAGACTTAAAGCCACACAACACAAGGCAGTGCATGCCTGGCGTTGTAAACCGAGATAACTACCCATGGGTGGAAAACTTGTGGATCCTGAAGGAGAAGTTACTACCATTTTCCTAAGTCAATATAACTTCCTACAGGCAAGTGTAGCCCTTGCCCCTCATCAAAAAAATCTCTTTTTTATAGCAGATGAAGGCCACTACGGAGATCCACAACCAATCAGAATACAGAGAATAAGTGAGCATAAGCTACCTAGCCCCGATTAGTTCATCTACAACACAACCCCTACACCTAAGGCCCAGGAGATGTGCTGGGGCTGAGGCAGAGAGATGGTAAGAACCAGAAAAGCAGGAAGACCGCTGCAATACAGTGTCTTCTAGACATGACAGAGTAGTTGCGCCCACGAATCTCAACAATATGGCTGCCTAAATAAGACGGAGTACTGATAATATCAGTCAGCAACTAACAGCAACTAACTTGGCCCCATTTCTAGATGAAGAACAATGGGAAGTCCATGAATGCTAAGAGAGGGAGAATCAGTCTCTTTTTTTAGGAATGAGACCCCTGTAGGTTTGCCAATTCCAAGTGGTCAGCCCTAAACACACAGACATAGGCCAGCACAAAATGGACTCAGTAAGTTGTGTGTGTGTGTCTGTGTATGTATGTATGTATAATACTATCATTATAGAAGAAGAGGTCATGAATCCTAAGGCAGTGGAGGGGTAAAGAGAATGGGTGGAAATCGTGTAAATTCAGTGTACTTATGAATGAAATTCTCAGAAAAAAAATAATTCTCATGTTTCCCTCCATTTCTCATAGGTATTTGATTTCGTATGTTTATCTTTTTCTCCCTCTCTTCTGAATTTAGGAAAATATTTTAGAAAATGGCTACTGAGCTATCTCAAAAGACTACAGTCAGTTTTTCAATTAAAAAAAAAACTAGTATTCTATACGACTTTACTTTTTTAAGCTTATCCTGCTATTTCCTGCCTATTCTGTAATATCAGTGTTTTTAGACTTAAACAACAATTGTCAGAACAATTTTGTACAGACGATATACATGACTATGCCACATACCATGCCATTCCCTGAACTGGCTCCAATATTGCTACCAAAAGAAGCCACCCTTAAAGCGTTGACCTGAGGGAGCTCGTATCATTTGTACCCAGGCAGAGGTTGCCGCCTCACGTAGTTCCCCGGCTGTCCTTCTAGTCACAGCCACGTGGACGTCGTGCTACCTTCTGCTGATGACTTCATACTATATCTTGCTTGGCCCTGGGGAAAAACCTGATCTTTGTTCCCTTCTACCTCAGTAGAGTTACATTTCTCCAACAATTCCAGAGGGCGAAAGAAAGAGTCCAGAGACTCGCTGTGGGAGTCACGAAGCATCCTGCGCCAGCCTGGCTCCCGGCTTTCTTTCTGTTTCTAGACTACCAGGAGTAGCTCAGCTGTCTCATTGCAGAAAACGGTCCAGGTCCCACATCTACTGATGCTGAGCTGATTGACCGCTAGGAGCACTGACGGTGTCCTTTCACCCCAGCTTCAAGACCTCTAAGCCCCTCATTTCTGCTGAAGGGCTGGCCTCAACCTGGGAGGCCAACAGGGAAAGCATTAGCTATTTTAGAGAAATGTGGTCTGCAGTTTGGATTGATGCTCCCTATGAGAAAAAGCTCCCAGTACTCTGACGTTTGTTACAACGTCACAAAGCCTGTGTCTCACTGAAGCAGAAGAAGCAGCCAAACCCAGACAGGCGGAGCCAAGCCCAGCCCCGTTCCTGCTTTGCTTTCGGTGCACGGAGAAGAGTTTCAAACGTCCTGGCCGCAAAGCTCCACTGTGTCGCCCTCTCACACCAGCTAGCCTTGTGGCAGAATGCTGCTTTATAATCTTACTTACATTCTAGTTTTTGTTTCGTTTTTATTTTTAAATTTATTTTATTTTATTAATTACACTTTATTCACTTTGTATCCCCCCATAAGCCCTCCCTCCTCCCCTGTAGATCCCGCCCTCCTTTCCCTTTCTTCACGCATGCCCCTCCCCAAGTCCACTGATAGGGGAGGTCCTCCTCTCCTTCCTTCTGATCTTAGTCTATCAGATCTCATCAGGAGTGGCTGCATTGGCATCTTCTGTGGCCTGATAAGGTTGCTCACCCTCGGGGGGGGGGGGGTGATCAAAGAGCAGGCCAATCAGTTCATGTCAGAGACAGTCCCAACTGTTCCCATTACTATGAAACCCACTTGGACACTGAAATGCCATGGGCTACATCTGTGCAGGGGTTCTAGGTTATCTCCCTGCCTGGTACTTGGTTAGAGTATGAGTCTCATACTGTGTTCAAATTTTCTGGTTCTGTTGCTCTCCTTGTGGGGTTCCTGTCCTCTCCAGATCTTACTATTTCTCCCTTCTTACATAAGATTCCATGCACTCTGCTCAACAGTTGGCCATAAGTCTCAGAGTCTGCTTTGATAGTCTGCAGGGCAGAACCTTTCAGAGGCCCTTTGTGGCAGGTTCCTAGGTTGTTTCCTGTTTTCTTCTTCTTCTGATGTCCATCCTCTTTGCCTTTCGGGATGGGGATTGAGCGTTTTAGTCAGGATCCTCTCTCTTGATTAGTTTCTTTAGATGTACAGATTTTAGTAGGTTTATCCTATGTTATATGTCTATATGAGTGAGTATATACTGTGTGTGTCTTTCTCCTTCTGGGACAGCTCACTCAGGATGATCCTTTCCAGGTTCCACCATTTACCTGAAAATTTCATGATTTCCTTATTTTTCATTGCCAAGTAATACTCCGTTGTGTAAATGTACCACAATTTCTGCATCCATTCTTCAGTTGAGGGGGCATCTGGGCTGTTTCCAGCTTCTGGCTATTACAAATAAAGCTGCCACAAACATGGTTGAGCAAATGTCCTTATTGTGTAATTGAGCCCTATTTGGATATATGTCTAGGAGTGGTATGGCTGGATCTTGAGGAAGCGCTATTCCTAGTTGTCTGAGAAAGGGCCAGATTGATTTCCAGAGTGGTTGTACAAGAAAAATATGGAACGCTTCACGAATTTGCGTGTCATCCTTGCACAGGGGCCACGCTAATCTTCTCTGTATCGTTCCAATTTTAGTATATGTGCTGCCGAAGCAAGCACTTTTGTTTCGTTTTTAAATAAGCTACTTCCAAATTAGTCTCTGTCTTCCTTAAACCAGCAAACCTTTTTAGGGCCTTCAGAGATCAGTAAAGATTTGTCTTACAAGTGTAAGAACTTGATTCTGACACTCAGAACTTACCAAAAAGCATTAGATGTGGTGGCAAATGTTCATAATGTCGGTGCCGGGGAGGTGGCCAGGAGGATATTAGGTTTGCCGGCCACTCAGCTAAGGACAGACTCTATCAAGGACGCAGACAGTGCTTTTGAGAGTGATACTCTGAGGCTGTTCTCTGCCTTCTACAGGCACATAGCTGCCATGTACATGCACACACTCACGCGTACATATGCGAACACGTATGTGCACACATACAACTAGTGGAAGGGGAAAATCAGTTGCAGAGAAAAGTGAAATCACCTTTTTCAAGTATGTGTAAGTTAGACCCCGGAGCACCAATTTCTGAGGTTAAGTGGTGGTTCTCTGTGTGAGAATAGCCATCCTTATCAGGATAGCCACTTTAGACCATGCCGCCTTTTATGCTTAGACGCAATCAGCCTGCTGCACAAATCCTCCCACAAACCTGCTCCATGGAGAGATGGCATCCAGATGTTGAGCGACTCAGTGAGAACAGTGATGAAGAACGAAGCAGAGAAATCTAACCTGAGTGTGAGGTTTCAAAACCTATCAAAAGTCAGTCTTCTTACTGTTAGAAACTATGTAAAGACAGAGCGTGGGACAACATAAAAACTGCTTTGTGCTCTTATATTTCAATATACAGTTACAAATGACCTCACCCACAGCCAGCGGCCTCACAATAATGCAAACTAGTGGCTGGGTGTGTAGATTCCACTCTACCGTAAGCAGTAGGAATTGGTTCAGCTGCATTCTCACCGATTCCATGGTCTACAAATACCAGGCTTTCAGAGAATTTTCTAACTGTCTTCTTCGATTCCTCCAGGCCACTGCTTGGGATTATTTGAAAATCACTCATCGACTTACCTTTTTCTTTTTTTTTTTTTTTTTTTTTTTTGCATTTAAAATTTTTAATGCCGAATTACTCAAGCTCCCTGTTTCTAACCGAAACCAAAGGAAGTGAAGCCAAGGAAGAAGGAGTCTGCAAAAAACATTAGCAGTGACTTTACCCAGAATACTCGGCTGTTGTTCGTCTTAATTTTATCTCCTTAAAAAAATGTGAGCATCTGTGAGCTTCTCATTCTAATGAGGTCTCTTTTAAAAGCAGGAGCTTACTTTGAACTGACACAGCTTTCCCCCTTACATGACAGGACGCTAATCATTTTCTTCTTAAAGAACTAAAGACTGACTTCACCCCTGGTCTGGCATGTTGATGTCCCTGGGTGCCAGCATTACTTTCTCTTTAGGCTCTCAAACAGGAATTTGACCCAACATTCACCCAAACTATCCAAATACCGCAGGTCAGCAGTCACTTGATTTTTTCCAGCTCTAATATAGGTCAAAATCACACCCGAAAGACTCGGGTGTGGAATACATCAAATCTGCAAGAGATGCTTCTTTCACGTCTTTCTCTTCAATCTTCCGCTCCGTTTCCCTGTTTTTCAGTTATAACTTTTATGTTCATATAAATGGCTGTTTCCTTCCCTCAGGATATTGCTGGGGCTGAAGAGAGGGAGAGAGAAGGTTCAGGTCACAGGAGCTGTATGCACCCGGGGATGCACGTGTCCTCCAGCTCAAGGGGATAATTAAACATGCCAAGCCAGCCTGTGCAGTTAAGGCTGGAGCATCGAAGTAAAGAGCAACTCAAAGATGAAAAATCCTCACTCCCCTAAGCAAGGCCATGTAGTGACTTATCGTGGAGTTTTCCTGGCAATACTTGGCTACTGTAAAGCCCGTTTTGAGTGATTGGTTTTGTTTTAAAATTTTAAACTTAAAAAATATCAGTTGGGTACTTTAAAAAATATTTTCAAGTCTCTGCTGGTATTCATATTAATTCTTATTAATTCTTATTTTCTTAAAAATGCTCGGCACAATCATAGAATACAGGTAAATGATTTCCGGTACACAGATCTTTTATTGTCTGTTATTTCTTTTGGTAGCCATTTGTATTTTCTTATCTTATTTTGGGTGGAAAGCTCTCTTTGGCAGGAACATCACACTTCTCAGAAGCCTTCTGACCAGAAAAATGAACCTGTGGCCTACCTTCCAGAGGCCACAATACGTACTTTTCATTGTACTACTTCCCAAGGTTGCTGTGGCCATGGTATATGACTGACAGCCCAAGATCTCCACTGACTTCTGCTTGCCAGTTTCTTACTGAAATTATAGAGAACTCAACAAAGAAAACCTTCCTCAGAGTAATGGAATCAAATGAAGCAAGGCCCCAGCCTGATGTCGGCAATGTGGAGAACACTCATCTTACCTTGGTTAGTATTCAGCCCAGGGAAAATCTCTCACGTTAGACAATCAAGGGTGAGCTGAACTCTACAGTGTTAAGAGGGAGGACAGTCCTACACTTAATCTCTTAGCAGCCATACTTCAGTGGACTCCAAAATTAAATTGAGAGCACAAGTGCTGAAGAGGGGTAATGTTTTTCACTCTTCAGCATGGCTGTATCCTACAGAAAGCTCTAGTCGCATACTCAACTGACCTAAATTTACAGAAATCTACAGATGAGAGAAACTGCAAGTCCTCCCTTAGATAGTGAAGACAAAGAGTTGCATCCTGTACATTTCCAGACTGGGGCCAATTAATAAAGTCAATCTTAAAATATGGACTAGACAGCGGGGCTCAGCTTGAATCTTGAGGTATGAAAAAAACTCCATGGAACAGTTAATATCCCACAACAACTTCATGTAAGTAAATCATCAGAGCATGGCATACTACATAGCGAACACAACCATAAACCTTGTAAATGTATTCATGTATACTAATGTATATTAAAGCCACATGCCTGGTGTGATTTCAGCTTTGACGTCAAAGTGGCCTGTTCGCCATCCACCACCCTGGTGGTGGCTTAGAGCTTGGAAAAGAATTTAAAACAAAAATAAAATCACTAGTTGGAATTTTATGAGCATTACATTAATGGACTTTCAGGAGATAATCTTCACGAAGAATAAAAACAGAATTAGGAGAAGTTAAATGAAACATTGCTGAAATTTAGATGACATTTTAGATTTGTGGAGTACAGGAAATTGTTTTATATTATCCCTACACATTTACAAAGATAGGTAAATATCCATAAATATTTGTTCAAATAAAGGGTTCTCAGATTGTCACATGAACACTATGATTCATCTATATGCTTTAGCTACACCTCACAGTGGTTTGATTAGATCTCTCTATAAAGGCTCTACTAGCCCTAAAGCTAATCTGCTCATAATGGAGGTTTTCGTTGTGTTTTCCTGTTGCAGAATCACCTGGTATACCACCAGGCCAGCTAGATCTAGAGTGAGGTGCAGGGAAGTTAGTTCTATACATCATTCTAGATGCTTCTATTGCAGATAGTATGAAAGCTAGGTTACAAGCATTGACTTGGACATATACTCTGTTGTTTCCCATATTTGCTTACAATGTAACAGTTCATATAATATTTGTCCCTCTAAAGAATACTGTTTTAACTGATAAGAACACATTTTTTTTTCTTGGTACTTTACATTTAAAGAATCTTAGAGTCTAACTCTTATCCCAAAATGTCTATAACTGAAGACCAGAACCTTGTGCTCATCCTTCATCTACAGCTGGCTGCCAGATTTCTCATGACATTCAAGAGCACTTGTGACCTAACTACGTAAGGGTGGGCTTTTCTCATGCTATCCCAATTGCCACGAAAACCAAGGATTTAAGAAGACATAAAAAATGTCTATGGACTTGCACTTCAGGGCATAAGACAGACATTTGCATGTGTCTTTCTCCTCAGGGGATTCCACGTTGTTCTATTCTTTATACATTGTTCCTCTCCTAGGATGTTTTCAATACTCTCTTAGCCTCAACTTGCCAGTTACTAGCAAATTAATGCTTTGACCCATTTTGAGTAGAGGTCAAGGGTGAGGAATCCTGCTACTCTACAAAGAGAGCCAACGTGTCTCAGAAGTAATACTTATCACTGTTGCCTTTCCAGGTCACAGTCCTACCCACCCGAATTGACCAGATAGAGAATGTAGGTGGATTTTTGAGAAACGATTTCCCTGAATTGTTGTTTTAAAGATGGTAGAACATTGTTAATTGTTACTAATTTGAATTTTGAAATGGCTCATCTTGCATAACTACACATGAATGACAACCTACTCCCCCTCCCCCCGCACTGTAACTCAAACATGGCATGTCTAATGCATCACTAAGGAAATGGGTCTGATATATATATGATGGGTCCCATACATATGATATATGTATATATGGTCTCTGGGAAGTTTTTAACTTTCCATCATTTCTCTTCAGTTGTCTCCTGGGAATGAAATTGTAGTGCATGATGGGATTTTTCAAATCTTTCCTCCTCAAATGTATCTTCTACATTTTAAACTTTACATCCTTTTCCCCTTCCTTCTCAGATTCACTAGAAAGCATGTGTGTCCTGAGAACAGATGCATACCTACTGTGAACATACCTGTCAAACCATCTACCCTTAAGGCCTGTCAGGCTGTTGGGATCTATTGTCAGCCACAGAGGAATACATAGGCAGGTTGTGGTTGGTGCTGTAGGGTTGATATCTCTAAAGCTGTCAAGGGAAAAGGACTGGGTAGAGGGATGGGCTGAATTGTGAAGAAGCCAAGGCCTGAGCTGATGACAGGATGCATTATGGACAGCTGTTTATTTTTGCTCTTATTTGAGGCAAGACTGCTGTTCTTGCATTCACATTATCAGTCATTGGAAAGTGATGGCCAGAAAGGGACCAAGACTTTGGGCAAAATGCCTCTCTTTGGCTAAGGCTAATTCCCTTATGAATACTCAGCAAGAGCCATCAGCTGCCAACATGTCAGACAGCTGACAATGAGTGTCTCAAGTTTGAGGAGAGAGTGGGGTGATATATCATTGTCCATTGCAGAATCATGGTAAGAAAGAGGTGTGTGGTGGCTGGAGATAAATCCCAGTGTTATAGTGCCTGCCTGGCATGTGTGGGACTCTAGGTTCAATTCTCAGTACAACACACACACACATACACGCACACACGCACAAACCACTACCATGAATGTTTACCTGCAGTTTTCTACCTCACATTTGTAATTCTATGGCTTTTGCTTTTTTTGGTCTCCTCAATTCAAAAAAGGTTTATTCATTTTGTGGGTGCAAGAGGTATGGCATAATACACTTTGTGGAAATCCGAGGACAACTCGCAGAACTCTGTTCTTTCTACCATGCCACGCCCTGGAATGAAACTTGGGTGGTCAGTAGGCTTGGCAAGACACGCCTTTACCGTAGCATCTTGCTGACCCTGGTTTGTCTTTTGAAGATTTTTACTCCAGATTCTCCCAGCACTACTTTCTTTGCATTCTCATTTTAAGGTAAGCTGTTTTCCAGTATGATGATTAAAAATCAGAATAAAACAATGCCAGCTTGAGAATTCCTGAAAAACTGCTCTGAACAACTGTAAGATATATACGCCTTGGCATCATTCCTGCTCTACTGTGTGCTTAATATGGTATATAAATTATACTTACACGAGCTACAATAAAAGACATGCTGGTGGGTATATGTCACTGAATGACTATAGAAACACTGAAAAAAGGGAAGCTCAACAGGGGAGAAAATGGGGAGCCACAGCAGACAGGATATTTACAATCATCCTCAAAGATGTTTTATCCTATTCTGAAGAACCTTTGACCATGATGACACAGCACTTCTGTGATCTTCCCAGCTGATAAAGTACAGGTAACCTTAAGATAAAGAGATTATCCAGACTTATCCACATGAGCTCGGAGTAACCATGTGAGCCTGTAAACATAGAGAGCTTTTCCAGCTGGAGGCACAAAAGGAAGCCAGAGTCATAGCTTGAAATGGACTCGGCACACTGTTGAGGCTTTGGCGATGGAGGAGACCATGAGAGAAGCTTCTAGGAACAGGGAGAGGATCCCAGCTTGTCTCCTACTCAACAGACTAAAATTGATCAAAAGCCCGAGTCTAATCAAAAGCAGATTCTTTACTCAAGAGTCTAGAAAGAGCCTAAACTGGCCAACATTGAGACTGAGCTTAAAAATCAGCCCAACCTACCTGGCCTCTAACCTAGAGCTAATGAGTCTGTGCATTAAGCTGCCAGATTTGTGGTGATTTGCTGCTACGGCAATAGAAAACTAGTATAGTTGCTACTGCAAACAAATGCACTCACAGATTCAGTGGCAGCATTGCTTTGGAAAGAACCTGTTCCCGTAATCATCTGGCATAAGGGAAAGTGGATTAAGATTCTAAATTTATTCACCTATTATGTGTCCGTGATGAGCTTCAACAATATTTGCACACCTGTCTCCCGGAAGCTAACACTGATCCTAGGTGACAAATAGTATTATAATCTTAGCAGCATTGCTGTAGGCTTCCAACAGGTGTTGAGAGAAATTTATTACTCCGAGTTATGGTTGAGGAGAAGGTTTTTATCGTAAAACCTATGAAGAAGAGTACAGCCAGAGGCATCTGGAAGAGTCCAGATCAGGGAGAGAAAGTAGAACACTGAGTATGGCCAGAAGAATGAACTGGCATGGGCGGGGTGGGGGTGGAGAGGAGAGGCATTAAGACAGGAGGGCACATAGCCAAAATGGCAGCATTATATAGGAAAGAGAAGCTGGGGGAAGGGAAGCCAATGAGTTGGAGACGTTTAGGGTAGTGGGCAGAGTGAGGAGAGCTGAGAGGAGTCAGGATGCTAGTCTAGATCCTGTAACAAGTCTTTGTGATGCTGGAGAACCCATACGCTTTGGTATCCTAATGGGCACCACAGATAGCCATTTATCCATTGGACCTGAGCATGATGAATTCCCCATTCCAGTTTTGTTCCTGAGTCACCTACTATCTTAATTAAATGTAATTAATTAATTAATTAGAAATTTCATGATGACCCTCACCCAAAATCAAGGCTATCCAGGCATCTGGGACTTTTTAAAAGACCCTTGAACGATTGTCCTAAAACCAGGTGATGTCCAGCGGTGTGGTTCATAAGTCTCTCCACTGGTGTCCCTCAATACTGACACAAGAACCACGTTATCCCTGTGGTCCTCCACTGTCTACCTCTTTACCCATGCTATGTAGTTTTTTCTTTGGAATTGAAGTAGTCTCTCCCAGAGGGAAGGGAAGAAGCTCATGAAATTCTCCAGCAAGTTACAAGTGCCATAAGGCCCCTTCTGAGGCTCTCTAAGCATAAACTACTATGGTTGAGTGGGGGAGGGGATCCTTCTGTGCAGATGCCTGTCGCTTCAGTGAGTTTCCAACCATGACAGTTGGGCTTTTCAAGAATGCAGCTGCCCAAGTCTCCCAAGTTCCTAAGAAACTCATTAATTCGCCATGCTTGACTTGGGTGGACTCATTGCTTTGGGTTGCTGTCAGTGCCCTGTGTAGGGTGAAAAACATTTGTATGTCTTCCCAGTCTAAAAATGCAACAACTTAAACCCCAGGCATGCCTGGGGAAGAATGTATATTTGAATCATCCATCTTAGTAAAGGAGATCACCTTCCCTAAGTAAGGTGTACCGCAGCCCACCCAGGGCCCGACGCCTGACTGAAAAGTGAAATCAGTAGAAGAAGCAAGAATCCACGGGATTTCTTGCCTCGCCTTGTCATGTGGGACACCTCTTCTGGCCCTTTACTGACCACAATTCTCACTCCTGGTTCTCAGGTCTTTGTATGAGTGGACTAGGGGAGGGGCATAGAGGGAGAAGAGGGAGGGAGGAGTTGAGGGAGAGGGCCACAGCTGGGATACAAAGTGAATAAACTGTAATAAATGATAATAATTTTAAAAAGAATAAAAAGAATTACTGCAGCAGCTTTCCTGGCCTTCAGCTCCCAGACTGCAGATCATAGTAGAACTCTGTAGTACCCTCCCTGCTGTGTGTGTGTGTGTGTGTGTGTGTGTGTGTGTGTGTTTGTCAGCATATATGTATGTCCTTTGGTTTATTATTGGATTATAAACTTATTAAAACTGATATATCAAAAACTCACTAAAGGGCTCAGTGGGTAAAGCCCCTTGCTGCTAAGCCTGAAAATGTAAGTTTTGCTTCTTTTGGAACACACGTATAGGGGAAAACTGACACAAATTGTCTTCTGATCCCCACACGAGGGCTATGCCACGGTGTGTGCATATGTGCATGCACACACTAAATTAATATCAATACCTTCACAGATTTTAATCATTTTTATTATGAATTAAAAAGTAAGAAAATACAGTAAAAATTTTAACACCAAGCCTATTTTATAGTGAAACATTGCATGTACCTCCTGTCATTTTTTTGCAACACCGTATAGATCATGAGTAGCAAAATGGCTTTGTGGTCATTCCCCATGAACATACCCAGCGGCACATTCACTGGTCCTGAGGAATGTCCGAAGCACTGAACCGGGGTAGTTCCTACATGATGAGGCGGCTCAGGGCAGAGCAGAAGGCTCACCTTCATGCTCATGTGACAGAGGCTGCAGTTCCCTGTTACTGAGCATTGCAAGAGAGAATCACACAGTATTCCCAGCACTCAACCACGAGGTGAAGACTTTTTTACTGGGGCTGGCAAGGTTGCTCAGTAGGGTAAGATACCTTCCACCAAGCTTCATGCCTGAGCTTAACACCCAGAACCTACATTATCATAGAAGAAGAAAACAGACTCCCACAAGTTGCCTTTGCTCACATGTGTGGGCATGCAAATAAAAATAAATAAATAATACAGTAATAATTTAAAAAAATAATGGTTTTACTGAATGCATACCATTTTTATGCTATCATAAAGCTAAAATGATCTTGAATTGAACTATAAGTTGGGCCATTTCTATATAACCCCGCTATACTGGTTTTGTTTCTCTGGAGAGGCCTTCCCATCTCCTTGAGGCTACAGGCAGCCATTGATATTGTTCTGGCAAAAACATGTAAGGAGATACCATAAGTAAGGAATTTCTGGGAAAGAATTTTCCTCACGAGAGACAGGAGAGCTAGTTGCTTTTCCAACGGTCCCAGAACTCAAGTCAAAAGACTCACAAACACCTGTAACTCTAGCACTGTGAGATCTTATATCCACTTCTGGCCTCCACACCCGTGAGTACATGAGTGTGTGCCTATACCCACGCTTACACACACATATAGACCTAATTACAATAAACTGTATCTTAAAAAAAAAAAAGTAGAAGACTCACAAGAGCACTGACAGTGTTATTCCCTGGACATAGCAGAGAGAGGGTGTGCTGAAGGAAGCAGCCATCATCAGTGGTCGTGGACTGAGACTTCTTCCGATGAAAGTCAAACAAATGCCGAAAAGATAGGACCAAACAAGAAAAACCCAAGACTGCCAAGATTGAGCTTCCTTATCACGAGACTTGTTACAGGCCATAAAGAAGTTATTATTTGCTTTCTTTGTTGTTGTTTCTTACAGCTAATGGAACTTTGTAAAAAGTAGAATTTTCATTGGTGGGGGGGGGGTTTCTTGATTTTCAGCCACTGAGTTTTCTATGTGAAGTCTAAATACTACTGTTATCAGCTCACATAGTCCACAAAACAAAGCCAGCTCCAACTCTACAGCACTACAAACCAAACCAATAGAAAGGCATCTTCATGGCCCAGTTACTGTGAGAATGACAGTATTAAACTTCCCGGAAAATCACAAGGAGAGTCTCAAGAAAACATGCCTACCAGCTTTCTGCCCAGGGAAGGAAAACGTTTGTAAAACGCATAATTGTAAATAAATTGGGGAATATGAGTACTTCCGGAGGGATAAGAAAAGAAGTAATGAAAATGCCATGCATTTATTTTACATATTAACTGAAAAGGATTAGCTGATCATAGGAGAGAAATGTTGGGGGCTTCACACATTAATTCCACCTGTCAGGACATACTTTGGTAAGTTAGATATTGTAACAACACAATATCTTTGTCTGACATCTCCAGACTTTCCATTTTGAGTCCGTTTATTTTCACCCTAATCCGGGTGTCATCTCTGACAATTCATTTGGAAGTGGCCTCATGCCTAGACAGCCTTACAAGGAGCTAGGCCAGGCCTCCTCCACTCACTGCCATACTTGTAGCCTGCAGCACTAGCTCTGGACACAGCAGCAGGAGATGACTGACATCAGCTACAGGACCCCAGATCCTCCGTGTGGTCATTTACACCCCAGGAAGTTGCTTTGTGGGAACCTAGAATATTCTTCTGTCTCATTCCCTCAGACTGAACCCAAACCACTGAATGGGCAAGTGAGTTTCTATAGGTCACAGGGTTAAGTAATGCTCCTTAAGCTCAACACACACACACTCTCTCAAAAGTCAGCTCAAAAGCACCTGATACCTTCCTCAAAATCTCCCTCAACATTTCTACTGTATGGAGATTAAACAAGACACACAAGTATTTTACCCTCAACCAGTAACAGTCTGCAGCTATTTTTAAGAAAGGACTTAGGGGTTCCTTTACAAAATCAGAATCTACATCCTTCCAGTAGATAGTATAACACATGATTACAGCAGTCATATTAAATATTCATTTGCCACAATGATACGACAAAGCACATAATTCCTGACCTTTTTTTTTTTTCCCGTCACCTTCTTCAGATTCCAGTTTGATATTGTATGGCAAGAATCAGCAGCTCATTAAATATATGAAGATATGAAAATCTGTTCTTCTCCAAGTCACTGCAGTAATGAATCTTATCTTAGGACAAGCTTTGTCAACTATAAACCAGCTAATAAAGAAATCAGCTGATTGCAGTTTCCTGTAATTACTTCCACCTCACAAGGGCTTGTTTTTCTTTCACCTAGGAGGAAAAGCATTCTCTTGCAAAGAACATAAATTTTCTTAAATCTGGGTTGTCCTCTACCCAACACTAAAATCAGCACATTTCTCCTATACACCTCAGAATGAAGTTATACTTGGAGTAATTTGTGGGAAATTAACAACTCCATACTTCGTTACCCCACTTCTGGGGTCTTTTATTCCTGTAAAGAGCAGCTGGTCTCTGAGGATCTTTTTTGCTCCCTGATGGAGGGAAACAGCCCTGTGTCTCAGGCCAGCGGAGCTGACAGCCTCCTCTTCCCCTACGACGGTGGTGAGATTTCTAAAGCGTTTGAGGACAGTCTGTTTTACCTGTGACTTCCCATAGCCCCTGTCTCCATTCTCCAAGTCCTCGTGCTTCCAGGAGACCCTGACACTTTTCTGTACTTTCTATTGTGTTCATGTTATGGTTGTTTAGAACAACGCTTTTTTTTTTTCCTCCCCAGAACAATTTTTTTCTTAAAATATAAATTAAATTTCTCAGAAGGCAGGGAGAAAGTCTAACGTATTTTCCCATGTCTTAACAGTATCCAGGATAGGGGATGGAACCCAAGGTGAAGGCAGAAACAGCTGGATTTCTGAATCACATCCTGAGAGCCAGTGTTTAGAACAAACTTCTCCCTACCAGCAAGGGGAACCTTGCCTCCCAGCCCCAGGGGATCCAATGAGCCACAACTGTGATGGGCATTCAGACACACACCATGTTTGAGCAACCAAATTGCTGGCATCTGACAATCCAGAACTCCTCCAGTAACAACTTGCTATTTCTCACAGCGCCCTTCCAAGGGATCAGTGGAGAATTATTGCCCATTGTTTGATCTCTAACTTTATTTCCGGTAAGTGAAGTCCTAGCTGCTAAAAGTCTAAGACTGAAGCATTTGCTTTATGAATAAGCGTCCTGATCATGGGTCAGCAGTCAATGAGAACATGTCCTCAGAATGGCTTCCTGGAAGAAACTAAGGGTAAAGAGTGCATAAACAGAAGAGTGATGTGTAACGAAGTCCAGTAGCAGATTAAAATTACCCTCTCTGTTTCTGTGGGTGTATGTTTTTTAATTGATTAATTTGTTTATTCATTTTATATCCTGACAGTAGCCCCCTCTCTTCTTTTCTCTGGTCCCACACTCCCTCCTTCTTCCCCAACTCCTCAGAAAAAGGGAGCCCCCCCCATCCCCGCACCAATCCACTCCAGTACATCAAGTCAAATCAGGACTGAGGTCATCCTCTTCCCCCTGTGACCTAGCAGGGAAGTGATCAACAAGTAGGTAATAGAGTCCCTGTCAGAGACAGCACCCCGCTGCCCTTTCAAGGGAACCCACATGAAGCCTGAGCTGCCCGGCTGCTACACCTGTGTACGGAACCTAGGTCCAGTCCATGCACAGTCCTTGGTTGGTGGTTCAGTCTTCAAAAGCCCTTCTGGGCCCTGGTTAGTTGGCTCTGTTGGTCTCCTTGTGGAGCTGGGGTCACCTCCAGGTTCTTCTATCCTTCCCCCACTTTTCCACAAGACTCCCTATGCTTCTGCTAATGTTTGGCTGTGAATCTCAGCCGTCTGTTTTGATCTGCTGCTGGGTGGAGCCTCTCAGAGAACAGTTGTGCCAGGCTCCTGTCCGAGAGCATAACAGAATATCATTAATAGCGTCAGTAGTTGACTCTCTCCAATGGGTGGGTCTCAGGTTGGGCCAGGCATGGGTTGGACATTTCCTCCATCTCTGCTCTATCTTTATCCCTGTACATCTTGTAGGCAGGCTAAATTTGGGGTTGAAGTTTTTGTGAGCAGGTTGGTGTTCCCGTCCCTCCACTAGAAGACTATTTAGAGGCTGGCTTCTTCAGTCTCCATGATCCTTGCTGCTAGGAATCTCAGATAGAGTCACCCCCATGTCCTCTCAGAAGCCCATCCTGTCTTAGGTATCCAGCTTGTCTCAGAGGTACCTCTGCTGATGGTTTCTCTTCTCTCTGCAAGCCCTCTGTACTGACCCCCACTGTCCCCAGGACTCATCACCCTCATTTCTCTGTGTTCCCTCTTCTACCTTGTTCCCTCTCTTCAATCACTTGTGCTGTCTATTTCATTCCCCCTTCTGGGTGAGATTTAAGCCTCCTCTCTTGGGTCCTCCTCGTTACTTTTCTTAGGGTCTGTGAATCGTAGTATGGTTATTTTTATACTGAATGGCAAAAATCCACTTATGTGTGAGTATATACCATGTGTGTTTTTCTGGGTCTGGGTTACCTCACTTGGGATGATCTTTTCTAGTTCCACCCATTTGCCTGCAACTTTTATGATTTCCTTGTTTTTAATAGCAGAGTAGTATTCCATTGTGTAAATGTACAACATTTTCTTTGGCTGAGGAACATCTAGATGGTTTCCAGATTCTGGCTATTCCAAATAAGGCTGCTAACATAGTAGAGCAAGTGTCCTTATTGTATGGTAGAGACATTTCTCAGTCTTTTGTATACAGGAGGTCTACTGATTTCTTTTTAAGTTAATTTTGTGTCCAGCCACTTTGTTGAAGGTGTTTATCAGCTGCAGTAATTCTCTGTTGAAAATTTTGAGGTCACTTATGTATACTATCATATCATCTGTGAATACTTCTTCCTTTCCAATTTGTATCCTCTTGGTCTGGCTATCTTATTGCTCTGGCTAAGACTTCAAGTACTATATTGAAGAGAAATGGTGAAAGTAGGCAGTCTTATCTTGTCCCTGATTTCAGTGGGATTGCTTTAAGTTTCTCTCCATTTAATTAATGTTGGCTACAGGCTTGCTGTACACTGCCTTTATTGTGTGTATGTATGTGCCTTGTATCCCTGATATTTCCAAGACTTTTAATATGAAGGGGTGTTGGGTTTTTGTCAAATGCTTTTTCAGCATCTAATGAGATAATAATGTTTTTTTTTTTTCTTTCAGTTTACTTATATTGTGGCTTACACTGATGGATTTGCATATATTGAACAACCCCTACATACCTGGGAGGAATCCTACTTGATCATGGTGGATGATGTTTTTGATGTGTTCTTGGAATCCATTCAATTTGTGAGTATTTTATTGAGTATTTTGCATTAATGTTCATAAGGGAAATTGGTCTAAAATTCTTTCTTTGCAGGGTCTTTGTGTGGTTTAGGTCACAGGGTGACAGTGACCTCATAGAATGAGTTTGGCAATGGTCCTTCTGTTTCTATTTTGTGGAATAGTTTGAGAAGTATTGGTATTAGTTCTTAGAATTCTGCACTGAAACCATCTGGCCTTGGGATTTTTTTTTTATTAGAGACTTTTAATGACTGCCTCTATTTCCTTAAGGGTTATAGGACAATTTAACTTGTTTACTTGATCTTGATTTAACTTTGACAAGTGGAATCTATCAAGAAAATTGTCCATTTTATTTAGGTTTTCTAATTTTGTGAAGTACAGGCTTTTGAAGTAAGACCCAATGATTCTTTGAATTTCCTCAATGTCTGCTGTCATGTTCCCCTTTTATTTTTTATTTTGTTGATTTGAATATTGTCTATCTACCCTTTAGTTAGTTTGGCTAAGGGTTTCTCTATCTTCTTAATTTTCTCAAAGAACCAGCTCTTGGTCTCATTGATTCTTTGTATTATTCTCTTTGTTTCTAATTTATAGATGTCAGCCATGAGTTTGATTATTTCCAGCCATCTACTCCTCTTGTGTTTGCTTCTTCCTTCCTTTCCTTCCTTTCCTTCCTTTCCTTCCTTTCCTTCCTTTCCTTCCTTTCCTTCCTTTCCTTCTTTCTCTCTACAGCTTCACGTGAGCTGTTAACTTGCTAGTATGAGATCTCTCCAATTTCTTTATGAAGGCAGTCACTTAGTGCTATGAACTTTCTCCTTAGCACTTCATTCATTAAGTCCCATATGTTTGGGTATGTTGTGCCTTCATTTTTATTACGTTTTAGGAAGTCTTTCGTTTATTTTTTTCCTGACCCAGTGCTCATTGAGTTGGGAGCTGTTCAGGTTCCATGAGGGTGTAGCCTTTTCATTTCTGTTGTTGTTGAAATCCAGTTTTAATCCGTGGTGATCTGATAGGATACAAAGGGTTAATTCAACTTTCTTATGTCTGTTAAGACTTGCTTTCTTACAGACTATATGATCAGTTTTGGAGAAGGTTGTGTGAGCTGCTGAGAAGGTAGCATGTTTTTTTTGTGTTTGGGTGAAAAGTTCTATAGACATCTATTAGGTCCATTTGATTCATGTTATCTGTTAGTGTCATTATTTCTCTATTTTTTCTCTGTCTCAATTATCTGTCCATTGGTGAGAATGGGGTGTTGAAGTCTCCCACTATTAATGTGTGGGGATCAATGTATGGTTTAAGCTTCTTTCACAAATGTGAGTACCCTTGTATTTGAGACATAGATGTTCAGGATTGAGATGTCTTCTTGGTGGATTTTTCCTTTGGTGAGAATGATATGTCCTTCCCCATCTCTTTTGATTAATTTTGGTTGAAAGTCTATTTTATTAGATATTAGGATGGCTACTCCAGCTTGCTTCTTGGGTCTGTTTGCTTAGAAAACCTTTTTCCGGGCCTTTACTCTGAGGTCTTGTCTATCTTTGTTGCTGAGGTATGATTCTTTTATGCAGCAGAATGTTGGGTTCTCTTTATGTATCCATTCTGATAGCCTGTGTCTTTTTATTGGAGAGTTAAGGCCATTGATGTTGAGATATTAATGTCCGATGATTGTTAGTTCCTTTTATGATAATGTTGATGGCAGCAGTGTCTGTGTGCCTGTCTTCTTACAGTTTTGCAGTAGTGAAGTTATTTACATATCCTATGTTATCTTGGGTGTAGTTAACCTCATTGGGTTGGAGTTTTCCTTCTAGTATCTTCTGTAAGGCCGTGTTTTACAAAGATACTGTTTAAATTTGGTTTGTCTCAGAATATCTTGTATTCTCAACCTATGGTGATTGAAAGCTTTGCTGGGTATAGTAGTCTGGGCTGACATCTGTGGTCTCTTAGGGTCTGCATGACCTCTGCCTAGGCCCTTTTCGCTTTTATAATTTCTGCTGAGAAGTCAGGTGTGATTCTGATTGGTTTGACTTTATATTTACTTGGTCTTTTTTTCCTGTAGCTTTTAAATATTTTTCTTTGTTCTGTATATTTAGTGTTTTGATTACTATGTGGCTGGAAGAATTTCTATTCTGGTCTGATCTATCTGCTATTCTGTAAGTGTTTTGTACGTTTAAGGGCATCTCTTTAGGTTGGGGAAATTTTCTGCTATGATTTTGTTGAAAATGTTTTCTCACCCTCAGAGTTGAGAATCTTCTCTTTCTTCTATTCCTATTATTCTTAGGTTTAAACTTTTCATGGTGTCCTTGATCTCTTGGATGTTATTTTTTTTTTGTCAGACTTTATTTTTATTTTTTATTTAATATTTTTTGACAGCTGTGTAGATTTCTTTAATTGTATCTCTATGCCTGAGAGTCTCTCCTTCTTCTCTTATTTTCTGGTGGTGATGCTTACTTCTGTGGTTCCTGTTCTCTTCTCTAAGTTTTCTATTTCCTCAGTTTGTATTTTCTTTATTGGTTCCATTTATATTTTCAGATCTTGAACCATTTTATTCATTTTCTTTGCCTGTTTGATTGTGTTTTCCTGTATTTCTTTGAGTGATTTATTCATTTCCTCTTTAAAGGCCTCCAATTATTTAATGTAGTTTTCTATATTTTTTTGAGGGATTTATTCATTTCCCCTTTGAGGCTTCTACCTTCTAGGCATTGATTTAAGGATGTTCTCTTGTGTTTTCAACTGTGTTAGAATATCCAGAGCTTGTTGCCGTATTGCCCTGGTATTTGTTGATTGTGTCCTTTAGCTGGCCTTTAGCCATCTGGTTGTCCTTGGAATTGGCTGGTTGTTTCTGGAGCCTGTTGGGCTTCTTGGCCATGCAGGGGAAGCCCTAAGTTGTGGGCTAGGGGCTGGTTCTCCTGAAGTAGGCTACGTCTCTTCTCTGCTGGTAGTATCTTAGGTGGACCTATATAGGTAGGGATATAGCGTGTAGATTTCTAACTGTGTGATCCTGAGGTCCTACACTTCTCCTCAATACAGCTAGTAGAACAATGATCCTTAGGCTGGATCTGCACGTCTCTGAAATCTGAAGTTGTCCTCAGGATGGTGGGAGTAGCCAGGAAGTGTGGGAGTCTGACAGCTGGGAACCTCTACTCTCTCCAGGGAAACAAGAAAGGATTCTGGCCTTTTGGAGTCTACAACACAGCAGCTTGCTCACCCTGTAGATTCTGTACTGCTGGTACTAAGACTCCGCTGGGCTGCATCATCTTGGAGTGGGACCCTGCATGTTCCTATTGTATAGCCCATCTTCACCTGGGACAGGTAGAACTGTGGATTGGAGGCTACAACCCTGTCCCTGGTATCCAGGAGCTCTCCTTGGGGAGGTGAGAGGAGTCTGGGGTCTGGATACTCAAGCCCTGCATTTCTGAAACTCCAGAGTCATGTTTGCGTAGGCAGAAGCTGGGAACCTAAGACTGGGTGTGTCTCTTGGCCCCTGGAGCCGTCCGTGGGGGGCCAGGAACTGTGTGTCCCTAGCTCCTGGGATGTCTCCTTTCATCTGGGAAATACATTGTCATTTTGGAATCAGCAGCTAGATCACTCACTTGGTCCACAGTCTCTGACCTTCTGCTACTCAGATAAACCACAGCCTTGAAGATCTCCTATGTGTGTTCTTTAAGACATACTCAAACAAGTTCTGGATCAACATGGATGACAAGCTAGAAGGAAGGCCCCAAGGCACACACGAGACAGAATGGCAAGGTGACCGGAGACTTTATAAACCATGGCTTAAGAAATACCATGAATGAAAAACTTACAAAATTCTAAATAAGAGTTCTAGCAACAATGGTGTTTGACTTTGATGGACAGGTCTAAACTATTGTTTAAATAGTAAATAAAGTTTGAATTAGGAAAGCTTGACATTGTAACCAACAGCAAATTTTTCTCTTAGTTCTCTCAACAGTTTGGCACTTTTCAGATGACTGTTGATGTTTCTAGAGAGATTTCCATGGTGACAATATTCTACTACACAAATACTTTCTATATGAAAGTTTCTTATTAAGTGCACTTTAAAACATAAGTATAACTGCAAAGAAACTTGCCAACCTCATAATACCTTTGCAAATATACCTTATTCTATAGCCTGCCATTTCCTGAACTTCATAGAGAATAGGCTTCTCACCAAACTACAACCCTATGTCAAGCAAATATACCATTGTCATCTTTTAATAGCACACACTCTGTTAATAGCAGAGAGTTTCTGTATCACATTTTGGTAATTCTCCCATATTTTTAAATTTTTAAAAATTATTACTAAATTGCTGATGACCACCTTTGGTCATTTACATTAGTTGTCACTACTGTAACTATTTGTGGCTGTTATGAACCATTGTTTTTTTTATTATTATTAATATAACCATTATCTGACAGAAAACAATGTAGGAGAGAAAGGTGTATTCTGACTCACAGTTTGAAGAACCTGAGTTGTTGCAGCTAATTTAATGGTATGGTCTAATAATGTTTATTATCAGCTTTATAATTATTATGATGATATTATCTAACCCACTATCACAATCAATAAAAGATATAGACAGCTGATAGATTTTAAAATAGCCTTATTTCACCTGGAGCACGGCAGATGTTAGTCCTCTAAACTGTCCTGTTGAGTACAGAATACCGTGAACCTCTCTTTGTTCAAGCACGCTCTTTCCAAATCAAAGTTTGAAAAATATTAGTCTGCATCATTATACCCTGGAGCTTTTGATTAGTTGTATCTTGTCCTTAAGGCATCTTTTCTCTTGTCCCAATGAACATATAAGGTTTCTCCCTGATGATGCTAATCTATTTAACACTTATAAAACCTTTATCCATATTTTCTTATCTATCACTTAACTCTACATTATGTCAGGCTCTTTTCTTTATCAGCACAGTGAAAACTGTACAGTTTTCACATTTTTGATGTATCTCACTGTAAATATGACTAAGTAATATAAATAGTAACATGGCACAGGCTGTTCATTATGGTGCCTTGAGATTTCCTTGGCCAAATGACTTAGTCTATTACTTCTAAATTTAATTTCACTCAGAGTCTTAGTACATGGGGAGACTATAGCCAGAAACTTTGAAGATTGCAACATGGATATTCCTGTAAGTAATTCTAATTAAGCGCACTGAGTAAACAGAGAGAGAGAAAGAGAAGAATATGGCAAGGACTAATAACAAAAGATGAACAACTGGGGAGAATGATATAATACAGGGATATAATAAAATCAAATAATTTACATGTATTAAAATACCATAACAAAACCATTATGTATAATTAATAGATGTAAATATTTTAATGACACCCATTATCCATAAATATCATGTGTTTTCTAAGTACTCTAGCTCTCTCCCTTTCCTTGGGCTTTTCTATTCCTAGGCATGGGAAAATCAGACCCACTAATAGTCTCTAAGTGTTCAAAGGAAAAAAAAAGTCATATATCTATCCCTTTAAATAAATTAAAAAAAAAAAAAACAACCCTATGCTTAATGAAGAAAGCTTTTCAAAGATGAGATAAATACCTCTTGAACCAAGTAGCTGAGTATAAATATAAGGAAAGAGTTTTGAAGGAAATTAAAAGTGCTACTCTAGGGAACACCCAAATGATAAGAAAGCAAAATAGCTTTAATGTAGATATGAAAAAATTTAACAGTCTGAATAGAAAATCAAACCAGCTACAACCTATTCCAGAGTAAAGCCTTAACTCTTAATTCTATGAAGACTGAGCAGTGAAGAAGCTACAGAAATATAGCTAGATGTGTGTTATAAATATTTAGTAGATATTTGTTCGTGAGGCAGAAAGGGGGAAAGCCATTTGTGTTACATAATCTAGTTTGAAACAGAAAGTGCTGTGCTGGTGAGCAACTCAGGAGATGCAGCTAAGGTCTTAGATGAAGGTGGCTACATAAACAACAGATCTCCAGTGTACCTTAATAGCCCTATGTTAGAAAAGAAACCATGCTGGATTTTCATAGCCAGCCAGATCCCAACCGAAGCCTGGCATCAAAACATCAAAAGAACCCGACTATTCCTACAGGACAATGCAGCTGGCTTCCTGGGTTGAAGCCAAGGCTCACTTGTTATTTCAAGGTTCTTATGGACAGTAAAAATTACAGAAAATCTGCTCCTCCTGTGTGCTATAAAGCTCATCTGTTTATAACACAGCTTATTGGATATTTCAAGTGTATTGTTGAGAACTTCTGTTCAAAGAAAAATTGCTTTCAAAATATTATGCTCACCATTTGCCCAAAAGATTTGAAGGAGGGGTACAGTAAGACAAGTGTGATTTTTATACATGCTAACACAGAATCCATTCTGCAGATTAAGGAATAATTCCATATTTAAGAAATAATGTTCCTAAGGCATCAGCACCACAGATGGATGGTGAGACAAGTTAAGTGAAAACCTTCTGGAAGGGGTTTTCTTTCTAGAAGTCACTAAGAGCTCTGTAACTCACAAATAGGTCAAAATGTCAACATTAACAGGAATATGGAAGTAAAAGATTCCAGTTCTCATGCATGACTCTGAGAGACCAGATTTCAGTGGAGGACATTTGTTTGTTTGTTTGTTTGTTTGTTTTTAACCGGTCAGAACACCACTGGAAATAACACATTAGGGAGGCATCACAACTCCAATTTCTTATAGCTTCATCATGAGAAGACAGAAAGACCTGAGTCTAAGGAAGCTATCTCAGCTCTCATTCTATGGTAGAGACATAATTTCTCAAAAAGGAAAATGAGGCCCAAGAATCTCATTTCCCGATATAAGACATTAACATTTTGCTCCATCTCAATGAACTGTGATCCAGCTGTAAAGACATATATTTATATTAATTTTTTAAAGGGAGAAGAGTCTGTCTTTCCATCTCTTGCCTGATGCCCTAGCTCAGTCACTTCTTTGCACCACAAAATATTACTGATAAGAGTCTGTGCCCAGCTGTGGTGTCGTGCAAAACATTTTCCACGCAATAAATGTCATTACTGTGACAACTTAGATAGACGAGAAAGAGGTCTTTCTAGATGTTTTCAAAACCAGATTAAAGGAAATGTCAATGAGGCATGTAGCAAAGGCATCAGTCTACAAGGGATGCCAACGCATTTCTGAGAGCATAAGATTAAGACAAATGTTCATCAGATTTCCCAAGGAGATCTATTATGTGTGGGGGGAATATTTTGACAGATTCCTAGCACCACTAAAAGATGGAAAAAACAATGAACACAGATTTTGTCCTATGACTAAATAGGCCTCAGGCCTCCTATCTTCTTAGCACCCAGCTCAGCAGACTATACAATTAACTGAGTCAAGTGCTATTCATTTATATATGTAAATTGGCATATGTGCAAATGCCAATCACAGTGTGTGTGGTGGTGACGGTGCCTGCCCTATGGCGGCTTCACTGGCCCCGCCATATAATTTTGTGATATATGTGTAGATGAGAACATACCAGTCATCTGGATAGGTTTGCCTAATTAATTAGACGTTTCCTCTTAACATGTTGATTTGTTTACTCCATTGTAAAATCCCATACCTTTGCTAATTTTTGTTGCTCCATAAAGACACAAATAAACCCAGAAATTTTGCCTGGTCTCTCTTGTGAATTAGACAGAGATAGAACTTATATTTTAGGTAATTGGACTGGAGAATTCGATACTACGATGGAGCAGCTGAGAGTGGCCATTGTCACAGTAAATTCTACCGGAGTGGACGCAGGACTAGCCACAGGATTATCAACATGGATTGCTGCAGCCATGAATCATCTGAAGGAATGGGCGGGCATGGGAGTGTTAGCAGGCCTTCTGGTGTTGGTCTCCTTGGTTTGCCTGTGGTATATATGCAAGATTAGAGTCTCACAACAGTGTGATGCAGCCATGATCATTCAGGCCTTTACAGCCATTGAAGCAAGACATTCTCCCCAAGCATGGTTGGATACCATAAAAAGCTAAAATGATACGCTCAGGATGCGAGGCTAAGCACTGCACTCAGGGTCAGCCGCTTTGGACCCAGAGAAGAGCATGTCTGATTGCATGCGGGTTGATGCCCCAGGTCCCGCCTCTGAGAAAAAGGTATCGGACGGGTCCGATGCTCTTCGGGTGGATGACACCTAAATGAACATCTGTACAAAGTCCCAATTTGTTTCTAATATCAGAGATCAGACCTCTACTCTTGCCTGATGCGTCTAAAACAAAAAGGGGGAACTGTAGAGAGCTGCGGAATGCTATGCCTTAAAGATGGAGCTGGTTTCCGCCTTCCACCTTCCCGATGGTGAGTGCTCTCTGTCAGGAACAACTCCACATTTGGCTAAGGCCGAGGATCTGGCTTGCTTCCATGTATGTGGACCTATCTGCATTGCCCCCGTGGCATGCCTGGGTTGGCTACCCAGAGGCTATTTAAGCTGTGGGCTGGCTTTCCCCGGGGTCCGAGGATTGTTCAATGTTCCTGAATAAACTGCATTGAAAAAAAAAAAAAAAAGAATAAAGAATAATGCAGACGTGTTTTGTAATTGTAAGATGTATACTTTCAGAATGGATTAACAAGAGTTTATTGTGGTCCAATTGCTAATATGAAGAAATTTCAAAAGAGTTCTTGTCATATATCTTATTTTGTTAGAACAGCTTAATCAAATTTTATAAGCCAAGGAAAAGACAATATTGAGCAGTTATATGTATATGTATATATATATGTATATATACATATATATGTATATATATTATATATATGAGAAAAACTAATTAACCTACATGTTCTCTGAATGTATAGGATAAATTGTATTTATGTCAAAGCATTACTTACTCACTTTTTAAAAGAAAAGGAAAATGTATATTTAAAAAAAGGAGCCTCATTTGAAGGACAATGGAAAAGTATTAGAAATGTTTTTTGAAGGTTGTGTTGAAAATGCACCAAAGAAGCTTCAGGGTGTCCCTTTATCTAATGATGATGAGATCTGTTTAAAGAGCTGTGTGAAAAGCCAGATGTCTAGGAAGCACAAAAGCGAACATAACCCCACACCTCCCTTACGGGAGTGTTAAGCCTCATGAGCCATACCACATTAATGTTTGGAGTCAAGTGTGGGTATTTCGCAGTGTCCGAGAAAGACAGTGCAGATGAATTCTTTTGTGAACTGTTTCAGTTAGCTGTGAAAAGAAATGGTGTATGCAATCTCATCCTAGATTGCCTTTGGAACACAAAGTAACACGGGCTTTGTGTGGGGCAGTTTGTGCTGATGGTTCCCTGTTGTGTTTGGTAAAATGGCAAGCTTTACTGCCTATATTCTTTTTTTTTTAAAGGAGTAGATATTTGTATACTGCAGTCTAATACAATACTGCAGAAGTTTGTCTAAACAAAACACTTCTGTGTTTTTATAGAAAACAAAGTTCCAGAAGAAATCTTTCCTCCTCCCGTTCCCCCCCCCCCCCCGTGTTTTTTTGTAAAGGAATTGGCCCACAATCTCTCTTTACACGGAGATGCAGGGACTACCTGTAGCAACACATTTTGTAGCAGTCATGAATATTAGCAGAATGCTCCTCTTTTTGGCCTAAGAGAGCATCCTTCCTGTAGCTCCCCCTGATGCCTAACTGAAGGCAGCAGTGTGCATTAGTATTTACAGTGAGAAAGCAAATCAAAACTGTATTATGTAACTCTAGCAGTGTTTTGCAGAAAGAAGAGGAGGACTTGAACTCCAGTGGCCTCATTGGGAGTGGGGTTCCAAAATAGTCTTCTCTGTCCTATTTAATGTATCAGTCCCTCATCCCTAAGATCCAGCTTATGGATTCTCTTACAGGCCAGAGAAGAAGAAACCTTTGCTACCTTTGACAGCCAAGCTCTAAGAACTGCTGCAGTATGGTGGGAGTCACAATATCACCAAACAAAAGAAAGCACATCTCCACTCCTACCAAGAGAAGACAGGATGGGGAAAGGACAAGAAAAAGCTGAAACTAAAATGCTGTCTCTGCTCAGGCATTGCTCACCCCGTCTTTGACTCACCCGTGGGTTGCAATGCAGAAGCAGAGAAACATAAAAACTTCCCTTCCCCAAATCTCCATTTGGAACTCTCGGAGACTCTTGTGCACCAGTGTGAAAAGAATCCATGCTGTAGGGTAGTGTGGGTCAGCAGGAGGTTGTGGTTTCTTCAGTGTCCTCAGTTTCCCCATGGAGTGTATGGTGACCCTTCAGTTACTAGGCTGTGGTGGGAAGTGCCCCCATTCTGGTTACAGTAATAGTTGTGGGGTACCAAATAGTGATGGTTTTGGGGCATGTCACCAGGATTCTGAAGCAATTGTCAAGAACCCACATGGACCTGATGAGCTCAATCAGCCAAGAAGAGGCAAGATGATAGACGAGCCACAAAATGCTTTAGATGAGCCCATGCTGTCACTACATGAACACTAAGAGAACAGTATGTAGTGGTTTAATCATTACTATTAAAACAGAAAAGGCGGTCTAGAAAAATATGAAGGAAATTAAACTTAGGTACAGAACTAAGGGAGCCCCATGAACATGCATTATACAATCCACAACAGCTGTGGAACGGAGTCACAAGTGCCAGCCACATGAACCATGACCTTTACTCCCGAAGGCAACTTGTCCATGATCATCTCCCTAACCCAGCCAAGACAGTCAGGGAAACCACAATAGTCTTCCATCGCCGAAGAAGCCATTAAAGAAGAGTCAAGGAGCTGGACTGGTGGATCAGGGGCTAAGCGCACTTGTTCTTACAAAGGATCCAGATTCTGTACCTGTCACCCACACAGGAGGTCACACCACCTGTAACTCCTGTTCCAAGGAATCTGAAAATCACTTCTAACCACTGTGGGCATGGGGCATATGGCACACAGACATACATGCAGGCAAAATACTCACACACATAAAATAAAAATAAACAACTTAAAAAATTTAAAGAAGAGTCCGAAAAAAAAATCCAAGATAAGAAATTACAGAAGGAGGGCTGATGAAGTGGTCTGGCCAGTAAAAGTACTCATCACGCAACCTTCACGGCGGCACATCCCTTTAATCCCATCACTCAGAAGGCAGAGGCAGGAGGATCTCTGTGTCTTTGAGGCCAGATTGATCTACATCGTAAATTCTAGAACAGCCATAACTACATAGAGAGACCCTGGCTCAAAAACAAACAACAACCCCCCAAAAACAAAACAAAACAAACAAAAAACCCCAGAAAAACAAAAAAGAAATACAAAAGAACTTTTTTTAAAAATACTGATCATCATCTGGAGGGATTATTAGTTTAAATTAAGATTTTATTCAGACAGGACTAAAAGTGATTTTTTTTCTCTCCTATTACTAGACATCAGTGGAAAGACAAAATATTTATAGATTAAAAACAAAAGAAGCATGTGTTGGTTATGGTATGAGTTTGATGAGAAACTCTGGTACATTGCTTTTAGACATCACGAAGATACAAGTCTGCTTATTTACAACCAGAGTAATGTCAGGGTTGAGTTTTAAAATGTAAAATTTAGGCTCCCATCCTGTTTCTTCTTTTCTACTGCTTCCAGTGTCTATCGTGTTTGCCTTCTGAATGAGAATTAAGCATCCTCCCGAGGGCCCTCCTTGTTGTTTAGCTTTTGTAGTTTTTAGATGGTTATCCTATTTTATATGGCTAATATCCTCTTATAAGTAACTATATACCATGTTTTTCTGATTCTAGGTTACCTCACTCAGAATAATCTTTTCAGGTTCCATGCATTTGCCTACAAATTTCATGATTTTCTTGTTTTTAATAGCCAAGTAGTATTCCATAGATGTCCTCTACCCATCAGGACATTGAAGCAGATGCAGAGGCCCACAGCCAAACTTTGGGAAGAGTGCAGAGAATGTTATGGAAGAAGGGAGGGATAGAAGGACACAAAGGGGCCAGGAGCTCCACAAGGAGACCAACAAAGCCAAAAATCTTTGCCCAGGTGTAACAGCAGAGACTGATGCATCAACCAAGGACCATATATGGAGAGGACCTAGACCCCTCTGCTCAGATGTAGCCCATAGGCAGCTCAGTCTCCATGTAGATTCCCTAGTAAGTAGAGCAGGGCTGTCTCTGACATGAACTCGGTTTGCCTGCTCTTTGATCACTTTCCCCTGGCAAGTCAACATTGCCAGCCCACAGAGGAAGATGATGCAGACAGTCCTGATGAGACCTGATAGACTAGGGTCAGATACTAGGGGAGGAGGACCTCCCCCTTTCAGTGAAATAGGAGAAGTGGGAAGGGGGAAAGAGGGAAGGAGGGTGGGACCAGGAGGAGATTAGGGAGGGTGCTACAATGGGGATATATAAAGTGAATAAATTGTAAAATAAATAAATAAATAATGTAAAGTTTATCCTTTGTCTGCTTATGCTATGAGAATCAACATTGTTCACTGAAGACTTAATCTAAGAGATTAATCTAATGGATGGCCAGAAAAAAAGTTATTTGCTATTACAAGGACATTGTAGTTGGTACAGAGCACACTGAAAGAATTTTCTGTCTTTCTCTTGGATACAACAGCATCAGAACATGAAGCATACATTGAAAGCACTCTCTTATGTTCCCTGACCAGCTGGTCTACCCAATTAATGAGCTCTACATTAAGTGACAGACTCTGCATGAGAAAGTACAGAGTGATAGATGAAGATACAAGATATTAACCTTCACATATGCATACATGCGCACACACACACACACACACACACTGATTAGTCAATTAGAAGAGCTGAATTCAAAGTTGCTTTTGCTTCCAAATAAGTCTACTTCTCAAAAGAAGCAGGCTCTGTGTCACATCACCAGCTGCCAAGGAGGACACTGGGCTGTGTGAGTCTGTGTTTAGAGAGCAAGGAAACGACGTTTCTTCTCCCAGACTGCCCTAGCCACCCTGCAAGTGCCTGTGAGAACCTCTTTGAAGGATCTGATGCATTCACATTATCAGGATGAGCCTGGAAAATCCTTGTGAAACACATCAGCATCTCAGTCCTTTAGCACCTATAGCAAGTGTTCAAAGAATCTGTGTTCACAATTTTGTCAGTAAATGAACAGAGCATACTAATGGTGCACAAACAATTTCCTTCTACAGTCCTTTTAAGATCGCCATGCCCGCCTTGTCTTCCCCATAGTCTTAGAGACCATGCATAGCCTCCATTTTCAGCTGTGAAGTATCATTGCCTTGAAGTATTGCACCCTGGAGTCATATGAGCTCCTACATTGCAATCCATTACCAAAGACCTCCTAAGTGTCAGTCCCCCAACAAGCCAAACTAGATTTGAGAAAATGAATCTAAAGCATAAAATATTTGAGTAATGTCTGTCACTTAATGAGATTCGGGAGAGGACAACATGAAATTTTTTCTGGGTCATTTTTGCCTAACAAGAAAATATAGGATCAGGAACATTTTCTGTCAAACATACTTAGAGAAAAGATGAAGAAAGAAAAGAAAAGAAATATATGTTTAGGCAGAAGAAGGCATAGCGAGGTAATAATAGAAAATTATACAATAAAATATAGTTGTCCTCCTCTATCTACAGGATATTAATTCTAGGACAAGGATAAAAAAAAAAAAACTGGAGATGTTGGAGTCCTTGATGCAAAGAACCTGCATATAGGCTTTACACTTCTTCATGCTATGCTTTCTTTCATCATTTAGATTATTTATTTTGCTTAACACAAAATAAATATATGAATAGATAAGTAACTGTTATATAGTATTATTTAGGATGTAGTAATAAGAGGAAAGGCCTATGATGTTCTGTATAGATAGAATTAGTCTCCTGAATGGTCTCCATCTGAAGGTGATCAAATTCAACAGAAGCAGAAGAACCCACAAGAGGGCTGATATACCAGAAAGACCACAGAAGAAAATGGGAGGCAACTTAAGAACCAAAGCCTGTGGAAGGAGGAGTTACTGGTGTGTGGAGAAGCTGGGGGCTATGAGACGGAAGTCAATGGCCTCAGTAACAATAAAAAAAAAATCTGGAGCAAACACAGCTAGCTGTCTGATGTCTTCTGCATTCTTACTGTTCTTAAGTAGCACAATCCACATTTTTTTCCCTCTAGGTCACAAATATCAATAGTTTAGAAGCTGATCTTCCACTAAGTGTGTGATGTGATGCCACTGAGATGTGAGCGTGCATCCCAGAGGTGGGCCATCCTTCCCTCTGAGTGACAAAGCCTCAGTAGAGAAGGATGCTCCCCCTCGCCCCCCGAGTATGCTCCTTCCCACCTTCTGAGTGGTCCTGATGTTTGTGATGTGACTGCCTTAGCACCGTGAAAAAGTAAACCACATGACTAAAAAGACCAAGGATGGAAGTGAAGGATGAAGGAGTAAGAATTCTGATGGAATCTTGAGCCACAGCATCTCTTGTTATTTGAAGCCGAGCACATTTCTAATGGATAGAATACAGTCCACCTTGAAGAAAGTATGGACTGAAAAGACATCCTAACAAGTCTTCCCCCATCGCCTCTCAGCTTTTTGGTCAAGACGAGCTAAGCTTGCTTTCCTCCACCAGTGTTTCATTGGGTGATTTCAGAGGCTAAATTTCTTGGGGGAAGAAGGCTTATGCTATAATCCTCTGGGACTGTGAGCTGATCTTGCTGTTATACTCATCCTAGCAAATGTGTTTCTATAAGCACTGACTTGACCCTACTTGAACTGTTAGATTTCAGAATGACCTTCTGGAAAGCAAATTAGCAGCTGGTCACTATTCAGGCTCCTTAACACACGCTTTAATTCTAATGCTGAACACTCAGGGTAAATTATAGAGACTTAATTACAGACTCCTGAGGAGGGGATGACAGCTGAGTGGTTCTGATTCCTGAGTCATACTGTTTTACAGATTCAAAATACCTCACTTAAGTTCTGCATTTACCACTGCCAATGTGTTAAGTGTGGCCCCAAGACAGATCTCCAAATGTTTCCTTTAAGAAATTTAGTTTCCTGTTTGCCCTTCTGAATGAGGGTTAAGCATATTCCCTAGGGTCCTTCGTGTTGGTTAGCTTCTTTAGGACTCTAGGTTTTGGTATGTTTATCCTATATTATATGGCTAATATCTACTTGTAAGTGAGTGTGTGTCTTTCTGCTTCTGGGATACCTCACTTAGGATGATCTTTTCTAGTTCCCATCATTTGCCTGCAAATTTCATGATTTCCTTGTTTTTAATTGCTGAGTAGCATTCCATTGTGTAAATGTACCACAATTTCTGTATCTATTCCTCCATTGAGAGACATGTAGGTTGTTTCCAGATTCTGGCTATTAAAAATAAAGCTACTATGGACATAGTTGAACAAATGTCCTTATTGAATGGTGGGGCATCTTTTGGGTATATGCCTAGGAATGGTATAGCTAGATCTTGAGGTAGCGCTATTCCCAATTTTCTGAGAAAGCACCTCAAGGAGAATAACAGAGCCCAAACACCTGGCCCAGGAGGATCTGTGGAGAATGATACTCCAACCAAGGACCATGCATGGAGAGGACCTAGATCCTCTGTACATAGGAAGCCCAATGGTCACTTAGTTTCCAAGTGGGTTCCCTAGTAAGGGGTACAGGGTCTGTCTCTGGCATGAACTCAGTGGCAGACTCTCTGATCACCTCTCCCTGGAGGGTGGAGCCTTGCCAGTCTACAAAGGAAGATGATACAGCCAGCCTTGATGAGACCTGATAAGCTAGGGTCAGATAGAAGGGGAGGAGGTCCTCCCCTATCAGGGGAACAGGGAAAGGTCATAGTGGAAGAAGAGGGATGGTGGGTGGGACTGGGAAGAGATGAGGGAGGGGGCTGCAGCAGGGATTCAAAGTGAATAAATTGTAATAAATAAATATATAAATAATTTTTTTAAAAGAAAAAAAAAAGAAACTTGGTGTCTACTTGTTGACGTCAATATGTAATGAAGAGCATTTTCTTTCTAAAATTCAAACAAGTAAAAAAGGGCAGGTTTTTACTTCTTAAATAAAAAGCAAATTCATGCAAAGTATACACGTACAATCCACATGTTATTTATTCACAGATTTATCAGGGACAGAAATAATCGGTCCCATTTTTAGTACCTGTTTCAGCACCAAATCAGCTATTACAGCATTAGAAGGCCAGCCTCTTTACAGCTTAGGTAGGTAAAGAACATAGGTGAGCTGTCCGTTCTTAAGTACATCGTTTCCATCCACTTCAATGGCTGAAGTTACAGAAAGGAAATGTACCGGTGGGGGCTATGCCGTAAGCAGAGAGGACCATGTTCCACATGGCAGTATGGTTCCAAGGAGACCCACAGGGCTTTTATTGCAAGAATTGGCTCGATACTTCATTACCAAGAAAGCGTGTTTGATCAGGCAAGACCTTCACATCTGAGCTACTCTGTGGTCAGGGGAATGCTAATGGCCATGTGACAGCTTGTCACAGACATTGGAATTTCCCCCAGAGTTTTCCTTCTTTTTGGCGGCTGTGACAGTGCAGACTGCCAAGAGGCACTGTTCTCATGATTTTGAGAGGAGTCTGTTTCCAGCAAGCTTTCATCTCTATATTATATCGCCATTCCGGGTCACTCTAAAACTTACAGTCACACTAATATAGTTTTAATTTGCATGCGTTTGTTATATCACTTATGCACGACTCCGTTTTTCTACATTATGAATCTGTGTCTGATCTCCTCAGGAGATCAAAGCGCCTGAAGGATCCAAATCTCTCCGACACAGAGAAGTTCCCCGGAGACTGTCTGTGCCTTTGATTTAGTTCACAGCCCTTCAGCGTACTGTCTCCACTCAAACTCCCTTGCATGTACCACCAGTGTCCTAAGTTATTGAATGAGGAAGAGAGGAAAAGGAGTGACGGCGCAGCTCAGGACAAGTCACGCTCATGACCTGTCGCCAAGAGTAGAGGGAGCAAACTAGGAGAACTTCACTTTGGGTTGGGTCTCTTACAAGATACTACACAAAACTTCTTACAATAGTATATGATAACAAAACAGTAACCTCAGCTAGCAATAGTAAACTGGAGATAATGAAAGACGGTTTCACGTGTGGCCCCAGTTAGTTCCAACCAGCTTACGTGTAAGCATAGGTGTCCAGACATTGGCTCCTGCTTCTCCATCCTCCCTGTGTGACTAGACCGACACCTTTGCCAAAAAGCTGTGGTTGTTCTGAGTTGTGAAAGACAGGCTATCCACAAGAGAATGACCCCAGTAGGTCTACGTAATGAGTTTGGGGAATATGGCGGGTGTATCTCTTCCCCGATGGATTTGAAGGATGGCCTGTTGTGAAAAGGAAGAAAAGTGGACATTACTGCCTCTCAGCACAGGTACAAGTGGTGGATATTGGAGTAGCGATGTACAGAGACTCCTCTCTCAGTCAGATAGGATGCAGAGACTAGGGTCTGTAAGTCAGCACTGGGAAGTGGAATATCGACCCAGGAGACTTTGAGCCAGCGTGAGCAAAGCAGGCTTGATCTGAAAATAGAAAGTAATGTGGAATGGAAGCTCAAGCCTCAGGTAGTGGGTATTCGAGTCCTAAAAACTTCTCATTGTTAGGTGTCTGTTGCAAGCAGGAAATGACAGCGTAAGGGCAAGTGTGGCTGGGAAGTGGAGAATTAGTGTCCTTTGCCATACAGTGAAGGTAGAGCATATGTCAAAGACACAGAGCCAAGTTGAGTGTTGAATATGTAAGTCAGGGAGCACAGGGACAAATGGGACTCTGCCCCTGGACCATCCTCCACTGTCTCATCCCAGTCCAGAGCATGAGGAGCCTCTCTGTGCTGCTCTTCCAGCTCCTTGAGAGCTTGTTGCATAGCAGCAGGTATGTGCTAAATCTTTGTTGAAAATGTGATTAATTAAGCTGGCACGGATCCCGTCTCACTTTAATTATTGGGCAGATGAAGAGTCAGCCAGCCTTTGAAAATCTATTCTGGATTTAAAAGTAATTAGAAGCCATATATCCAGGTAAACGAGAATTCTTGTGTCCTTTCCTTCATTCTCCCAACCACACCCAATACCATGATTCTCTTTCCTTGATGGTCAAAAGATCTGCTTTATCAAAGTGAGTCTCCTCCTCTACTGCATCATGTAGTTGGTTACTGCTCTGCTGTCCATGCAAGGACTTTTCTCAGCCACTTCCAGAGGTCATAATCTGGGAGAAGCTTTCTTTCAATACAGATAAAGTTTAGTAAGACAAAGGGAAGATGGGTGGAGACTTCATGAGTCTCATACCAAGACCCAGCATTGCTAGTCTAATGCCTTGATGGGCTGCATGATTCTATTCCACAAAGCTTCAGAATATGACAGAATACTATCATTTCCGGGGCAAATGTCGCCTTGCAATATTATTTAGATATTTAGTATACTTTACTACACTTGGTCAGGCTTTCTCCCTTCAATTTAGATCTGGGACCCTTAGCCACTCCCCCAAAGTTAAGCAATGATAAGTAAGATTTCCCTTTAGAGAGCTTCATCCAAAACAATAAGAATTTTTAAATGTGGAGAATGTGAAGCATGTGTAGTTCTGTTTTCTTAAAGTACAATCACATGAAAGGTAAAGAAATTTAAAGGTAAAGAAATATATTTTTACAATATTATAACCAGGAACTTATTCAGTCGAGAGTAAACTATCAGAGCAGAGCTTCTCTTTCCAAATCCCAGACCTCATCCTGATCCTGATCTGTGGCTTGCTTACAGCCAGCAATGGATGCTCATTAGATGAATTTAAAAAAGAAAAGCATTCATCAGTCAATGTGGAATGAGAAATTTGGATACAAGAATTCCTTTTTTTTTTCCTGACAAAAGAGAAACAGGCCAATGAGCAAATGCATAAGGCTGACAAAATCAGTGTCCTCTGGACTCTATTAGAAATCTATAGCTTCGTTCCTTGCACACGTGGGGAATGTTATGACTTTACATTGAATTGTATGCAGTTAAATGCTTTTGTGTATTGTATGTGTGATCAGTTTGATGTTTCCTTGTATTTCCCCCCATTGTATCCATGGGTCCTGTTAATTAATATAAAGAGATGTAAAGAAAGGAAAGGAACTAGGTTAGCTTGTGGCTAGGCTGGGGAGAGGGGGAGATGGAGGGGTTTCCTTCCAATGACTGTTTTTTATTTCCGAGACTGCTGTCTCCCATGTGACCGTCTCCTCTATTTACCTAATGGGACAGAAAGAACTCAGAACAATGAATGAATGGAAAATTCAGAAATGACAGTAGCCTGTGGAAGAGAAGATAGATGTAGATATGGCTTTGTCAGTTTGTAATGAGTTTGTTTCTTTGGTTCTTGCACTTAGTAACAAGCCCACTATTTTTTTTAAATTGTGGCTGAAGACTTGCCACTAATTATACGATCCTGGCTGTTGAAGCTGCTGTTTATGCCCGAACACCCACTCAGAATATCACTCTAATTACACACCTGCCATTTTGAGTTCTGCAAAGATAGGAACATGCCATATTTGGAGAATGTTATGAAAGTGCTGACCGGAAAGTGCTGAAAGGAAAGTAGGCTATAATCTGCTGCCATTTCCTTACAGCTCTGTATTTTTAAATGATCTTTGTCTTAACAGCAATACCTTGAGTTTGTAAAGTCCTTCGTCCTTGTCAGGTATGCTTTCCCCTCTGTGTGTGACGGAGGATTGGTGGTTGCCATTATACAGTTTTTTGACGTTAAGAGATGTTTTGCACTATCATCTGCTATGATCTGTAGGAACACTCCCCTCACAGAACCCCCGACCTCGTATCTCTGAAGAGAAGACTGGTAAATCATCTCAGCCTTGATGTTTCTATAGAGCTCCAGCCCAGTCTATCCTCTTTGGCACTGCCCATCAACGATCCCTAAGTTCCTTGACATGATGAGGTAAGCACTGCCCTCATCCTCTTCACTCTGAACTTGTCCATCATCATTTTGTCAGGTAGGTACTCTGCTACCTACCCTGAGACCAGAGCCCTGGCCTTAGCTTTCTAGCCCCATGCTTCTCTTTAATACTTTCTCGATGTGGCTTATTTTTTTTCTTACTGACACTGCACAAAACATGCTCTTATAACTACTTCCAACTGTTGAAACAATGTCCTGGTTGGTCTTCCTGCTTCTAGCCCAGGCTAACCCTCTCCATTCTGCCAACGGCAGCTTTTGCAACCATACTCTGAAAGTATTACTCTGCTAATTAAAAGTTTTAAACAGCATCCCATAAATTTTTCCAGGCAGCATTATATGGTCTAATACTCTCCATCTTTGAAGCACTTGTTTCCCTAAACTTTCTACTCCTTTTTGTAGTTCACTGATGCTGCATGTATGCTTTGATTCCTATCTAAGATTTGTCTGCGGCAAGATAAAAGCCATGTAATTCAACTTATTTAATATTCTTAAAATGACAAAATTACAAAAATGAATAGAAGGTTAGCTTTTCATATAATTCTCCCAGGGTGAAGGAGGAACAGGCAGGAGAAAATGTGGTAGCTATGATATACAGAGCCAGGCCCCTGTGGCTAAGGATGTGGTTTGAATTTTGATAGCATTGATATGAATTACTTGACTGTGATAGCTTGGGGTAAGACAAGATCACTGTGGATGCTGGTAAGGGGAAAGGTACATACAATCCCTCTTTTGCTGTGATAATTCTTAGGGCTGTGCATCAGTCTAGAATTATCACAAGATGAAGTATTTAATCTAAAAAACTGACAAAATTATTATACTAAACAAACACTGGTTTGACCACCAAATATGTCCATGATCATTTGTAGACTAAACCTCCATGCCTTAGTGTGTTTTAAAACAACACATCTGACACAGAGCACTTTATGAGTAGAGATTCAATTTTCATAGCTTAATGGGAATTCAACACTGAAACATCCAAAGGTTTAGTGGATGGTGAGGTCCCCATTTCTGCTTCCAAGACAGCATCCTGTGGCTGCTTGCATTAGAGGCTGTATACAATATCTCATTGCAGCATAGGTCAAGAGGGCCTGCCTAGGTCCCTAGAGTCCTTTGATAGTTGAGATACAAAGGCTCCATCTGTTTTCCTCTTTTATGGTAATTTTTTTTTTCTTTAAGAGTGTCATACATGCAAGTAATTCATTCTGTCACACCCATCCCTCCGCTGTCTCTTCTCTTTCTCCCATTCTCCATCTTTCTCCCAAGTCCCCATCCTGTGTTCAGGTCTTTGATCTGTTTTTGTGACCCATAGAGTCAAAGGACTCTAGGGACCTAGGCAGGCCCTCTTGACCTATGCCACAATGAGATATTGTATACAGCCTCTAATGCAAGGTTACTTACGGGACATAGATATAACGCTATCTGCTGAGGCATGAGCAACCCACCAGTGGCTGCATTCCTGAACGCAATGACCTCCTCTGTTCCGATAGTCCTCAGCTGCTTTAGTTCCCCTGGATAGAGCAGGGTGCCATGAGCTCCTCGTCAACCACCACTGAACGTTTAGTGGCTCAAGTCTTGTGCAGGCCACCAGAGCTACTGCAGCTTCATGAGTGCTGTGGCCGTGCCACACCCTTAGACATCATTTTGCGGCCCTCCTTCCTACATTCAGCTCGCTCTTTCTTTCTACTCCCCTCTGCACAGAGTGATGGTTAATGACTCATATCTGCTCAAAGTGCTGAGAAAAGTGACTGATGGGCATTCAGCTTTAAGCTGGATGGACATCTGTATCGGGCCTAAGGAACATCACAGAAGTGAGGGTGGAAAGAATTAAGAGTCAGAGGATGGGGAAGGATGTCACAAAATGGTTATATCCAAATATGGCACTGCTATTGCACCCACGAAATCCCAAAGATATGGTGACTGTTAATGGATGCTGGAAGTGGAGGAGTGGAGAAGTCATTTTTTTCTAACGATGTAGCCACTGGGAGTCTAGGTAGGAAGAAGAAACGACTTAGAGGGGAGAGAAAGGCAATATTGTGCATTTGTATGAAACTTTCAAAAAAAACTTAAAAGTTCAGATAGCATTATGATCCCTTTCCTCCCCAAACAATCCCAAATCTCACAGAGTGCTGTGAGGTTTCCTTCCACAGGGACATGTAAACAAATTAACTATCCCTTCCTGATATTGTCCTTGCAGCAAAACAAAGTATAAGTCCACCAAAGTCTAACCTGGAGAACCAATGAGTTTGTTGGTCTTCCTTCTAGAACATGCTTGGGAAATTACTTCCAGGGTTAAAGGTGATCTCAGAGCAGCCACACCGCTGGGAGGTCTCTCCCCAGTATATAGGGTGACTCTGTCAGAGCTGTGTAGCTCGAGTCCCCTCACGTAACATCCACGAGCTACAAACTGTGCTACCTCTGGAGGCTAGCATTTTGCAGCACGGATTGTGTTTTAGAATTGTTTCGTTATAAAAAGTGCTGTTTGGTTTGCTAAGTTTTTTATTTTTTATTTTTAAAGATCATTCAATGAATTTTTGCTTGGAATTGAGACAGGATTTCCAATGATGTCTGAAAAAGCCCCAAACATATTTCTGTCACTTAGTGCTATGTATTAATGCAAAGTGGCTCTTTCAACATTGATTACTATAAAACCAAAATATCAATCATCTCTCAAAATGCTGAAGATGTTCTATCCCTGCAGCGTCAAATATCTGGTGACAATTTAATTCCTTGTGAAGGAACAAGCAAGCAATCCATCTCGTTAATGTGTGAATTTGTTGTATCTTGTATCATGGTAACTGCTACAATTATATGGATATTAAAGAATTATTTCCAAATGTATTTCCTTAAGGTTTAGCATTAGTAAATATTTTATTTGTACGCCTATGCCCATGAGTAGACAGAAAGAAAGAAAATTTTAAAAGGGGTTTTTAAGTGATTCTCAACTATCAAAGCAACCTTTAAAAAGAATAAAGCCAGGACAAGCCACCTCTTTTCAAACTGTGCACCAAAACTGTAGCAGTCAAAGCCATGTGGTACTAGCAGAAACTGACACATAGCTCAGTGGAATGGAGAGCCAGAAGTGAACCCACACACATGGTCAGTTAATATTAAGAAAGGCAGCAAGAATTCACAATGGAGGTCCCAACAGTCTCGTGGGTAAACAATGCTGGAGAAGGAATAACCACACATGAGAGAGAGAATCTGGATGCTTACGTCACATGCAGAAATCACTTTGAAATGAAATAAAGTCTTTCATGTAAAATTATAATTATGAAATCAGAGGGGAACCCCCCCCGCCCCGGCATGGGTTAGCAGTGATATTTTGGACAGCACCCTAGAAATGCAGCACTAGAAGCAAAGCTGAGTGGGGGTGGGTCAGTGCAAGAGCAAAGCAAAACATCCCGAACAACGAACAGGGTGTAAAGGCAACACAGGAAACAGGAGAGAACCCTTGCCAACAAGTATCTGATAGGAAGGTGAAAATCCAAAATCATAAGGATGAATAATTCAAGAGCAAAGCTAATAAAAAGCCAAATAAAGTGATTGAGAAAGGACTTAAATTGACATTTTTAAAAGATGCCATATGCATATACCCAAAAGAGTCTCAAGTACACAATAAGGACATTTGCTCAACCATGTTTGTAGCAGCTTTATTTGTAACAGCTAGAAGCTGGAAACAGCCCAGATGCCCCTCAGTGGAAGAATGGATGCACAAATTGTGGTACATCTAACAATGGAATATTACTCAGCAATAAAAAAACAAGGAAATCATGAAATTTGCAGGTAAATGGTGGGATCTGGAAAAGATCATCCTGAGTGAGCTATCCCAGAAGCAGAAAGATGCACATAGTATATACTCACTCATATAGACATATGATATAGGATAAACCTACTAAAATCTGTACACCTAAAGATACTAATCAAGAGGGAGGACGCTTGCTAAAATGCTCAATTCCTATCCAGAAAGGCAAAGAGGATGGACATCAGAAGAAGGAGAAAAGACGGAACACGTCAGGAGCCTGCCCAGAGGGCCTCTGAAAGACTCTGCCCTGCAGACTATCAATGCAGATGCTGAGAGTTATGGGCAACCTTTGGGCAGAGTGCAGGGAATCTTAGGAAAGAAGTGGGAAACAGTAAGATCTGGAGAGGACAGGAACTCCACAAGGAGAGCAACAGAACCAAAAAATCTGAGCACAGGGGTCTTTCCTGAGACTGATACTCCAACCAAGGACTATGCATGGAGATAACCTAAGACCCCTGCACAGATGTAGCCCATGGCAGTTCAGTATCCAAGTGGGTTCCATAGTAATAGGAACAGGGACTGTCTCTGACATGAACTGATTGGCCTGCTCTTTAATTACCTCCCCCTGAAGGGCAAGCAGCCTTACCAGGCCACAGAAGAAGACACTGCAGCCACTCCTGATGAGACCTAATTGACTAGGATCAGAAGGCAGGAAAAGAAGACCTCCCCTATCAGTGGACTTGGGGAGGGGCATGCAAGCAGAGGGTGGAGGAATGAAGGGATTGGGACGGGAGGAGGGAGGGAACCACAGAGAGGATACAAAATGAATAAAGTGTAATTAATAAAGAATGAAAAAATAAAAAATAAAATTAAAAATTAAAATTAAAAAAAGATGCCATATGAAGAGCCAACAATGAAAAGTGCTTATTTTCATTAAATCCACAGAGGAAAATAAATAAAAAAAAGATGGCCTATCATTCCATACATATAAGGAATGTCTGCCTAAGATCAAGACATAAATGCTGACAAAGAGGTAGAGAAAACAGAAATGTACACCATTGGTGGGATTGGAAATTAGTACAGACATCACAAAAAAAATAATAATAATATGAGGTCCCTTCTTCCCCTAAAAAAATAACTAAAAGTCAAACTACTCCACAATCTAAACCTCTCACTCTGCATATATCTGCAAATGGCTGGAACCAATTAATCACAGACACCTGTGCTCCTAGGGTCTCATGCAGCAGTATTAATAGTGGGTTAATGGAAACGATCTCAATATCCGTTGATAGCTGGATGAGTCAAGAAACTGTGATACACACTTACAGGAAGGAATATTATTCTACCCTAGAAGGCAGGCAGTACCCCATTCACAACAGACAGATTGAACTAGAGGATTCTATTGAACTGAAATCAACATAACAGAAAAACAGGGCGTGATCTCCCTAACCCACTTTGTAAAGCCAAGGTGCCTGCTTTTCCTCATAGCCAGGCAGTGGGGAGGCAGCTCTGACCCAAGTCTACCTGCCTGCAAAGCCCACTCTCCACAGAATTTATCAGCCACTCTGCAAAAAGCAATCCAGGAGAAGACACAACAGAAATCTTAGCAAAGGGCCATAAGCAAACACAGAAAGGGTTAATCTGGAAGCGAAAGCATGAACTTTATATGCTGTCCTTCAGTAATGTTTTTTTAAATTTCAGAGTAGGTGATACACTCTCCCAGCTGAAAAGACACAAAATGCATTGCTGAGAAATCTCTCATTGCCCTCCATCACCTGGTGCCTCTTCCCAGTATTTCCATATCTTTCTGGAAATATTTTATGCATGTACAAGGCCACCAGTTTCTTATATGACTGGCAGCATAGAATACTGTTTTAAGCAACTTTCTTACCTAGGGGTGAATTTTAAAATTCATCATCAAATTTAAAATGTCATCATTACCATCACACGATGATACCTTTGCTTAGACATGTACCACCTGCTGGTGAAACGTGGTGCACCCTGCTAATAACTGGTTTATTTGTTTGGTTATCCTGTTTTACTCCAGTAAAAATGCTGCAGTGAATAAACCCTGTCTATAATAAACCCTAAACATCTGTTGAATAGTGTTTGTACAACTTCACCAAAACACTTGTATTGGGAAATCTGATCAGTTTACCCTTAAAAATTTTTAATCAATGGTTCTTTAGAGTGTTACAAAGGAGCATCTCAGAGCCAATCCCACCCATGATTTTAGTTGATTTTGTTCGTTGTTTTAACTTGGTCATGAGCCTGTTGAGTGTGGCCATATGACAAGATAGTTACGTTCCAGAACGGCCCCAGCTAGAGAGAGATGGGGTCACTAGAGTGTTCAAGAGGGACATAGCTAAACCCAAAATACATGAAACAGAAGCAATATATCACTTACGCAATCCAGAGAGGTCCAGGCGCTAATAGGAGACTGGAGGGAAGTTGGGAGGCAGCGTGGAACACAGCAGGAAGCGGAGTGGAGCAAGGTAGAACCAGGCTGTTGGATTCAGCTTTTACTAGGCTGGTCAAGTTACCGTCAGGCAGGTGCATATGCTTTAGAGAAGGAGGAACTTCCAGCTCTTTGGAGGGTTGTCCATCTTGGCTGGGAGCGATGGGAAACACTGGATTTGAGATTACAAAGATGAGTAACAAATGGAGTTTATTGTAAACAACACAGAGGGGAAGTGGAAGATCCTTCATTCAAATAATGATGTCAGGTCCCCAAAGGGATGCCAAGGCAGAAGGCTATCAGACAAACTCACAGTGGTATTGAAACTACTGGTCTCCTTTTCCGGGTGAATCGTGACGGCAAAAGAACACAACCATTATTTGATTGTTTTGTTTTGTTCTTAAATAAATTGGAGAACTTTCAGCCAGGTGGTGATGGCACATGGTTTCAATCCCAGCACTCAGGAAGCAGAAGAGTTGGATCTTTAAGTTCAAGGCCAGCCTGGTCTGCAGAGAGAGAGTTCCAGGTTCACAGAAAGGCCCTGTCTTGAAAAATCAAACCAAAACAAATTGGTAGATTTTCATCTTACCCCCACTTTACCAAAAAATAGCCAATGACCTGATTTGTAGCTGGTAGACCTTATTCCTTTTGGTATTTAGCAGATTCTTCTTATTTATGCAATCAAGAAAGTGATGGCTACTTTTTCATATACAAACGTTTCCTCAAACTTGTTCCATCCCCGCTGATCTTCTTATCTACCTCTTCCTCTGTGCCATTAGATACCTTATAATCTAGTCTTGAAAGACAGGATTCATCCTGCTTGCGGCCCCCTCCTGCATTGTAGATAATGGTCAGAAGAGCCAGAGGTGGTCTCAGATACTCCAATCTTGGTTGCCAGGACAATAGGAGAGCAGAAGTTCTTTCTCAATCTTAAAGACACTATGCAATATTCATGCTGCGGCTTAAGGAACCAAGTCCTTTCCTCCTACCTGTGCGCTAGCTTACTCAGCTTCCCATGGGTTTAGGGTTTCTATTTGCCTGACTCCTGGCATTCCTAGACAAGTTCTGTAAACAGCATCCTCCCAGCATGTCTCTGCCTGCAAGAGGCTGCTTCCTCCCATCAGCCCCCTCAAAAAGGAAGTGTACCAAGGGCACAGTTTCCTCCACTGGAACACAGACTCCACTCTTCACAGCCAACAGGGCACCCTGCTCCAGCTAATCCCTCTGTGAGAAGTCAACAGAGATCACTTGATATCTCTCCCTGATGACCCAGTCCAGTAATTGTTTTCTTTTCCTCTAATAAATCTTCTTTCCAAACCTCTACTGCAGAGTGCTAAGGAATTTGCCCTGACCCTAATATGAGATAAGTGGCGTCGATAAAGGCACCTATCTTACATGACAGATGACAATCTTGCAATCACATAAGAACGGTTTGCTGAAGGACAGACCTTGTGGGGACGCAGAGTGATCTGTCTCGCTTGCTTTTCCTGAAACCCGTGTTGCCATGAGGAGACCAACATGCACACCTGCACTTCCAGACAGGAAGATAGACAATCTCATTTCCCCACAGCAGCGTCCTCATGAAGTCCAGGCAGAAACAGGGGATCTGAGGCAAGATGCGCTCGGTGCAGATCTTCAAGGAACTAATCAAAGGAATCAGAAGGTGGGTGGTTTCGGCTGAGTGCCAGGTGAGACTTCTTCACTCTCTCAAGCATTTCCCCCCCAGCTTCTGAGGTGTAAGAAAGTGACGAGGAAGCTGGATTCCCTCGGAGCTATAGGATGTTTGCAATCCTTTAGGCTGGAATGATGCATCTGCTCCAGACTCTAAACATTTACCCAGGGAGAACAAAAGGATGTTACCAACTAGCACACCAGGCACAGGCCATCAGAACAGCAACTGTTTCCACTTAGAGGTCACTTTGCCCTTTGGGCAGAGAAGCTGAGCTCAAGCTGAGCACAGTCAGGGGTTGAAGATTATATTGATTAACTTGGGTCTTAGAAGTCTAAAAAAAAAAAAAAAGCATCTTAACGTTGCCAATGAAAATGAAATGTTTTCTCAATATGAAGTTGCAAATGAATCGGGAACCTAGTCACCCAGAGAGACATCAAGCTTTTATTTTGGGCTCACAGGTCCTGCCAACACTTTGTAGAAGGGCTTTAAGAATGGTTTGTCAAGCATGGCTCCTCTGACATGCAAGAAAGAACATAATAAATTGTTGATACAAAGCAGCAGATGTGGGGGTGACTAGGCATTAAAAGTCTGACTGTGATTCTCCTTCTAGGAAGTTGTGGGGTACTCACCAGAGAAGATGCCTCAGCCAATAGAGAGTCTTCATTATCAGCTGATGACTACAGTGGGTGTTCAGGATTCCAGTGTAGCCCCGAGCCTTTCTCAGAGTGAGCTTTAAGCTCAAAACCCATATCCTAGATTGATATACCTCAATTAACAAGAACAGTTAGCTAGAAGCAGAACTACAGATGCTAAAAAGCAAGGCTAGTACTTTTTGAGACTTGCCTAGAACTATGGACTTTGATCGATTAGACCTTTGTTTTAGTTCTGAGAAGTGGTGCTGTCTACATGCTGAGTTTTACAGCCTGAATGACACTTCCACCATGGGGTCAGTTGTGCTAAGGTCTTGGGGCCTAGTAAGGGCTGGACCTGTTACATGAAGCACATGAAAATCAACTTTTTAAAAATATGATTTCTCACATCAGGACTGAGCATACCTTCATCCCCAGAGGCCAGGCAAGGCAGGCAGCCCTGTCAGGGGGAAGTTATCCAAAAGCAGGCAATAGCATCCATGTTGAAAACAGCCCCTCCCTCTCCCCTCGCCAGGTGCCCCATGAAGACCAAGCTGCCCATCGGCTACAGGTGTGCAGGGGCCCTAGATCCAGATCACGCATGTCCCTTAGTTGATGTCTCAGTCTCTGAAAGCCCCCATGGGGCTAGGTTAATTGTCTCTATTGGTCTTCTTGTGAGGTTCCTGTCCCTTCCAGATCCCCCCATCTTTCCACCAACACTTCCACAGGACCCCCAGAGCTCTGCCTCATGCTTGGTTACAAGTCCCGCGTCTGTCCTGATCCACTGCCACTGCCAGCTGGAGCCTCCCAGAGGACAGCCAAATGAGGCTCCTATCTGCACGAATAGCAGAGTATCATTATTACTGTCCTGATGTGACTTGTTGTGCTGGAAAGTTTGATATGGCAGGGACTCCCCTATTCTGTGTGGAAAGGGAGAGGGGAAGAGAGAAGGGGGAAAAAGGGGAACTGGGAGGAGAAGAGGGAGGGGGGACACCCATAGGATATAAAGTAAATAAAAACAAGAAAAGAAAAATAAATTTTTTAAAATGTGATTTTTTTTTTCATAGGAAGTGCATCAAAAGTCAACCCTTTTTAGCGTATTCTTCTTTGGTTTGCTCCTGGACATAGAAAAAGGTACTGCCTAAAAGGAATCCTGAATAATTTATAATTTTAGCCTCACTTCTAAAAATATCCCAGAGAGAAAACTAAGCGGCATTCCTTTGTTTTCAGTTTTCGTGATACAAAAACTCAAGTTAGTGCCTGCTTTGGAAGATCCAGGAGCAAGTATACCAGTGTTATTCCTTAAGACAGTCAAAAACCCACAGAAAGTAAACTGTTCAAAAGGAATCAGGGCCCCCTCCTGGTTCTTTCCAGCTTGTTTATAATTAAAGGCTGTTATTAATTTTTCTTACATTTTTTAATAGTGCTATGGTTATTGCTGTTAGGTGCTAGGTTAAAATTCCTTACTTGGTTGTGACAGTCTCTGTGCAAATGTAACACTAGAAGTAGTTGAAAATTCTAAGCAGAAGGAACTACTTCCTGCCTCCTGTTTGCATGGAGTTAACTTGTTGTTGTTGTTGTTGTTGTTGTTGTTGTTTTCTTGCTCTAAGTACTTGGGACGGAACACAGAGCCCTATGCTGGGTTTATCACTGGAGCTGTGTATACTCAGCCCCTTTGTTTCTGAACTGTTTACTTTAAGACAAAGTCTCTCTAAGTTATGCAAACTGGCCTGGAACTCCCTCTACAGTCCAGGCAGGCCTTGAACACCCGATCCTCCCTCTATAGCTGCCAGAGTGGCTGAAGAGTTTAACCCTGTTCCTCTGAGCCCAGATGAGTTCTTTGCCATTTTCATGGGACTTTTGCAGACAAATTTTAGTTCAGTCCCTAGACTGTGTATGTGGCGCAACTAAGCACATTAAAGGTGCTTCTGCATGCTCGGGCAACTGACCCCGGAAAGACACTTTCCTCGATGACCTTCTGAGAGCCACCGGGGGCTCTGAGCCTTGCAAAAGGTCTCTCTGAATTCTGCAGTTTATGAAAGACAGTTTACTAAAGACCTTCCTTATTGTGCAAATTTCTTGGCTTCCCTTTAATAGCATGGATCTCTATGTCTGTTACTCTATATGAGCCCCCTTTCTGTCCAAACTATGTATTTTTCCTATATTGATGCCCCACGTTTTACTCCAAATTCTGACTATGAACCAACGAAAAGCTACCAACGATAACCACCATACAGCCTGTACTCTGCTCTGCTATCTTGAAATGTTCTCTGCCAAATTATTTAATCCTTTATTTTAGAATTCAGCCTCACTCATGTTTTCAAGACCTCAGCAAAACACAGGCAAATCTTTGGCAGATTAGACCTCTAGTCTAATTCTGAGCGTCGTCTCTGCTGCCATCGGAAACCTCACGATCGTAGGTAGCTGGATTGTCCACATTTCTGTCATCACTCTGTTCTGAATTCCCACCCGACACACTGACTGAGTTCTGTTCACAGCGTTCTAGGTCTAGGTCTTCTCTGGTGCAGACCAGCAGACTTTCCTGGAGTCGTCCTGCAAACCAGTTCCCAAAGCTGAGGAACCTCGAGGTCAGTCACATATGGTCACGGGAACAATGCCACTTCTCTGCTACCAGTTTCCTGTATTGGTTATTTGGTGTCAGTGTCATCAACATATGCGACAGAAACAGGGGAGGAAGATTTTTAGCCCATGATGGTGACGAAGGCAGAGTGGCAGCAACTCTTTACAGCACAGCAAAGAGAACAGGTAGGTGTAAGCTACAAAGATCTGACCCTAGGAACAGATTTCAGCCCCTCTCAAAGCTGCTCCCTCTCCCCAGACAGCACCCACTGGAGAACACCTGCTCAAAACATGAGCCCGACGGAGACATTTCAGATCAGAGCAGGCCTCCGGTGTGAGATAAAAATCCACATCATGTATACCATTATAAGAGCCACATGGCTGTCTCCTCCCTTGTCTCTTAAATTCCGATTCGTTCTGACCAGTGTCCACAGTGGGTTTACCACGGTGTAGATGTGACCTCTGTGTCATTTTTACTTTGAACTCCTCAGTTGCTTCCTTGAACCTGCAGAAAAGAATATTCCCAAGCTGCAGCTAGAGAAAATACTAACCATTTCTATAAATGCCAAAGCTATTCCACATTGAAGGTCAAATTCTAGGGTGATCACTTTCTTTAAAGTCATTACAATGCTCTGTTTTTCACCAGAGGGATATTGTTTGGTATAGAAAACATATTAAAAAACATCTTCCTACATTTGCGTTTTGAAATTTTGGCCTGTGTGTCTCCGAATTTGGAAAATCAGTTCCATTATTGTTTGCTTATGTTTGTTGTTTTAGGGAACAGAATGACATGAAGCTGGTAATATATTTGTATTTTTGCCTCTGGCTTTTCAGATGGAATATTTTAACATAAGCATTCTCCTACATTGTTATAATAAAATCTTTGTAAGCTTTTAGCAACTGATGCTGAACTTTTTGCCTTTTAAGGATGTATGGCCTTTTTTTTGTTTTGTTTTGTTTTTTAACCGTTCTCGTCCCACATTAAAAAAAAAAAAGTCTGAAAACAAAAAGTGCAGAGTCATAGAGGTCTCCCAGCATTTCCTGCTCGACAGGAAATTCTGGTACTATGGATGCTTTCTATCTCTCGTTTGTTAAAACTACTCCTCAGTGGAGTTCTGAGTATTAATGCAGCATCTTCCTTCATCTTCAATGCAAATGGTCAGCTCTCCAGCGATGTAAGCATCCTTCCCTTTACTGGGTCTCCCACGCAGCCCAGCAACTGTCAGGCCATCCCAGGGAATCAGATCAGTGAATGACCCCTTGCTGGGCAGCCTGGCTTGGCAGATCAACATAAGTAGGGGCCCCCTTCTCTGGCCTCCAAATTGCATTTCTTCTCTAACCTGCTATTTAAATTGAAACTAGAATGGATTTTTCAGTCATTCAAGCTTTCACGGTTGAGAGCGTTATGAGGGAATTTTTAATAAGGAGCTATTGTGTTGGTCCTGGAATGGTAAATTGTTTTCTGCTTACACAAAACTTCTCTTCAGAGGCAGAAAATAGGGAGCAGGTAGGAGTGAAATACAAAGTGATTGAAGAATATCTGTACTCATTCGGTCTCCCTGCCCCACTTCTGCTTGGGGGCTGCATGACTAGATTTCTGCTAGTCCAAGAAACTGCTATGGTCTGTTCTATCCCTGCCTGAAAGGGACCAGGTCAGAGGCCCCAAGTGCAGTCTATGCTTAAGTCATTCTGGCCTTTTTCAGGCCCAATCTCAGCTTCCCTTTCACCAGGATATAAAGCTGATAGGATAAAGAATAGTCAGCCTGTCCTGCCCTGCACGTCTACCTAAGACTTGGCCCAAACTCCCTAAATCAGACTAAGATGGCAGCTCTCTCACCCTCCCGGACAGGCCTGGGCATGAACCTGCTGACCCAGGGAAGCACTGACTGACTCAGGCTTTCCTCCTGATTCCAGGGATCAAGAGATTATAACATACACAACGGCCACACTAAGAGACAGAATCTCAGGCCAGGACCACTGCATCTCTCAGGGCCTCCATTTCCTCAACACTAAGGTAAGGCCCTCCCAGGGTTAAGTCAGGAGGATTGGGCAGGAAGGTGCAGAGCCATGTAGAGCCATCTGCTCTTCTTGCTGGGCTTCCTTTCCTGGTCAGGCTGCTCCGGCCTGTTCCTCCCTTCCTCCGCTTCCATCTCGCCTCTTTCCTGTACCTCTGCTTGTACCCGGGCTTACAACATCGCTCTTCTGTGAACTGCCCCCAACAACAGCCGTTGTGCATATGCTTCTTGTTTGGATTCCAGTGTTGGGGGTTGAAGCGTGTCCCTCAAAAACACACGTTCAGTTTCTAACCCCTGGGGAAAATGAGCCAGACATGTTTGGAAATAGGATCTTTGTAGATGTAATTATGTTAAGATGAGGTCATACTACATTAGCGTGGGCCCTACATCTAACAGGACCAGTGTCCTTACAAGAAGAGATCACATTCTGTCACAGAAAAAAAGACAAACAAGAAGAATGGCATGTCACAGGAGAGGCAGTGACAGGAATGCAGCACCCACAGGCTCAAGGGCACGGGGGATTGGGGGCCACTGCCAAGAGCAAGAAGCAAGGATCATTCCTGGTGTCTTTGGGGGTATCAGGCCCGCCAGCATCCTGATCTCAGGTTTCAGAATAAATTCTGGTTCTTCTAAATCACTCAGCTTCTGGAACTCTGTTCCGACAGCCCTAGGAAATTAATCTACGCAGCACATCTGGGAGTTTAGGCAGCTCAGACTCCCTACTCACCCTTCCCCCAGCCAGACAAGGCTAGGAGAGTGGCGACAATGCGCTCTGGTTGCAGCCACTTAGACGGCATGGTGATATACAGAGCAATGTCCTTACAGAGAAGCAGGAGCCTGGTCATAGAGTCTCCTCATCACCAACAAAGGGGGTTTAAATTCTCTCCTTTCCTAAAGACACACAGCCTAGAGTCACCTGCCAAACCTGCCCACATTCCTCTCCAGCCAACACTTTTGTTATTGTTTTGCTTGCCAAAGTACTGTTTTTACCGTAAATGATTTTTCTCATCCACAGTTTCCCAGACACTGTTCCTTTAAACAAAAGGTATGTTGGTTATTGCGCACACGTGCCTCTATGTGCAGGCAGATGCAGCGACAGTGGTGCTCTGGCTGTTCAGCCGTGTGCAGCAGAGCGCATCTGGACTGACCTTGAAGGCGTGCTCCCCTCTCACAGCAGAGGTGGAAAGATCTCCAGGAGAACTGATGATCTCACACGGAAAGTTAAGCAGAGCTAGCAGTCATGCCACTCGAGGTAAAGAAAGACAGATGATGCATGGCCTGAGGCTCTTTAGACTGGATAGACACAGGTGACAAAATAAGAGAACACAGTGCAAAGTCAAGACTGTAAATGGCGAGCGTGAGCAGGGTACTCTCTCTCTCTGTCTCTCTCTCCCCCTCCCCCTCCTCACCTCTCCCCGTCCTCATCCCCCACCCCCTCTGCCTCTCTGTCTCCTTCCCCCCCTCATGTTCCAATGGCATGTGATTCCAGGTTGGTGGTTTTTCAGCATGTGATAAACAGCTTGTGACTCTATACCCTTGGGTGTTTTTGTTTTGTTTTGTTTGTGCAATTAACTTTCCTTACAAGTATTATTTGTGTTTGTATATATGTATATGTGGCTGCATGTGGTGCACACATGCCACACACAATATACACACACACACAAAAAAAAAAACCACAGGACAACTTGAGGGAGTTGATTCCCCACTTCTTTCCACTATGTGGGTCTTGGACATTGAACTTAGGTTGTCAGGCCTGGTGGCAAGTGCCCTAGCCTCTTGAACTGTATTGCCAGTCCAAATTAACTTTTTTTTTAATGAAGAAACCATTTTTTGATATGTCAGAATTTTACATTGATGATAAGAGCAATAAATATTTATTCAGTACCTTAACTATTAAGAGAGAAACAGAACCAGGCACAGTAAGTTATTGACAGGCTTGCTGAAGTACCACCTAGTGTGGTATAATGTCCCCTTGTGCAACTTAAGGCACTTATTTCCATCTGTGTGATACAGGACCACCCTATTGTAGCAATTCTGGGAGGAATTTGTGAAGTTCTTGTAGGGTCTGATGCCAATAGTGGCTGGGGACTGGATCTTTCAGTAAGACCTCTCCTAAAGATCCCTGGAGCTTTTAGTCACCTCCACTCTCAGCTCTAGCCAACTGCGGGCATCTTTGCAGTGAAGTGTTGCTTATCTTGGTCCCTCTACTCAGACAACCTTTTGGAGGATAGCATATGATGTCCACGTACAAACAGCTAGTCTCTCTGTCACTAAAAGAAGGATAACCATCCTAAGTGTGCAGCCATTCTAAGAGGCAGGTGAGGGCAAGAAAACACTAGTTTCACTCAGAAGGTAAACTGAGACACTTTGAAGAGTAGACTAAGACAGCTCAGAATCTATTCCTAAATCATTAGCCCGGACCAGGGGTAGGGTGGTGGGGGGTGTCTTCCTGGCGAAAGGGAGGACGGAAGCAGGGGGTAGGGAATAAGACAAAGAGAAGTGCAGAAAAATCTGCACAGTAACATTTAAAAGATGAGAGAGTGAGAGAGCAAGAGTGGGAGACAGACACAGAGAAAGAGACAGAGACACAAAGACACAGAAACAGAGAAAGAGAGAGCACAAAAAGTTTGTACCGCAGCTATACCTGGAAAACCCCTCTTTTGGGTACCTAACCAGAGGCACGAAGCCATTTTTAAGAGAACTGTGCTAGGAGCTTCTCCATCTATGATTCCACCATAAGCTCCAGCTTGTGAGGAGAGAAGTCAGTTGCCCTTTCCTATGTGCTTTCTACCCCTGTCACCCAAAGCAAAAATGTCATGCTCTCTATAGCCTCAACAGTCCTGTAATAGGTTCCCTAGGGATAGCTTTTAGAATCACTTGTCACAGATTTCTGTGGCCAGTGCCTCAAAATACCAAAGGCCATTTCTTGTTTAATGTCCTCTCTTGTCTTTGGTGTGGTAACATCATCTCCCCACTTAGGTTGATCAGTTCAATGAAGGGCATTCCTCACAGACGGAATGACCCTTGTACCTTGGTCCACAGGGTCTTCTTCTTTCTTGTGATGGCATGTGGAAAAAAGAAGTGCAGTCAATGTTCAAAGAGATTATCACTCCACAAGCATGGTAATTACAGTGGAAGAAGGTCCAGATGTGTTAATTAGCACTTACATTATAAAATTCCAGATGATGAACTTAGTATACATAATAATCAGACGAATTAGTCACATTTTCCTGCATAACCTGGGAAAAATTGCATGTTACCAAGAAAACATAGCAATGGCCTTTGATAGTCTTTAGGATCAATATGCATGGGCCCATGTCATGAGTGATGATATAACCAATCTTAGTCCAATAGTATCAGAAAATGATAGCAACCTGTATGCCTGCTTTAATTCCAACAGTCTAAAAAGACATATTATTTAAGAAATTAATAAAAAATGGAATACTTGACAGTAAAAAAAACTCAAGGAACTGGTTTTAGACCTTCATAAAAGGGTGATGATACAATTTTTCTTTCACATGATCAGACAGCGACTATGATAACATATCTTCCTTACCCTTTATTATAAACCTCCTTTGACAGACAGATAGATACCCATCTCACACGGGTCCCTGAATTTGGCAACATATTTTAAATTGTTCATGTAGAGAGTACTTTGGAAAAAAAGCTAGTCTAAGGTTTTGTAATCCTCCCTTCACCCACCTTGGGAAGAGGTGAAACACGTACGGAGGCACTGGTGGCTCCTGGGAGATCTGCCATACTGACGGAATGCGGGAGTATCGCTAGCAGTAAGTCCAGAATGAAGCTGCGCTTCATGCACTGTCAGTGTGGATCACGCCTAGCCAAGGGCTACTCGGCATATGTCGAGTGTATGGAATTAGCCACGTAATTTAGTTTCATCAAGCTAGCTATTACTCTAGAAGCCTCACTCTCTGAAGCGAAGACCAAAGTCGGATTAAACTTGCTACACCCAAAGAAATGGCAAAGCAAACACAGTCTGCGGCTGCCTGCTGTAATCCAGGAGAACCTTATTCCTTCCCCCTTCGCAAGACCTTTATTGGGAAGTGAGATCTGAGCCAGTGAGTGCGGCCTTGCAGGTGACCCGGAGTATCCTTGTGATGACGTAGTTTAGAATGTGACAATAGCCTGGAACACAGATTTGGGTTATCCCAAATTCCATGCTCCAATGTGTTAGTAGTTTCATGAAGTTTGTAAAGTAACAGAACAAAGAAAATAAGAAATCAGAACACTTTTCCAGATACATTTGTGTGCACACGGGGCGGCCCGGATGCTATTTGGCCATGTTCTTAACTTGTTGGTGGAAGCTCCCAAAAGGACTTACCAAATAGTCACAGGCTGATAGGGTCCACAGAGAGGTAAGGAGTAGGTGGCTAATTAAGGGGCTAAGATGGCCAGAAATATGTGGCTTTGCATCTGCAACTTTTCAACCTCTCCACAACCCCAAGGGTTAGAATCAGTTAATGGCTCTTGCTCAATGAGAGTGTGACTTCTACCTAGGATCTTTAGTGCACAGCAGATGAGCTGAGTGGAGCCTTCTGTTTGTAGATAGTGAACTCAGTGCTGCCGGTCACGCCCCAGCATCACACACCCACACCTACACACACACACACCCTCCCCACACACACACACACTGTATTTCTACAGTTGTGTTACCGTTATAGCTGAGTTTCTGAATGTTTCTATCCTCTAGGGAGTTCTCTCTTGCTCATTTGCAGCCAATCCATATTCCCATATGCTCTCTGTCTTCATCATCTTGCCTTTCCTAGAATGTTTAGGCAAATAGGACCGCTCACATTATGTAGTTGTCAAGCCTAGTGTCTTTTACTGTTCTGGGTTTGATCCGTATCATTGCAAGTATTAGTGTTCTGTTCTTTTCCTGTATCCCACACAGAGGCAAACTGTAGTTTGTCCCTCCATTTGCCTAATGCTGGGATGTATGACTACTTCCAGCCCAGGGCCACGGTGAATGAGGTCATGAACTTTGCTGCACTCATCTAGTGAAGACATGCTTTAACGTTCCATGGCTCATTACCTGGGACGGAATTGCAGACCCCTTTGCTGAGTCTAGGCTTCGCTTTAAAGAGATTATTAGTAGATTTTCTGAAGTGGCTTTAATACTTTACATCCTAAAATTTATTCCAATTCAGTTGCATTCAGCTCAGTTTCTCCACATCCTCACCAATAGCTGGTATTGAAAGTCATCTTCATTATGGCCAATCCCATGAGCATGAAGTGGTTTTTTTGGGCTTCCGAATTGCACCTTCTGTTGGATAATGACATCGACTATACTTTTATGTGCTTATTGCTCAAGTAGGTACTTTCTTTGATAAAATATATTTTCTTCGCTTTTGAAACTAAATTGTCTGCTAGTGTACAGAAGTACAACCAATTTTTATAAGCTGATCAGCCATTCTATAATATTGCTAAATTGCGCTGTCATAGGATTTTCAATGCCGAAGATCATGATGATATTTCCACTTCATATCCCACTCAGTCTTCATATTCCTTTTTGTCTCCTTTTGTGCCTGTTGATATCTCCAGTACAGTAAAAGGCACTGCAGCCTTCTTCTGACATTTCCTGGAAACTCACCCAGCCTTTCATCTGCTGTGCTGTTAGCTGTAGCTTTCCTGTCATTTCTCTCTCTCTTTGAGTAAGGAGTTGTCTTCGGGGCTTACTGTGCTCACGTTCAATCATGAACAGAGTTTCCAGTTTCATTCTGTTGCTGTGAAGAAATTCTTTGACCAAAAGTAGCTTTGGAGGAGAAAGGCTTTATTTTGCTTACACCTCCAGGTCACAGTCTATCATTGGGGAGACTCAGAGAAGGACGTAAAGGGTATTAGAATGTTCCAGATGTTTTTCCCACTTCTGTTGGAATGATGGTTTTTAAATCTCCTTACCCTATTAACATAATGTATCCTGTTAATTGTCATGATTTACATTGTATTCTTGAATATGTTGTACTTGTTTAGTGTGTATAATTCCCATGTTGCTGTTTGCTTTTATAACATTTTATTATCTTTGTATCTATGTTCATGAACCTAGTTTTATATTCTTACAGTGCCTGTATCTGGTTAGGGATCTATATGATGTTGACCTCTTGAAAGAAACTGGAAAGGATTAGCCTCTTCTGAAAGATCTTGTTCAGTATTGATGTTATTTCTTCCTTAAAAGTTTGAGAGGTTCACAAATATAGCCATCTGGGCCTAGGTTGAATTACAAATTAAAATTTTTCTTGTTATAAATCTAAAATTATCCTCCTCTTCTCTCTCTTCCCTTCTTCTTCCTACTCCTGTTTTTTTCTCTCAAGGCTCAGTTCCTCCGTGTAGTCTAAATTGGCTGTGAACCCACAAACCTCCTGCTTCAGCTCCCATGCCCAGCTTATTTCTTCTTGAGTCTGATCAGGTTATTTATTTTTTTAATGGTTTATTTTTTGTTGTTCCACTTTAGGGATGAGCTCCTGATCTGCTATGCATAATAATATGGAAGATTCTCTTGAATATGGCAGAGCCGAGTTGATGCTTTTGTGTTGGTGGTTTTGGCAACAGGCAGAACATAGTGACTGTCCACTCTAGTAGAGGCTACTACTCTAACCCTGGGGAAGGCTGAGGAAGAGGTGATCATTAGCAGCCTGCCTTGTAAAAGGGTGTGTGATACCACACCTTGGAGCAGTGGGAGTACAGGCCCAGCCTGGAGGTTTCTGTCTGATTCTTTACCATTGTCCTGAAGCTTTAGCCACCCTGTCAGCACCTCTGCCTGCTTTCTGTGTGATTTAGAGAGTTGGTAAAGGGCCAGATTGTGAAAGAAAGTAGGGTTGTCTGTTTGCTTGTTTAAGGCAACAACCTAGAAGAGCAAACTGCAGAGTGTCGAGTTGGCACACCCTCACCTCAGAAAAGGAGAGTCGTGGCAGCTGTGAGGAAGACTCTGTCCACAAAATAGATATTCCTCAATAATTTTTAGAGATTTCTATGAGCAGCCATAAAACTGGGAGAAATACTGACTCTTATCTAAAGAGCAAAGAGTATGGGCTGTTGAATTAGGGAAACAGGAAAAAAGTGAACAAGAAGCTTTGTTTGACAGCCACTGGGACAACAAAGTCAGGGTTCCTACTAGTCACATTCTGTGCTTCCAGAAATCATTCTCCACCTCCCTGTGGCAGCTGTGCTGTCAGGGTCCTAGCTGCTTCTTTCAAACGGAAACTGAATAAAAAGGTAAATAAAAAGGGAAAGAAAGAACATGACTGCTCCTGGTTACGGTAGAAAAGAACGTTTATTGCAGATAAGAGGGAGAACATACATAGCCAGAGGCAGACACATTTGGGAGAATCCAGAGTGTCCTTGACCCTAAACAGTGTGAGGGAAGAGGGGAGGGGAAGGGAGAAAGGAAACAAAGGAACAAGGTACAGCAGCCAAGAAGGCAAAGGTACGAAATTGGTGGTAGCCAAAATGGTGGGATTATATAGTGAAGAGCCTCTAGGGGTTGGGCAGCCCAGCCTCTTGGGTTGAAGAGTTTGAGGGGTAGAGTATGCCAGCTGTGCCTTGGCCGGAACTGAGGGATGCTGGGAGAACCTGGAGGTCAAGTGTGTTTTGTTATGTTAAATAGGCATCTCAGCCCTAAAGTCACACCACAAAACAAAACAAAACAAAACAAAACAAAACAGAAAAGAAAACCAAAGGATTTCTCTTCTTGAGGATATTTTCTTGTTGAGTAGATGCATCAGCTATCCCAGAGATGTTGCTTGCTATAAAGAAATAGCTGTCAACTATAGAATTCCTGACCACAATGACAAATAGAGATAGAGGTTTGGGGGTTATTTGGTATACCCATTTGGACCATTAAGATCATAAAAGCAGATCATACTACAATGTGCTTATCATAAATAATTTCATACGTAAGCCTTTTTTTTTTTCAATCAGGGTCTCTCTATGTAGCCCTGGCTTTCCTCAAACTCACAGAAACCCACCTACCTCTGCCTCTTTAGTGCTGAGATTAAAGCTTTGTTCCACTACATGGACCATAAATCCTATTCTGAATCAAGAAGGACAGACAGGCAAGCTGAGAGGAGTCTGTGAAAAGATCATTTAAACCTCATTAGCAGTGCACTTAGGCAATCTACCCAAGTCCAATTACTTCATTATTAAATGCCTTCACCTCCGTCCAAAGAGAATACTCCAGAGAAGACAGGAAAATAGATTTACTCACTGACCACAGAGAGATTATTTGAAATAGGGATTTCTTCCTTTTTACCATCCTGTATGGAGCCTTATTCGTACTGAAACAGACGTAGAATGTAATTGAATAAAGCTAGTAAAGCAGAATTCTCAGGGAGCCTGTTCTGATGCCTCATTAGGTGGGGATGCTCCCTACATCAGATGTTCTTAAGAAAATAGACGCAGAACAAGCCTCTGCTGGAAAGGGTTTGGTATGATAATTGTGCGATTCCTATTCTCTCTAGGTTTTCATTTGCCTTGGCCCCTCCATCCCACCCCTCTCCTAGTCATAACATGCTCTGTGCTTTATTATGGGGGGATGGAAGACAGAGGTGTGTGTAAGTGCAGTGTGGATCTGCTTTTCCAAACATACCCCATTGTATGTGAGTGTGCTGGGTGCTGGTGAGGTCGTTCTTGGAAAGAGTGGAAGGACTGAGATGAGAGGTACCGCGGGACTTGAGAGCAAGCATCATGGATGGCCTTGGAGGAGCAAGAGCATGGTCCTGCTTCAGGATAGAGACCTAAGGAGCTAAAGCGACCTTGGGGATATACATCTCCGGGCTAAGTCTAGAAGGAAGAAGTTGTAGTCCCTGGGATTCCAAGCCACTGCATCAAAAAGACTGTGTGGATCTGGGGAGATGGTTCAGTGAAGTTACTTGCCATGCAAGCATGAGGACAAACCTGATGGTATGTAGAGGGGAAGACCAAGACAGAGAATGTCCCAGCTTGCTGGCCACCATGTTCCCGGGAAAAATAGCTTTTTTTTCTTTCTTTTTTTAATTATAATTTTTTAATTTTTTAATATTAATTATAGTTTATTTACTTTGTGTCCCAGCTGTAGCCCCCTCCCTCATTCCTTTCCAATCCCATCCTCCTTCCATTATCTCCTCCTTGCCCCTCTCTAAATCCACTCCTCCCCTTCCATCTGACCCTAGCTTATCAGGTCTCACCAGGACTAGCTGCAATGTCCTACTCTGTGGCCTAGCTAGGCTGTTCCTCCCACGGGGGGGGGGGGGTGCTGGGGAGGTCAAGGAGCTAGGCATAGAGTTCATGCCAGAGACAGTCCCTGTTCCCCTTACTAGGGAAGCCACTTGGATACTGAGCTGCCATGGACTACATCCAAGCAGGGGCTCTAGGATATAACCATGCATGGTCTATGGTTGGAGAAAAAGTCTCAGACAAGCCCCTGTGCCCAGATATATTTGGTCCTTGTGGAGCTCCCATTCTCTCCAGGTCTTACTAAGTCTCCCTTATGATTCTCTGCACTCTGCCCAAAGTTTGGTTATGAATCTCAGCATCTGCTTTGATACACTGCTATGTAGAGTCTTTCAGAGGCCCTCTATGGTAGGCTCCTATCCTGCTTCTCGTTTTCTCCTACTTCCAATGTCCATCCTATTTGTCTTTCTAAGTAAGGATTGATCTTCTTACCCTGATTTCTCCTTCTTGTTTGGGTTCTTTAGGTGTACAGATTTTAGTATGTGTATGCTGTCTTATCTTATAGGTCTATTATCCACTTAAAGCGAGTATATACCTTGTGTGTCTTTCTGCTTCTGGGATACTTCACTCAGGATGATCTTTTCTAGGTCCCATCATTTGCCTGCAAATTTCATGATTTCTTTGTTTTTAATTGCTAAATAGTAGTCCATTGTGTAAATGTACCACAATTTCTGTAGCCATTTCTCAGTTGAGGGACATCTGGGTTGTTTCCAGGTTCTGGCTATTACGAATAAAGCCGCTACAAACATGGTTGAGCAAATGTCCTTGTTGTGTACTTGAGCATCTTTTGGATATATGCCTAGGAGTGGTATAGCTGGATCTTGAGGAATCACTATTCCTAATTGTCTGAGATAGCGCCAGATTGATTTCCAAAGTGGTTGTACAAGTTTACATTCCTACCAGCAATGGAGGAGGGTTCCCCTTTCTCTACAACCTCTCCAGCATGTGTTGTCATTTGAATTTTTGATCTTAGTCATTCTGATGGGTGTAAGGTGAAATCTCAGGGTTGTTTTGATTTGCATCTTCCTGATGGCTAAGGACGTTGAGCATTTCTTTAAGTGTTTTTCTGCCATTTTACATTCCTCTACAGAGAGTTCTCTGTTTAGCTCCCTATCCTATTTTTTAATTGGATTACTTGATTTGTTGCTTTTTAACTTCTTGAGTTCTTTGTATATACTGGATATTAGCCCTCTGTCAGATGTAGGGTTGGTGAAGATCCTTTCCCAGTTTTGTTTTGATGACAGTGTCTTTTGCTTTACAGAAGCTTTTCAGTTTCGTGAGGTCCCATTTATTTATTGTTGATCTTAGAGCCTGTGCTGTTGGTGTTTTGTTCAGGAAGCAGTCTCCTGTGCTGATGATAAATCTGCACTAGAAACCTGAGAACACTTGGGCAGGGGGACTCGGGAGTGCTCCTATTGAGCTGAGGCAGAATTCTCTGCCCAGTTAACTTCATGAGACCTCAGAATATATCAATATATCTATTGGAAAAAGGGCTGAGACATCCCAGTTACTTGGGCTCAGGTCTGTGTTAACGTGCAAGGGTAGGGGTCCCTAAATACAAACTGAGAGCCCTCGGCGCTGGAATGCAAGGGTAACTCCCTGGAAAGACTTTGGATACAGGCAAGGAAAAAAGGCAAGTTACAAGCAGTAAATAGCCCTTAAGAGAACTTTCATTTTAATGTTTCATTCTACAGTCGGAGTAGGTGGCCCAGCTGCTATGTGGAAGGACGCATGGGGCAAGGCTGTCCCCCATTTCCATACCTTCACCACCTCTGATCCTAAACCCTCATGCGCTAATGTGTTTGCTCTTGCTTTGAAGCAAGCTATAAGCTTCAAAATGGAAATCATTTTTTAAAAGGGGTCTTAATCCCAGTAAACAGGACTTTTAAACTTACTGAGAAAAGTTTCCCTGAAGGGTGGAGGGGAGGATGCAGGGACAGGTAACTCATTAGGAAAGACAGGGAAGACTTGCTATTTTCTCTGTGGACCCTGGTGTTTACAATCCTACTAAGAACTCTTCTTACCCTGAACTAAGAGCAGAAGTATGTGTATCATGATTTCTTCTACACTTTCTTCTTGCGGCTGGGAAATTTGAAAAAGTCTTTAGAAACATGTCATGTACTGTTGGCTCTTGGGACCCCTTTCCGTTCATCCCTGTCATCAATATTTAAAGTTGCCACAGACCATTGGCTTTTAAAGGCTTTTCTGGGCCACTGCCACCGGGGTAATTGCTCTGCTCGCTCACCTTGCCACACGGGTGTACTGATCCTTGATCTCTGTATGTGCCCTTCTTTCATTCATTCTTTCAAATACTCAAGCAGGGGGTTGAAAAGAATGTGTAGCATCCTCATCCCAAGGGCAAGGGTCAGGCTGATGCTGCTGGTCCAGTTGGTTTCTAATGTTCAGCTGCAGCTTCAGAACACAGCATGCAGCCTTTACATTTCTCCAGTTTAAACATGGATTATCTTTTCAATTTCATTTTGAACACACGGCAATGCCTTTTTAGTCCATTCTTCAAAACTGTCATCTTCTGGATTGTTGAGCCGAAAACCATGAGTATGCCCAAGGTCTGTGCGGCTGCCTGAACCCACGCTGATGTCCGTGGGCCATACAGCTTCCAGGGGCCATGTTGATGTGAGTGGCCTGTGCTGTCACCCGAGGTCATGTTGGGATTTGTGCTCCTGCTGCAGCTGGAGGCCATGTTGAAGTCTGTGCCACATGATACCACTGGAAGCCAGGCAAATGTCGGTGGTCAGTGCTGCTACCAGGAGCTGTGCTGATATTTGTGGCCTGTGATACCGCTGAGGTCCAGGAGGGTATCCATGGCTCATGCTACAGCAGAGGTCTGTGTTGATATCCGTGGTCTGTACTCCCACTAGAGACAATACTGAGGCCCAGGACATGTGCTGTTGCTGGAGGCCGTGGGGATGTCGTGATCCGTGCTGTCCCAGGAAACTATGTGGAAGTCCATGGCCCAAGTTCCCACTGACTGTAAAGGGTGAGGAAGCTACTTTGCAGTGGTATCACCGCCCTGCCCCCTCCCCCAAATTAACAGCCTAGACAGAAAGCCACCAAAAAGAACTCTTAAACACTGTGATGCTCAAGTGTAGTTCTCCACAACTGACACAGATGCGGGAGGGGAAGGACTCAGTTTTCCTTACGTAGCTGGCCCCTGGGAGTTTGATCACATTCCAGTGAGTATATGGGCAATACCAATTGAACATTTTTTCTTTCTTTTATTTGGGGGTGGGTCACAAGGTTGGGGATGGAGCTGGGAGGACTAAGAAGTGAGTGTGATGTGAAATTCTCAAATAAGTAATAAAAATATTATGCTGAAAAAAAGACTAACCTCTTAAAATGTTTCCCCCTCCGTTCTGAACCCACCAGTCCACCTGAAAACTTTTGGTCCCTTATCTGCTATGCAACACAAACTGGACTAGTTACTTTCCTGGTTGCTGTGACAATGTGTCTGATGAAAGAATGAAGGTGGAGCTTATCTTGAGGACACAGTCCATCTTCGTGGGCAAGGCATGGTGGCAGGGGTTTGTGTGACTGGTTACATTGTATCCACAGTGGATGCAGGGAAAGGAATGTTAGCACCTAGCTTGCTGTTGATTTGTTTCAGAGCCCACCCTATTGTATGGTGCCACCCACACCGAGTAGGGAGTCTTTCTCTTCAGTTAATCCTCTCTAGATACATCTTTACAGACACAGAGGTCTGTTTCCATGGTGATTCTCAATCTTGTCAAATTGCTAAAAATGATTAACCCCCACAGGTGCTGAGAGTAAAATATTAAAAATGTCCACATTCTTGCTTTTATAGAGCAGACATGACAGAAGAAAAATATTAATCAATGTATGCCACGACAGCAGATAATAGTGACTAAGAAAATAAAATAATGTAGACTAAGGGCGTGAGGAAAATAGTGATCATGTTAGTTGGGAAGACTGTTCCAAAGAAAGAACATTGTTGGAACAGAAAACAGAACTAGTGGAGATGATGACCGAAGTATTCCAGAAGCAGGGAACAGTCAGGGCAAAGGCTTTGTGGAGACTCTGGTTACTGTGTTTAAGGTTGAACAAACAGTAGAATGCGCTAAAGGAATACAAACCATCATCCAGCTTTCAAGAAGTCTGCATCAGTTAAATAAGATCAAAGGATGGTTTCCGGAAGCACACTTTTCCTTACTTTTCCTTTCTTTTTCCTGCTTAAAGAGTGGAGTAAGAAGAATACATTTCACAGGGATAGACGGGGCGCATTGAGAAAATGAGTTCCTATTTCATTTTAGTCTAGCTGTTCAATTAGGGTGAAAGCTGACATCTGAGGATTCAAAATCAACATTTTGAGGCATCTTTTTCTAGTAGACAAACTCAGTTGAGAAGGATTGATCAAAATGGGAGATCATAACAGCAAGTGTATCTCTTTAGCTCCCTTCCCCCCACTGTTGGGGGTTGCTCTGAAGCTTTATTGTTAACCCTCAAGATCTAATTGTTAACCCTCAAGATCTGGTTATACCTAATCTTGATGCTAATTGTTAACCCTCAAGATCTGGTTATACCTAATCTTGTTTTGTAAACCTGCCTGAGACATTTACTTGACTGGTTGATTAAACAGCCTGTACCTGGGCAGGGCAGAGTCCGGTAGGTGTGGCTAAGTTTCCTGGGCTTTGAAGGACAGGAGACTCATGGGAGACAGATAGACAGGAAGAGAGGAGGAAGAAGGACCCCACAATGGGTTGGCATGGAGAAGGAACCACGTGGGCTGGGAGGGTATACTCCAAGGATGGCGTGGATGGAGAAAACACCAAGATGAAAATAGATAAGCAATTATCTTGGGATCATGGATGTAAGGTACACCAGATGAAGATAGTTAAGGAAGATGGCATTGGATGGGGGTTGGAGGGTCGGTGGTGAGGTTACTGAGACAGCATAGGTGAACTATCTGCCAGGCCCAAGGTAAATAAGGCAATTAATAAATTTAACAGGTATCTGTGTCTTATTATTTGTGATAGTAGGTTAGCTAATACTGCCGAGATAAGCTTAGGGCAAAGAATAATAAGCATTATATAGCCCAACACTCATTTTTATTTTCTGCAATGCCCTGCCCTGCCCTTGACGTGAGGGAGAGACACAGGTGAGCAGAGTAGCTGAAGTTGCCAGACAGCATGCTTGGCACAGCCGGAGTTCTCCAAAGGTCTGTCAAAATCTCTGGCCTAGGTGTGACATGCAGCCCACTAGCTCTCATGTAATCTGATAAGGCAAGGCAGGTGTGCCTAGCATTCTCGTGGGAGGGGGATTACTCTCCATGCCTTATTAGAAAGTGTTCACTTTCTCAGCAAACCATGGAAGCTGAGCACAAAGGCTACCTGATTTCTCCTTTCAAAGACTCGCTCTAGCTGCAGCATGGTCGAGCTAACTTTAAGAAGAATGCCCCATAGAAGACTGCAGCAAGCAGGATGTGAGGGTGATAGTATACACTCAGGAAGCCCAGGCAGAAGAAATCCTGAGTTCACAGCCAGCCTAAACTACACAGCGAGACCCCATCTCACAAAACACAAACAGGAAGGAAGAGCAAGAATGGAAGCATTAATCATAGTTGTGAGTTATGTTTATATATAAAATGCTAGTGACTGACTTAAGAACACAGTTCTGGAGATGGTAAAAGGTAGTAAAATCTTGATATGCCATGAAGGTCTCACACTGACTGAGAGCAAGCCAGAAGAATTTACTGTGAACCTGGGCTTTGGGCAAAATCGTGAAAGGTAACATTATCCTAGAGACACCAAACTGGGAGGGGGGGCACCCATATTGAGGGTTGTTTTGATTTGAGTATGTTCTCCCAAATTTATGTGTTGGAAATAGGTGGGACTCTTCAGAAGCAATTAATGCATTCGAAATTAGTTAATGTTTTGGTAGTGGAAGTGGGTTCGTTTATTTTGAATTGTTTTGTTTTGTTATAAAAAATGAGTTTTATATTCTCCCTGTCTGTCTCTCTGTATCTCTATCTCTGTCTCTATCTTTGTCTCTCTGTCTCTGTCTGTCTGTCTCTGTCTCTCTCTCTCTCTCACACACACACACACACACTCACTCACAGGAGTGAAATATTCTCTTCCATGCTATGATGCAGTAGAAAGCTCTTCATTAGACTCCTGCCCTTAATATATGATTTTCCAGGATTCAGAATGGCGAAAATATATTCCTTTTCTTTGCAAATTACATTATAGACACACAAAGGGGGATGAAAGAGGGACAGAATAATAAAGTTTTATTTTTTTAAACACATTAAATTGAGGAGCCTATTAAACATGGATATGCTTTGGAGCAGACAGATAGATATCTAAGGCTAGAAGGTAGAGAAAAGGTCACTGGTAAAAACTGGTGAAAATCATATAAAGAATAAATGAAGTCATGAGACTAGATGAGTCCTCCAGAGAGAAAGAGGAGGTAGAGGGACTCTCTGGAGACTGAGCCCATGGGCTATCTGGTGTCAAAGGTCAGGAGAGAAAGAAGATGCAGCCAAGGAGATGGAAAAAATATGGTGAGTCTCAAAGGAGAAAGCCTGGAGATGATTTCCTGAAAAACACAGGAAGATTAAATACATATGAAGAGGAAGTTATCTGCTCTCCAAATACTGCTGAAAGATTTAGTACAGTGAAACCGAATCTCCCTGTTGTCTTAGACCTTTCCCCGAATTTCTTCCCATTTGATGGAACAGCTGTATCCCCATATACCTGGAATCAGTTTTCCACAGTTTCTGCAGACTGCATGTTGCCCGCTGCTGCTTCCTTAAAGAACCCCATCTAAGGCAGGATGACATGGCTCTACCACCTGTGACCTAGAATTGATCATGTGACTCAGATCTCCCCTCCCCCTCGGGGGATGAAAACAAAAGGACGTACGATGTGGCGTTCTGGAAAAGTCTTTAAGATATTAACTCAGCTGGCCTAAAGCACCCACTCCCCTCAGCTCCTCTCCCTGCCTCAAACATGTATGATAAAAAAATTTCCATCTATCCTGACATCAGTCAGACGACAGATCCACCTTGAAGGAAGTGTGCTGGGATGTTAGAAGGAGCCTAGACTCCCCAGTAACACTTCCCCTTTTCATAAAACACTGTGATGCATTTAGTTTTTGATGCACAGTAGCTGTGTTTGATCCTGGATGACACAAAAGCTGTACATTCCTTGACCACAGTCCTCCCTTGGAAACAAGTCTGTCTCTTCCCACACAATGGAAATAATATTGGACAAAGTGGCTGGCCCTGCTTCCAGAACTGTTTTAGGTTGGCTTGTTCTATACATTTAATGTGCCTTTGGTCAAGTTGCTTGAGAATTCTGCAACGTTTACTTTGCCTGTAAAACATATGTTAGAAGATATAACCCCTGTCATTTCTTTATAACTATACATTATTATCCTTCAAAGTTGTTGTTTTTCTTGGTTATCTGCAAACTCCTCTGCTTGTTCTGCTTGAAGCAAATGTGAATACAATGTATCCCCAGATACAGATTAGATCAAGGCTTTGGGGAAAAAAAATCTACAAGCTGCAATAAAAATACCTCTTTAAAAACTTGATACACTAAAATAGAAAATTTTGTACCTTTTATTGGCTGCCTGGTACATCGAGAAAACACAAGAACAAAAATTTCAGTTGTAAACAAAGGCTTGACACATTTAAAGGCCTAGAATAGGTCAGAGGCCTGGGTGCTTTGTCTAAGCACAGTTTGCAGAAAAGGGTATTAATAACTACTAGAGATGCTAGGACCCTAGCTCCAGAGAACAGAAGGGATCATGCAGGTCAGCTGACCCCAGTACTGTTCCATATCAACAGGGTTAGCTACGGAGAGGCATGTGTGTGTGAGAGGGCACAGAGCTATGCAGGGCTGAAAGGAGGAAAGTCAAGATAAAAAGTCTAAGAAGAAAAGAAGAAAAGACGTCTCTCAAGGATGATGAGTGTCTCCCACACTAAAAGTCATATCTAAAGCTGGTTTCACATGCAGTGTCCATCCAGAATCACATGACTATCTTGAGAGACAGAGGAAGAAACAGCCTCAGCCCAGGAATTAGCTACATCAGCGCTTGTTTTTGCCTAACTGAAGACAAGGGTCAGGCTTTCTGTCAGCCTGTCCTCTCTAAGTATCTTGAGAGACAGGTTGGACAGGTCTAGGGCTGTTATCTGAGGTGTAACTACAGCACTCATATTTGAGAAGGAACGTGTCTCTGTCTCTAAGAGAAGGGAGATGTGACTGTGCTCCTAACGCTGCTGACAGCTCCAGAGCTGGCCTAATTCTTGTCAAGTTCCACCCCACCCCACCCATGATCTATAGGTGAGCTGCCTCTGGCTTAGTTAAAGCTTGGACCATTCTATCCTCTACTTGCTGCTGGGAGAATCAGAATGCACCTCCGAGAGATACAAAGGACCATTAAGCTGCACAGAATTGGGAAGAAATGGATACAGGAGAGTTTTCTTTCTTCTCTGTATTTGTCTACAAGTAAGACTTAGAGTTATGAAGATGGACTTTGACCTTTCATGCCTCCATCTTTCACCAGAGAAACAAAGGTTAACCCTGGAGACAGCGGTTGAACCTCTAGGCCTGGTGATGATATTCACCAGCCTTCAGTTGCCTATTTATTTGCGTTCCCCCAAGCTGCCACCATGACCTCAGAACCTTTTTCTTACTTCCTTATAAACGCCCTGTTCTTTTCTGATGATTGAACAACAACAACAAAAAAGAATTCAAAGCCAGCCATTATTTTAAGAATTATTCATTCTATCTCACATATATGTGAAACACATGAAATAATGAACGCTGTTTCCTTTTGATGGACTATTTGCTGTAATTAGTTCTATTCCAACTAAGAACTTAATGGAAGATTTGTTATTGTTTTGTTTTGTTTGTTCTCTGCTGTTCCAACATTTTGTTTTCTTTGGGTTTCTTTTAAAAGGCCTTGTTCACGTAATTGATATAAAAATGGTGATATATTGGAAATGTGTGTGTGTGTATCTGTCTGTGTCTATCTGTACGTGTGTTTGTGTGTGAGAGTATGTGCGATTCTATATGTCTGTCCATGTATATCTGCAAGTGTGTGTGTTGTGTGTATTTCTGTGAGGGTGAGTGTGTGTGGTTTTTTGTCTTATTGCATCTCTCTCTGTGTAGGTGTATGTGTCTTTCTGTGTGTATGTCTGTGTCTTTCTGTGTGTGAGAGTGTGTATCTGTGTGTGTTGTTTGTGTGTGTGTACACAGACCCATACATGCCATGATGCACAGATCAGCAGATGACTCCTGATGTCAGTCTTTGGTAAGCCTTGCCTTCCACCTTATCTGAGACATGGTCTCTTCCCTCTTCTCTTCTCTTCTCTTCTCTTCTCTTCTCTTCTCTTCTCTTCTCTTCTCTTCTCTTCTCTTCTCTTCTCTTCTCTTCTCTTCTCCCCTCCCCTCCCTCCCCTCCTCTCCTCTCTCCTCTCCCCTCCCCTTTCCTCCTCTCCTCTCTCCTCTCCCCTCCCCTCCTCTCCCCTCTCCTCCCCTCCCCCTCCTCTCCTCTCTTCTCTCCTCTCCCCTCCTCTCCTTCCCTCTCCTCTCCTCTCTCCCCTCTCCTCTCCTCTCCTCTCCTCTCCTCTCTCCTCCCCTCTCCTCCCCTCTCTCCTCTCCTCTCCCCTCCTCTCCCCTCCCCTCCCCTCCCCCTCCTCTCCTCTCCTCTTCTCCTCTCCCCTCCTCTCCTTCCCTCTCCCCTCCTCTCCTTCCCTCTCCCCTCCTCTCCTTCCCTCTCCCCTCCTCTCCCCTCTCCTCCCCTCCCCTCCCCTCCCCCTCCTCTCCTCTTCTCCTCTCCCCTTCTCTCCTTCCCTCTCCCCTCCTCTCCCCTCTCCTCTCCCCTCTCCTCTCCCCTCTCCCCTCCCCTCTCCCCTCTCCCCTCCCCTCTCCCCTCCCCTCCCCTCTCCTCCTCTCCTCTCCTCTCCTCCCCTCTCCTCCTCTTCTCCTCCCTTCTCTTCTCTCTTCTCTTCTGTGCTGTGCTGTTTACTCAGGCTTTTTGGCTCTTAAGCTTCCTGGGATTCTCCTCTCTTCCTCCAATCTCCCTGGAAGAGCACCAGAATTAATTACAGTTGCATGCTGCTGACTTCTGAGGCTTCAAACTCAGGTTCTCATTCTTTGCCATCAGCATTTTATCTATTAGGACATTTTCCAGCCTCCTCTAGGGACTTCCTATGCCTGATAAAGGAGAGTTGCTGGGTTAGGCTTCAGCCCAAAGAGGACTTTGGAACTAGGAAGCTCAAAGACCTAGACTGTGCAGCTGCTGGGAGCCAGTGGTGACCTTCCGTAGTTCTTCATCCACAGCTGCTTACATCTGGAAAGGGAGATCCCAGGAGGCAACATCTCGATTCAAAAGAATGACTGCAAAATGCCCTTGGATAAAGCAGTACATAGATATGACAGGTATTTTAAAGACAGAAGACTTCCCAACCTTTCATGTTAAAGAACTCACAGAGTTCAGGGTACAATACCCCAAACCTGGCACCTTGGCATCAAGAAAACAGCAGGAGTAAAAGAAATCATCCCCCCCGGTTTGTTCAAAGGTACCCCATTCTCCCTCAAAGGTGAAGGCCCTCTCACTCAGTCCAAAACTCAATCTAGACCTGGCTCAACCTGACCTATAGGAGAACTTTCTGTGGTTAGATTAAAAGCTAACATTCTTCAGGAACTTGTGAAACAGGTTCTCATCTGCCAAAAGGAGTCATTTCCCCACCTCTAGCCAAAGTGACCCATAGCTCCACCTATTCAATGCAGGTTGAGTAGGCCTAAGGCCAAAACATATAATGTACTTAAATCTGAAACACTTTGAATACTAACATGCTAAAACAGTGGAATATTACACACCACAAAACCTTCTTTCTTGTACAAAATTCTTTTAAATGTTTTATATTACTTTCATACTATGTACATAAAGAATACAGTAAACATAAATTAATGTCATGTTTAGACTTATTATCCACAAGGTTTTTTGTTTTTTTTTTCTTTTTTTTTTTTACATTCATATACCCTACAAAAAGAAAAATAACCTAAAATCCAAAACATTTCTAATCCCAAGCATTTTAGAAAAGGGATACTGTAACAGCATGGTCTGCTGCTTTGTATTTGATTGTTAATTATTTTTTGCTCTCTAATGTCTGCATGCAGTCTTGCAAGAGCAGATTATCACGTAGCCCAAATGTTGCTGTGTAACCTTACTTCCAAGTAATCCCTGTTTGAGCAATGAAATGCCTACACACCTAGACAGGGAGAAATGAGATAGGCGTGGCCAAAGTTCAAGAGTGGGGATGACAGAAGGATCATGGGAAGGAGAGAGACAGGTAGTAGAGGAGAAGGAAGCTGTGGGCCATGGGTTATCATGAAGAGAACCACACATGGCCAGGAGGAATACTCAGAGGATTGGCATGGAGAGAAGCAGCTACTTTTATTTTCTACAACATATAAATATAAATATGTTTATATATAAGTATATATATGTATCCAGGTTTATCTCAGTTTGGGGGTTGTTCACTTTCTGTTGAGAAGCCCCATGTCAAGTAGAACTTAAGTTTTAAACAAGCTTTTGTAGTCTTTTCTTATTGCCTTGTCTCTTGTAACAGGAGCTGCAGCTGTGAACTTGGGGTGGGTGGAGAAAATCATTCCACCTGCCACAGAACCTTGGAAGCTGTCTCGTCTGTGCTTGAAATCCACATATAAACTGTTGTCTCACTGTGCTTGCCCATCACTAAAAGTATTAGAGACACAGAAACCGTGGATGACCCAGGGGCAGGAGAATGGAGAAGCGTTTCTGAGTCACTTCTTAAAACACAGGACTCTAGGCCCTCTGCCTTTCCCCATGTATTACCCACCTCCTGAGAGATTTTTTTTTTCACTTATCCACTCAATTCTTACAAACTCACTGGGAAACAGTGGTACACATGGGACACTATGCTGGCTTCTAGGGATATAGTGAGTAAGGCATACAAGGCATGGTCCTTAGAAGAAGGAAACCAAAACCAGACAGTGTGGGAAAGATGACTCTAGCTGGATAGCTTGGTCAGGGAAGCCCATAACACGTAAGAGGAGACCTAAGTTATGAGGAGCAGATCAGTCATGAAAGAGCTGAAAAAGAGCCTCTGAGGTTGAGGTAGGAGAAGAGTAATTACTCTGAAGCAGGAAGGGCTCTTGTTTGTGGAGGAGCAGAAATGATGAGAACGGACATGGGGAATGAAGGGGAACTGTAGCAACACCAGGGTCACACTGCAACCTGTCTTGTGTGTTGAATGAGAGGCCGTTGGATGTGGTTCGCTATAAGAGAATGGCTAAGTACGTCTTAGCTTAGTAGAGCCCACAGACGCAGCTGCAGAAGAACGCAGCTGTGCTGAGGCTAGAGGGAAGAGGGAAGAGAGTGATTAAGGAAGACTGGGGAATTCTTCCTCAGCCTTGTTGTGCAACTCTCGGCAGCCAAAGGCAGAATTACAGCTTTGGGAAGCGAGGTGTAACTCCTGTCTGGAACCCTCTGCCAAATTTCCGAAGAACTCGACGGCACTAATTTTCCCTCAGTCATCTTTGTGCCTTTTCTGCTAGGTGTGTGTGGCCGTGAAGCCACATCGGCAGGCGTCTGGACATTCACGACACTCCTCCTGGTGCTGTCCTCAGCTGTTCAGCTCAGGCAAAGAGTATCCAGGGACAGGTCAGACAAGGATTTTAGCATTCCTTTGTTGATTATTCTGCCTATGGGTCTTTGAATTGCTCCAGTCAAGCTACTGTTTGTTTCAGCCCAACAATCAACAATCTGGATTTGCCTCAACAACTGCCACGTGCCTATCACATTTTCTCCTGCCCCCAGTCTGATCATCAGGATTCTCAGGCCAGACTCTGCACCAGACTTTGCCCTGGCTCACCACCATTGTGGCTAGGGCTTCTGATCTGTTAGCATCAGCTTCCTTTGACTTGGCTTGCTCCTCCCCATTCCTGTCACTGTAGCACCTACGGACATTCCCAGTTGCTTCACCAGGCCTTGTTTTCTAGTCAGGAAAGCCTGGGCATTTTCTGCCTTTCCCTAGACCTGTCACCATCTGATTCAAAGCTGCTTTGTCCTTTCTTACAAGAGTTGAAGACTCACATCTCCCCTGATACTGGAGAATTCCCAGAGCAGACATGAAAATGAGGTCTAGGCTGTGGCCTTTATTTCACACATATAAAAATAATGTGTGAGGACTTACAGATTGCAAAAGCTTCCTTATTTCTTCACAATTACTCTTCAAATATCACTACTTGCTTTACACTTCCATCTTGAACAAGAAGCACTACTCAATTAATCATAGAAATGAATGGGGAGAGTACACCACATTTGGGCCAGCCACACAACTTATGTATCACGAATGACAAGATTGATACTCTACTTTTTCTGGCTCTCTGAACAGTCTTGTCTTGGAAGTGTTGAGATTAGATCAAACACCAGGCTGAGAAATGGTTTCCTCACTACCTGATCTCCCTGTGGATACTATAATCTAAAAACATATACCAGCAAGCTTTTTCCTGCCAATCTAAAAGGATCCAATACTATTATCTTAAAAACTACATTCAGCAGAAATACAAATGGCAATTCTGCTATGTAAGAGCCCAAATGTTTGACAGGCTACCCCATATGTGAGGAGAAAATGGAAATTATTCCCCAAATAAATTAGGCCTCTTTTGTAGGATGCAAGAAAAATTAGGCTACGAAGCTCATGGTTTTTCTGTTTACCTTTTTAGAAGAACTGAAGAAGACTGAGTTTATAGCAGCATAAATTGGAGGAGGTGTGAGAGAAGGAAGAATGGAAAATCAGATGAGGAGCATGAACACATAAAATGAAAACAAACCCAAAAGCATCAAAGAAGCATATATTGCCCTTTCTAAAACAAAATGGCATCGTGTTTCCAGGTATAGCCCATGTATGATGCTATTGTACAAATGTATACATGTGTTGGGAGCCTTGTTCTCTTGGCTTCTGCCACACTGATGAGCTGCCAACGGGTAGCATCTTGGTGCATAAAAGCAGAGTGGAAAGATCAGCAGGCAAGAAGACCTGAAATGAGCAGTGTGTGAAGACAAAGGACTGTAGGCCTCTGTGTGAACTTTCCTACAAGAAAATCAAAGACCCAGGAACAAGTCAGGATTCTGAGTGTGGATCAGCCAACACAGTTAATAATAGGACTAACCAAAAATGAGCCCTAGTCCACGCAGAGACAGCACAGATTCACTTTTTATTCAGAGAGGGCCAAACCTCTCTCTCTCTCTTTCTCTTTCTCTCTCTCTCTTTTTAAATGGCAAGCTTTGTTTCTCCTTCTCAAGAAACACCTCACACAAAAGCAGGGCAAAATGCTTTGTAATGCAGAACAGAACACGTCAGGTAGGGACGTGCCACCTAGAGCAGAAGTGGTGGCTGGACATCAGGCCTCTGGGTGTCTAGGATCCTGTCACACCTGAGGATGGTCACAAAGAGGAGCCAGGCTGAAGGCTAATCCATTGTGGTGGCTCAGCTGCAGCTCCCCGTGTCTTAAGTGGGTCAGGGGATTGCAGTCAAGTGAGAACTTAACTGTTTCTGGTGCTTGTGCCAGTACCTGGAGAACACTCATTAATTACGTGAATAACTCACTAAGGTTCTTTGGTTCCATTCTGTGCGATGTCATTTTCTTTTCCCAACACTGGCTTGCTACCTTCTAATATAATCCTTAAGGGGTGTGAAATGACTGCTGAATTAGAAGGACATGCATTGTGAAAATCACAGATGGGGTTTCGCTCTTAATGTGAAGGGGAACTGGTGGTCTACAAATAATAGTCAACAGTAATTTGCAAAACAATTATGTAGAACGTCACGCATGGAGACGTATAGAAATTTTAATGAAATCTGCCTTCTTAAATTGCAGTCTCCTTCCAGAGAACAGAGGACTGGGAAAGGCCCCAGGTTAACAGTGGAGGCAAGTGAGCATGCAGAACAGTTTAGCACCCTGGGACTCTGCTAGTCTTGAGCTGCAACAGTGTAATTAACAACGTAAGATTATTGTCGGCAGATACGATTCACTCATTCCTCTCTCTGAACAATTCACCTTGTACCTGTTAGCCTCCTAGGGCCCCCCGAAGAGTGGAGTAAGTCTTACACCACCACGAAGAGTGGAGTAAGTCTCTCCTTCTATACCAACAAACACACACAAACTCTGTTCTATTCTAATACATCCAGGAACTATGTGCAGTAGGCTGATGTGGCCTAAACTGGTTTTCAGTGGAAGCATAATAAAGCAAACTTCCTTTAAGTGAAATTTTAGAGAGAATCCTGTGTTTACCATCTTATGTATAATTGCGTGTGTATTACAGTTAAAATCAGATGCATTATGAGAAGGGACATGGTCAATAAAAATGATTATATAACAGCCTATCAATCAAAACAGAGAAACAGTCTCTAAACCCCTCCTCCTGAGCCCCACAGGAGGAAGCCCCAAACACTAATTGCAGGAGCCCGGATTCTTGTGGCCTGCTGCTCTCTTGCATACACTGTCACTCTGATTTGAATAATTTTTCCCTGCTGCTTTGCAAATCTCTGTGTGCTTACTTCAGTACAATAACTGGAAACACCAGGCCTGGATGCTGACCGCTAACACCTTGGCACTGTGGGAAAGGGAATTAGGAGTTTGGTTGTTTGTAGATTTAAAACTCTAAGATGCTTGACTCGGGGTCTAGGAAACACACTCAAGGGACTCTTTAAATGATGCTCTCCTTCCAGACCAAAGTTGTACTGTGAGTAGCTACTGCTCACTCACACATAATGTCTTTCCCATATGGAAAGCAGTTGAGTATCTGTTTTAGTAATGGGGCTTCCTGGAGCCAAACACACCGTGGAGCTGATTCATAGCTAATCAACCCTTCCAGATACCTGTGACCCAGGCATGACCCAGAACTGGAAAGACAAGAAATCACTGCTTCTTCTCTGTGAGCCTCCAAAGGCTTAACAAACCACAGACTACATGACACCTGAGCCTGGGCCAACCTTTGAGAGAGGGTCTGAGGAGGATTCTTGGCATGTGAGCTACTCTGCTTCCACTCTGGCAACAGTGTGGGCAGTGAAAGAGACAGCAGTGTGTGTGCGCGTGTGTGTATGTGTGTGTTTTGGTGTTGGTTTTGAGTAGCAGCTTCACTAACTAACTGATATGACCAGCTACATTAACTATAGTGATAATGAGATTAGTCATGACATTTATAAACTAAAAACTCTCAACTCAACCCAACTAGTAAATCTTGCACTTCTATTAAGATTTATTACAGGAAACACAGACTTCACGTAGTTTTGGATTTTCTGAAATTCCCAAACCACATTTTTCAAGTCTTTCCATTAAAAATGTCCTGTAGTTAAAAGATGCTTGGTTGAAACAGAGATGCTTGGTTTCCTTAATAATAGACAAACTACACTTCATTAAAACACTTCGTTAAAATCCCTAATGTTATTTAAGTTAAAAAAAATTGAAATATTACATAAAGTTTAGATTATAAGAATGATTGACTTGCTTAGAGCCTGATATCCCCTAAGAATGATTATTCTACAAAGTATTATAATTGATTTTCTAGCTCTAGAATGTGGATTTAATCTTGCTTTTTTTTTTTTTTTTTAGTTTGTATTGAGCAGGAGTATGATGTCTTTGCTTTCTTTTTCATCCTAATAATACATAATTCATTACTCTAAATATTGTTAGCATTGAAAAATTTGGTTATTGACTGAATTCAGGCAATCGGGCAGAAAAAGGACATCATTACATGTCTGGTCTGGCCTCTCTGATTAAATGTCACTTCTGCCTTACCAGCTAATCAGTCAGTAAACTAAGCTTCAAGCACACCTGATTTTCCCCCTTAAAGAAGGTCAGTGGCTGAAAATGAGATCCAGAGGGCACACACTTGAAAGATTTGTGTGGGTACAACAATGGGGAGATTAAAAGACCAGGCGCCTGCTAAGAGCTGCTCTTGGAGTCTTAATGCTTCCAGGGTAGCTCCGACATCCCCCCTCAACACACACACACACACACACACACACACACACACACACGCGCACGCACGCACAGGCACAGGCACAGGCACATACACACACATACTTCTCAGGTCTGTTAGATATTATTGTGTTACCTGAAGAGGGGGAGGAGGAAAGGGAGGTGGGGATTGATTTTTAAAGAAGGCATTTACAGGGTATACAACTGGAAAACTGTGTCTGCTGAGCTGGAGACCCAGGGAAGAACTGGCAAGCTGTGGCTTCGAAGGCAGCCTAGAAGGAGATTTAATTGTTTTTATTTTAGACAGCAGGCCTTCGGATAAAGCCCACTCACATCACAGGAGGTAATCTGTTTGACCCAAGCTCTACTAATTTAAATATTAATCTCATCTGTTCCTACAACAACAGCCAGACTGGTTTGGGGCCAGAACATCTGGACACTGGAACCTACTCAGACTGACACAAAGCATTAGCTCCGTCGCATAATAAAACAGAGAACTTTTGACCTTCCTGGTTGCCTCCTGCACTCCCTGGCTTTATTTGGCATTTTCAATAGTCCTTGGCTAACAAATAGTATGTGTGCTGATGGTTTTTCTAATTTCCAGGGGAACAGTCTTTTCCTGGTCTTTCATTACCTCCTCCCCCCCTGAACCCATTTCAGGCTTTGCTCAATTTCCCCATAGCTATTGCATGCTCCTGCTCAGGAGGCACAGAAGAGAAGGCAGTTTTCAAACTCAAAGGCCCTCCAGTGTGAGAAAAGTGAGCGTACAGACCATTGCTGTGTTATCCATTGCTGCCCCGAGTTTCAGAAATCGGCCACGGAGGTAAACTGTATGAGAAAGCGAGCATACACAAGTGCTTCCCAGCCCTCCAAACCCTGCTTACTACACATTCTCAGTGCACAGGGGTTTGAAATCTAGTGTTCTGGAGCTGAGTCTGAGGGTCCTTGGCCAACATCCCATTTCCCGGACACAATCAGCTCAATAAATTGAGTAAAATCAGTTGCCCAAAGAGATAAAGATTATTGCCATGACAGTCAATCTCTACTTGTACTTGAAACTCAATTTTATGTTCATCAAGCCCCAAATTTCAAAGTAGAATTTATAGATACATCTAATTTGGCTGGAGCTGTATCCGGGGATGGGCAGACAAGGGTCTTAGCCCAAATCACTGAGGCTAATACAAAAATCTCTTTCCTCGTGCTAGCAAAGAGAGTGGATTTCAGATCTCAGAGAGGTGTGGAGCAAGCCCAGAGTTTTAGTTCAGGCTCCTCTCCCAAGGAGCTGCTGATGAACCAACAACAGGAAGTGAATTCTAGGAACCTGCAGGTGCACAAATAGACCTCCTGGAATTTTATGGGTTTGACAGAGGTTCTCCTTGCCCTGAGAAGAGGAAGAGAAAAAGAGCTGGGAACCAGAGAAAGGCAGAGAGGATCTTGGATGGACACTGAGGACTTTCAGGTATCTTTAGTTCTAGATCTCAGCACCTTTTGCTTTCTGGCCTGAGTCCCAGGCTCTGTCCAGGCAACAAAGTGATCACCAGTTCTGCCCAAGATGAATCCAAGAAGGGTCTGTCCTGTACCAACCTCAAACACCCCAACCACTTTTCTTTATTTTTTTTTCTTGGCTCCTGGGCATGAGCCCCGTTCATTTTTTTTTTTAACCAGGTAAAAAGGTTGAGAAATTCCTCATTATACCCAAAATAAGAAAGGCTCTGAGTTTTAGGTAGTGCTGGACATGTCTATAATTGCTGTATCAAGTACTGGGGAAAGTAAATAGACTTCATTTCTCAATTATTCTTCTGGTTTGCTTAAAATTGTAGAGCACCATTGGGTCTTAGAGTGTTTCAGCGTGAAAATCCCCTAGAAGATGGGCTTATTAAAAAGCAAAGCCTGAGGCTCATACCACTTAATAAAGCTACAAAATAGCCTCAGAGTGAAAGGAAAAATGGTTACTGCCAGACCTACCCTCCCGCTTTGTAAGATGGTTCTCATACCTTTTTTTTTCCTGGAATTAAATTATTTTTTTTTCCTATTTAGATAACTTTTGCATTTTAACCAGTTTGGAGTGTGTCTCTGGGGCAAATTTTGCACTTCATGTTCTGCTCTCCTAGCTCTTCAGAGAAATTACATCAGCTCAATTTTTTAAATGAATTACTGACATGAAAATTTTCACTCCCCTTCTATCATTTTGTGGGCAAGAATATATATATATATATAATATATAAATATATTTATATATAAACATCTTTTTATATATCATATATATATAAAGATGTTGTGGGAATCATAAATTTAGAGTTTCAAGACTCTAAATTAGGGCAGGAAGATTCAGTGAGATGATACAAACATCTGTCAGCATCAGGCTGTATGAACTGATGCAATCATCCACAGCAGAGGTGACCTGGGGCAACAGACGGGACTATGAGCTGATGGGTCACCCACCTTCAGCCAGGACAGGATGGGTGCCACTGTGTTCAGTTTTAAGGTAGATTTTCAACTACTTCATCTTGCAAATATTAGGGGATTATACAGTACTTTAGATTCAAGAAAAGATTTTAGAGCCATATCAAGTCATATTCGGTCTCTGTTACAAGTGTTTTCCACTAGTTCCATGTCAATTCATTTGTAAAGTTCTGCTTGATGCTGATGTAACTGAAACATCTCATTAGGCTTGATGGACATTCTGTGAGAGGCTGTGTACACAGGAACATCAAATTATGGGTGGACGAGAAGGAAGAAATGGCTGAAATTGAGATGGAGCAAAAGGTAGAAATAGAAGAGATAAGAAAGAGAGGCTGAGAGGGGGGAAAAAGATGTTTTCAGAGGATCTTTTGTGTATTTATTTTGGGAGATGTAAGTTGTCTCTGAAAGTGACCTCCAGAATCATGGGTTTTCAACAATAGCTTTATCAGCTCACATGCCTGAGCTAAGAAATGAGCCCCACATCCGGTCTAACATGACCTAGCAGTAATGCCAAAGGCTAGTTGCTAAATTTATGTCTTTCAACCATAATCCAAGATATTTGCAAAGTAGAATTAAAATGTAAAGGAAGAGCTTGGTACTAGGCAGATGGCCAAGACAGACCCCAAGACTGAACAGGGTGCCACCAGGTGATAGAGATGCTCTTACAAGAAGTGTTTCAGAACACATCTGACCAGATGGTTGGAACAATCAAAGGCATGAGCAGTTGCATCTATGATCTGCAGAAACACATTGCAGAGCTCATGATGCAGGCTAGAGAGGAAGAACTGGATGGTAGAACCAAGAGACCAGCCACACAGAAGACTTGAAGGACACTGATAATTCACCCTGAAATCCAGAACATGGTTCTCCAAGACAGGAGAAGACTAATTGGCTTTCTGCAGCTAACTACTGTGTGGACAGGTTTATAAAGCATGCCTTCTTGTTACAGCCTACACAGTCTACAGCATGTCTTGCTTCCCCCAGTTTCTCAAACATGGTGTCTTGACATCCTGGTCAGTCGTCCTAATCATCGAACACTAAAAATTTGAAAGAAAAAAAAAATGAAGATCAAGATTTTGTGGCCAGCTATGGTGGCATCCAGTCAAAATTATTGATTTTCTTTTTCTCAGTTGTATGCTTCTTTATTTTTCTTTTATCTTTTGATATTGACATATTTTTCTTAGTAAGAGAGACTAAAACTTCATTTTAAATTATAGTCACTCTAAAAGGAAACTAACATCCAACTAAACATATCTAAACATACATATATATACAGAGAGAGAAAGAGACAGAGAGAGAGTGTGTGCATAGGTGGATAAAGTGCAAGGAGGGCAGAGAAGAACATTTCTTTTGTCTTATTCCTCTCTACCTTATCTACTTGAATTAGAACCTATTTTCAGAAACTTAATATATAACTTTCTTTAGGCATTTTTGTCAAGGGGTTAGGGGAACAAATTAATTATTAAGTGTTCTATGCTGGATCCTGGTTAGTTTTATCAAAATAGAGTCCTTTGAGAAGAGGACACTCCACCTGAGAAATGGCCTCCTTCGGATTGAGCTGTGGGCCACTTTCCTGACTGATGATTGATGTGGAAGGGACCAGCCCACTGTGAATGGGGCCATCTCTGGGAAAGTGGTCCTGGATGACATAGGCAAGCATCTTTTCTTCACGGTTTCTGCTTCAGTTCCTGCCTCCGGGTTCTTGCCTTAGATTCCCGCAATGATGAAATGTAACCTGTAATCCAAACAAACACTTTCCTCCCAAAGTTAGGTTTAGTCGTTGTTTCATGACATTAACAGATAGCAAACTAATTAGGAAACTGAATGTGACATGCGTGTTTCGATTTTCTTTTTGTGAAGCTTCCTATGTAGGTATTGTGTTCCCATTTTGGAGACTATACTTGCCTATATTGACACTGAAAATTAAGGCCTCATCAAGATTTGCCCCCATTGTAGTCAGAAGGGCAATCATTAAGACAACAAATAAGGCCAGAGAACCAGTAGTTATTTTGGATTGATGCTCCAACCAAGGGCCATGCACAGAGAGGACCTAGACCCCCTGCTCAGAGGAAGCCTATAGACTGTTTTGTTTCCAAGTGGGTACCCTCGTAAGGGGAGCAGGGCCTGTTCCTGACATGAACTCAGTGGCCGGCTCTTTGATCACCTCCTCCTGAGGGTGCAGCCTTGCCAGGCCACAGAGGAAGACAGTGGAGCCAATCCTGATGAGTCCTGATAGGCTAGGGTCAGATCGAAGGGGAGGAGGACCTCACCTATCAGTGGACTTAGGGGAGGGGCATGAGGGAGAAGAAGAAGGGAAGGTGGGACTGGGAGGAGATGAGAGAGGGGGCTACAGCCAGGATATAAAGTGAATAAATTGTAATAAATGATAAATAAATAAATCTTAAAATTTTTAAAATTGTGTTTATAAAGAGATTAAAAATAAATTTATGGAAAAAAGGAAAAATGGATGCAAATAAAGATAACCATACTAGGGAATTATGTTAGTCTCGGAAAGACAATCATCATATTTACTCTCACTTGAGGACCCTAGGTCATGTATACTGCATCCATGTGTGTGCACAGATATGTGTGTGAGTGTGTGCTCCTGTGCATAGACATTGGAGGAGAACATCATGTACTTTGCTCTAGCACTCTCTACCTGTCTACCGGAGTCAGTGACTCTCACTGAGCCTCAAGTTTGCCACGTTTTGTTTTGTTCCATCCAGGATGACTGGCCAGCAAGTTCCACTAATCCTTGTGTCTTCACCCCCAAATGCTGGGGTTACAGGAGAGGACAGCCCCATGTATTTTATTGGTGGAGGATTGACTTGGGGATCAGACTTACATTCCATGCTTATTCAGCAAGTAGTCTTGCTCACTGAGCCGTTTCTTCAGCCCCATTCTAAATTTTATGTAGACGCATAAAATCTTATATATGTCCCATGAAACCCAGTGCAATGAATATATACCAATTAAGATGTTACTAATAAAAAAGGATTAAGATTTTAATGATACTATAAAGAGAATGGATAGGCAATCCATAGAACAGACAGGGTTTTCAACATATATGTAACTGAGACTATGTTTTTTGAATCTGTTAACTTAAAGTTAACTTCAAAGCCTGATTGTTCAGAAGATTAAATGACAACACAACTTGAGTCGCATACTATGTACTTGATGTATTATGAGTAGGTGGTCATCAGAACCAAGTTCTACCTTTCTGTAGACCATTTCTGTAGTTCTGTCTTTTTTCACCTAATGTGTTCAGGTAATTAATTTAGAGAGCACAGTAACCGTAGCAACAAAACATCAGTAAGGTAAACCTGTAGAACCCAAAATCTGTGACTTAAAAACTGCAAAGAGAATATTCATTGTCCCAGGCACCTGGTATTTGTTACTGCTTTCTGATGCCGAGCAATCTGATTTCAACAGAGTGAAAAGTGAAAACCATGAGGGCCTCCTGCCTACTTCCCCATCCCTCCCCGAACTGGTCCCATCTCACAGGCTCCCTTCCTCCGAAAGACCCTGCAAACCCCTAGGGTCTGACAAGACATCTGAGCTTAGAGCCTTTTCTCCAAGTTCAGGTTCTGGCATCAGCAACCTAAAGCCGACTCCTTCCAGAGGAGGCAGCCACCCCATCAACTTTATATTTGCCCTCTCTTCAGTACTATGTAAGAAAGACCCAGCTCTGCAACTTCACATTCATCACAGTCCTTCAAGGCTCAAGTCCTCTCTCTGACAGCAGCGCAGTCACCATGATCCATGTCCATCCACAGCCCTGCTTCCGTCACGGAATTCAAAGAGTGAGGTGGTACCCTGCCAGAATGCCAGCCTCAGGAGCTGCTGACTTTCTTTCCTCTGCAGCCACATTCTCTCATAGCCCTGCCTTGCCTTAATTAGAGAAGCAACCATGCCTCTGAAGTAAATAAGTTTAGGCATCAGACCGTTACCTACAAGCATAAAGCTTGCAATTTTCCTTTATCTGTTTTCTGTGATACTGGCTCTTTGGCTTAACAGAAGATGCAAGTTACTTTTGTTTACCAATTTTCACCAGTCTTGGAATTAAATTGTACCTCTGCAAATTTCGGATGTTAATGTCCTGAACCCCAATACCTCAGAATGTGGCTGGTTAGAAATGGGGCTTATCAAGGTGTGAAGTTGGATGAGGACTGAAAGAAAAAATAAAGCATGGCAGAGATCAAGTCAGTGTGACTAATGTCCAAGTAGGAAGAGGAGGTCAGGGGCTGAAGAGAGCCCAGGCAGTGAAGTGCTTGCCCTGAAAGCAGGAGGACCTGAGCGTGAGGCCAAGAACCCACTTTTAAAAAGGTGTTGGTGGGGAAATGGACAAATAAGGAACCCAGCTTGCTCCCCAGCCTAGCCCATTTGGCAAGTAACAGGTCAATCTTTAAGAGAAGGTTTCAAAAATTTGGCTGAGAATTAAGGAGAAAAAGACCTAGTTGCTTAAGAGGGGACAAGCACTATCTCGGTTAGCAATTGCCACATAACAACCCCAAAACTCAGGACTTTAAAAACAAGCTCTTAGCATTACTAAGATGCTTACTAAGATGCATTACTAAGAGAGTGAGCGAGTCTGTGACTCCGAGTCTGGCTGGACTCACTCAGGCACTGGGATTGGCGGAGGGCTTAGCATCTACAGGGACCCTGCTCACAGTTTTGAAAATCAATTTTCCATGGATTGAGCTGAGTGGGCCAAGTTTCTCTCATCGTCCCTCGCACTAATTCATAGGCATCTGGAGCAGAGCAGAGATCTGTGAGATCTCTTGGTTTCTGCAAGACCCTGTCTCAAAAATAGAAAACAAAACAAAACAAAAAAAAAACCAAAAAACAAACAAAAAAAAAACAACAACTGGGTGAGCAGCGTGTAAAGAAGACAACGTGGAGTTGCCATCTGGCTTTTCACACACTGTACACACTTAGGCATCTGCACACACCTGAAAAACAGAGGAAGAGATTACGATGCGTGTACACTGGGGAAGACTATGTGAAGCCAAGGAGAGATGCCTCAGAAGACATTAAGCCGGAAGAAAGACTGATTTTTTTTTTTTTTTCACACAGCGTCTAGAATGACAAGAACATCTATTTCTGTTGATTCTGCAACCTGGTTTGTATACAGTATGATTCACCACAGCAGGCGTACGAACCACCACACCTGTCTTTTATGCTTCTTCTGCTTCCTGCTGGATACATGCTCCAGAAGTCATTGCTTTTTCTGCCTCCTCACTCTCTCAGTTCAGTTGATTGGCCTAGCAAAATCTGACCGTGTGTGAACATGGCAGTCAATCTTGTTCATGTCTCCTTCTAAACAACGGACTGTGCCTGGGGAATACTTTAACAGCATACAGTCTGATGAAACACTAGAGTCCTGTCTCAAATCTCAATCAGGACTTCTTTTCCTTCCCTGCAGACCTTCAAGAGCCCTGTTCTCCCACTCCTGATAAATTCTTCTGATTCCCCTTCTTACTAGACACCCCTCAGACAACACCTTACTCTACTTCCTAGCACAAGTCAGCGCATAGCTGTACTCCACACTGATCTTTCTTCCTTTCTGCCTGCAATGAGCTGGCTCGCCCTTCACCGTCTGGTGAATAGCATATGTTCACCCTTCACTTAGGAACTTCCTTCTTTCACGATCTCTTCTGGTCCCTGTGTTCAACATATATATATATATATATATATATATATATATATATATATATATATACAAAACCCCCTTCATACCTCACTTATAAGTCTATCCTGTTCGAAATGAAACAAATGCTCACAGTGATAAACTGCCACCCAAGTTCCTATCTTTACTCCCACAGACCAGTGCGTTTATCAGCTCTCATCACCAGAACTTCTGTTTGCAGTAGTTAGCCGTTGATACAGATACCCACAGCTAGCAATGTGTGGAGGAAAGGGAACCACGGAGAGTTCAGCTCTGAATGGGACCTCTGTATCACACCCTTTCCCCCTAGGGCTCGGGGATCTTCGATGAAGGGGCGGCAGGAAGAATGTAAAAGCCAGAGACGGTAGACATCTGCCATGTCCCACTATTCGCCAGACATGACTGGGTCATTACACACATGACCCCGCAGTGGCAACGACAGCACGTAAGGCGTGTGCAATCATAAGCCAACAAAATTCTCAACAAGGACGTGGAAGGGGCTTGGCAGGCGCCACGCCATCTGAGAAGCTGTTGGCAACTGGTGGCTGCTGCAGGAGGAAGATCGATTTTCTTCAGGGATGTGGACCTCAGGAGGCTACCCATGCATACATAACAGACAGCCCTGCACTCACATACGGGCAGCACCAAGTGTTTTGTCATGAGAGGAGTGGATTTGAGAAAAACGCACTGTGAGAACCAGGATCCAGGGAGAGGGAGTCACCAACCCAGGAAACAGACTCCAGAGACCAGCATCTAATGCAGATCTATTTTGTTGCGCAGCAGCAAACTTTTTTTTTTTTTTAACAGCCTTTGGCCCAGTGAGGAATAGACGCAAGTTCTGTAGCCCCAACCACCCCACTGTCACTATGGGGAGGTGCCAGGCCTGCCAGCCCCTGAGGGAACTTCCCCGCAGACAGGGAAAGCAGCCACTGCCCTGTTCCGGGCCCATTCCGAGGCTCTACCGTTTTCCCGCGATCCTTCTCCTGTGTCACACGGTAGACCAGCACACAGGGGCACTCGAGCTGTAGGACAGTATGGAAGCCTCCCTCACCGTCCACAGGGCCCCACTCGGGGCTGACGCACCCCCAACACATTATATCCCTCAAGCAATAAAAAGCCAACTGTTGTTTCATGATTGAAAACCAAAACAAAACAACAATAACAAAATAGCTCTCATTCTTTGTACCTACTGGTATATATGGCAATATAAGTTTAGCTCCTGTTAAAGGGTGACTCTTGGCTCCCTGTATGACAGAATGCTGTATCAAGGCCTTGGGAGATCTCACGGACCTCTGCTCTGCTCTAGATGCCTAACACTGCCTTGTGAATTAGTGCGAGGGATCATGAGAGAAACTTGGCCCGTTCAATTGTTCAATTCAATCCATGGAAAATCAGTTTTCAGAACTGAGAGTAGGGTCCTTGCAGATACACAGTCCTCAGCCAATCCCGAGATGCAGGAATGAATCCAGCAAGGCTCAGAGCCACATGCTCTGCAGCCCACTCTCAGCATAATTTTTTTAACTTTTATTAATTACACTTTATTCACTTTGTATCCCCCCATAAATCCCTCTCTCCTCCCCTCCCAATCTCACCCGCCCTCCCCCTTCTTTACGTATGCTCCTCCCCAAGTCCACTGATAGGGGAGGTCCTTCTCTCCTTCCTTCTGATCTTAGTCTATCAGATCTCATCAGGAGTGGCTGCATTGTCATCTTCTGTGGCCTGGTAAGGCTGCTCCCCCCTCAGGGGGAGGTGATCAAAGAGCAGGCCAATCAGACTATGTCAGAGGCAGTCCCTCTTTCCATTACTATGTAACCCACTTGGACACTGAACTGCCCTGGGCTACATCTGTGCAGGGGTTCTAGGTTATCTCCATGCATGGTACTTGGTTGGAATATGAGTCTCTGGGAAGTTTCCTGTGTTCAAATTTTCTTGTTCTGTTGCTCTCCTTGTGGGGTTCCCGTCTGTCGCGACCACCTCGACCAGCAAGGAAGGCACGGCACATGAACTCTTCTCCAGGTAGTTTATTCAGGAAGGTTTGAGCTATCTTCTGACCCCAGGGAGAGCCCTCCCCAGTAATAAGTACCCTGGAGCCAACCAATCCCAGGAAGCCACGTAGGAAGTGCGGATAGGTAGACGGCAGATCATCAGACACACCACAGCCAATAAGAAGTTGTTTATCCCGAGAGCACTCGCTGTCGGGATGGCGGAAGGCAGAAACCGGCGCCCTCTTTAGGGCTCGGCACACACAGCTCTCCACAGTTCCCCCTTTTTGTTTTAGAACGAAACAGGCGAGAGTAGAGGTCTGATCTCCGGCAACCAACTCAGGACCTTGTACGGACTCTGCATCAGGTCTCTCAGCCCAACCCAAGCCCAACCCGTCCAGTACCATTTTTTCGGAGGCGGGAGGTAGAGAGGGAATTGATTGGGGAAGGGTGGTACAAACCCGCATGCTATCAGACATGTTCTCCATGAGATCACTATCAGCAGTCAGTGAACCTCACGTGCAGTGCTCAGCCATGTAGCCTGAACGTGACGCTTTAAAATTTCATGGCGACAAGCCATGCTTGAGGGGATTGTCCAGCTTCAATTGCTGTGAATGCTTGAATAATCATGGCCTTGTCTCTATTGTGTGTAACCCTCATCCGACACAAAACCCACAGGCCCACCAGGGAGGCCAGCACTAGAAGGCACGCTACCGCCCCGATGCCCGCCCACTCCTTGAGATGACTCATTGCAGAGAGGATCCATGATATCCATCCTGTAGCCAACGAAAGATCGACTCTAGGGGAATTCACATGGACTATAGCCAGTCTCAACTCCCGCATGGTAGTCTCAAAATCAGCAGACCAATTCCCTGTAAGATATTTCGACAAAGCTTTTGATAGATTAGCTGCACGAGTAAAATTCTGATATTGTACGGAGGTAATGCAGAGACCTTGCATCTTCCATTTGCACCCCAACTGAGCCAATTGCCAGAGCGTGTCAACTTGCTCTTGGACAAGATCCAGGGCATGAGCGACATTAGCAGAGAGGTTATTTAACGCCTCTGCAGTCTATACCGTGCTAGCCATGGCCACCACAGAGACCGTGGCGCCGACTGCAGCAATGGAAACAGCAGCCGTAATGCCAAAATCTCGCTCATATAAGGGGAAAAAGTAAAGTCCCAGGCAGGTTTAGTGGCCTGGCAACCAGTCCAATGGCACCCACACAGGGTCCTGGCGGTCCTGTGGAAACACACAAACAGACCCCCTTGTCCACGCTAAGACCGGGTCAGGTCCCTGCCACTCTCCAGTGATGACATCTTTCCATTTTACAAAGCCTCTATTAGCAGGAGAGTGCAACATGTGACGATCAGCAGCAGATTTTCCTTCCACATCCAGAATTAAAAAATTTAAAGTAAATAAGGCAAGTGATAGTCTCTCTCTAGGGGTTCGGCCTTGGCCTATTCCCCCTTTTTGTTTTTGCAGACATTCTTTAAGGGTGTGGTGAGCACGGTCCACTATACCTTGTCCTTGTGGATTATAAGGGAGTCCATGATTAAGATGAACCTCCATTTGTTTACAGAAACTCATAAAACTGTGAGCGGTGTATGCTGGTCCATTATCTGTTTTTAGTTGTAGGGGACGACCCCATGCAGCCCATGCTTTTAGACAGTGGGTGATGACATTTCCAGCCTTTTCTCCACTTAAAGGTGTTGCATGGATAATGCCAGAGCAGGTATCCACAGACACATGGACATATTTCACTGTTCCAAAATCAGCAATATGTGTCATATCCATTTGCCATAACTTTAAAGGCAATAATCCTCGAGGATTAACCCCAAGACCAGGGGGATGATGATGAATGACACAGTGAGGACAAGTTATAACAATCTGTCTGGCATCATTTCTGGACAACTTAAACTTTTGCTGTAAGGTCTTTGCATTGACATGAAACTTTTGATGAAACTGAGTAGCCAACTCAATAGCTGAGCCAAGGAAAATATATTCTGCTCTAGTCCAAGAATCCACTGTATTATTACCTGTAGCAAGAGGGCCAGGCAACCCTGTGTGTGCTCTAATATGCTGAATATAAAAACAGTGATTCCTATCAAGAATCAACTTCTGTAATTTTTGTAACAGCACAGACACAGAACTGGCCAACTTAATCGGACCTGCCACTTCCATAACTTTTACAGCATTAACCACATAAGCTGAATCTGATAGCAAATTAAATGGAAAAGAACAATATTTAAATACTTCTAAAACAATTTTAAGCTCAACTACTTGTGGAGACCCAGGAGCGAATTGAACAGAAACAGGGTCTTTACCTTCAATCATATAAACCCCAACGCCTGTTTTTGAACCATTGCTAAAAATATTAGGGGCTCCAGGTACAGGCTGACTGGAGGTGATCCTTGGAAATATAACAGGGTGCTCTTTGAAAAATGTCAATAGAGGGTGTTTGGGATAATGACTATCTATAAGTCCTGAAAATGAGCACCTCAAGATGGCCCAATCATCAATGGTGCCATAGAGGGCAGCCAGCTGAGAATTTGTATAAGGGACTACGATTGTGGATGGATCTGAACCAAAAAATTGTAAACATTGGGAGACTCCCAAAAGGGCCATAGCTGCTACCACAGAAGGATAATGCTCAATAGATTTAGCTGGGGAAATTTTTGGATGGATCCATAGTAATGGTCCCTCTTGCCACAGTACTCCTGATGGTTGATTAAAGGTGGGGAGTCCTGATTTTATCCTCCTGCCCCTTTTCCGGGGGTTTTTTCTTTCTCTTTTCTTTAACCTTTGTTTTTTCCAGTCTTGCTATAAGCTCCTCAATTTCCTTTTTGATATCTTCCGCCCCAGACTCACTATCTGAACTAGAAGTTGAACCAGGACTCTCAACCTCGGAGGGTTTCTCCGACTTAGTTGACCTCTCCTCCTTCAATTGATCTAATGCTGCTTGTCCTTCCTCTATCGCTTGGAAACACCTCTGATCTTCCAGGCAACTTCGGACAAGTTGCCACACAGGTATCACCCCGGGCCTCAAAGTTCCTTTTGTCTTTGCTAGATCTAAGTCTTGTCCTAACTTCTTCCAACAAGAGATCGTAAGATCTCCCGACACCGAAAACCATGGGGCAGCCATGTCACAGGCTTCTAAGAATCCCTCTAAGGTAGATAGATACCTTTAGCTTGAGCTTCTTAGATAGAAGCAGCTCCTGTAGAGCTAGAAAAATTGGGTGCGAAGGAGAAGCGCCCATGTCTTACTTTCGGTTTGCTACTTACTTTTGGTTCGCTACTTACTTTCCATTTGCTACTTACTTTTGGTTCGCTAATCCCGGAACTTGTTTTCGCTCTGTCTTTGTCTACAGACAAGAACAGCTAGCCGTAACTACCGCGGACTTTATCGTCCCAGCTTACCTTGGGAACTTACCAGTGCACTGCCCTGACTACAAGGAGTTCTGAGTCCTCGGTTTCCCCATATGGGCCACCACTTGTCCCGGCCACCACTTGTCGAGACCACCTGGACCAGCAAGGAAGGCATAGCACACGAACTCTTCTCCAGGTAGTTTATTCAGGAAGGTTTGAGCTATCTTCTGACCCCAGGGAGAGCCCTCCCCAGTAATAAGTACCCTGGAGCCAACCAATCCCAGGGAGCCACGTGGGAAGTGCGGATAGGTAGATGGCAGATCATCAGACCACACCACAGCCAATAAGAAGTTGTTTATCCCGAGAGCACTGCCTTGGGATGGCGGAAGGTGCCCTCTTTAGGGCGTGGCACACGCAGCTCTCCACACCCGTCCTCTCCAGATCTTACTATTTCCCACTTCTTACATAAGATTCCATGCACTCTGCCCAACAGTTGGCCATAAGTCTCAGCATCTGCTTTGATAGTCTGTAGGGCAGAGCCTTTCAGAGGCCCTCTGTGGCAGGTTCCCAGCCTGTTTCCTGTTTTCTTCTTCTTCTGATGTTCATCCTCTTTGCTTTTCGGGATGGGGATTGAGCATTTTAATCATCTCTCTTGATTAGTTTCTTTAGATGTGCAGATTTTAGTAGGTTTATCCTATATTATATGTCTCTATGAGTGAGTATATACCATATGTGTCTTTCTCCTTCTGGGACAGTTCACTCAGGATGATCCTTTCCAGGTCCTACGATTTACCTGCAAATTTCATGATTTCCTTATTTTTCATTGCTGAGTAATATTCCATTGTGTAGATGTACCACAATTTCTGCATCCATTCTTCTGGAGCTTTCTCAGACAACTAGGAATAGTACTTCCTCAAGATCCAGCCATATCACTCCTAGGCATATATCCAAAAGAGGCTCAAGTGTGTTACACAATAAGGACATTTGCTCAACCATGTTTGTAGCAAACATGGTTTGTAATAGCCAGAAGCTGGAAACAGCCCAGATGCCCCTCAACTGAAGAATGGATGCAGAAATTGTGGTACATCTACACTCTCAGCATCTTAGTAATGTTAAGTCCTGAGTTTGGGGCTGTTGCTTGGCAACAGCTAACTAATCCCCTTTAAGATAGCAGGTCTTTTTCTCTGTAATCGTCACCTAAATTTCTGGGGAGAAAACCTTGTTTTCCAGTCGGTCCTTTAGGCACTTCAGTCGCATATAAGATATTTCAGTCCTTTGAGAGCGTTTCCTGCCGACATCTTCATAGCTGTTACATTGTTCAATCCAGTGGGTACTGTGTGTGTGTGTGTGCTCAGAAATTACTCATGTATGGTTGCACATGTGTCAAATAAATAAGTAGCTTCTTGGTGGGTAGTGGATACCAAAAGACTATACACTTTTCCACCGTGCCATGCTTACTGGCTTTAAAAAACTGTCATCATTAGATGGCCTTTATTTCTTCTTCAAAACTTCACCTAACTTCCTGCCAAATTTCTCCCTCATATCTTCTGCACTTCATTTTCTTTCCTCATATTTTAAATCTCCTTTCCTTCTTGCTGAATGCCAGAAAAGGTCTTTTTAATGATCTTCCAGTTTCCTCTCTGCCTTTGCATATGACAGGTCATCCAAGTGTTATCTTGACAGCAAATCACTGACTATATTTACATACACCTGAATGCACTTGTATGAAGTACATAGTCTTATGAGTGTTTGGCAAAGCATGATATAGACTATTATAACTCTCTTCGCCTTTTATATTCTTAATCTGTTTCTTTGTCTTGTCATTCAAAGTAATTTTTTTCACATAGGATGTCTTGCTTCTTTTAAGATTTTCTGCTATGTGATTATATTATTTATATTTAACATAGTTATTTATGTGTTTGGGTATATGATTTTCTATAGGCACTAGTTTTTCAAATATTAATTTATTTGGGCTTCCTTAAAGTTTATACCTCCCTTCAAACCCCCAACCCCAGGTAGGGAAAAAAGAAGGTTGGGAGGGAAGGGGGACATAGACCTCTTTACTTCTTCTGGCTAGGTAGAGTAGTAGGATTCTTTTGGGAGCAATACCAATTTCAATCCTCAGAATATGCAGAAATCCAGAAAATCAGCAAACCAACAAACCAGCAAATGCAGCAAGCAGTCATCAGTCTGCCCCCTCCAAGCCATTGTGCCTTCTTTCTCTGGGCTATCATATTCATATCCCTCAAAGTCCTCAGAATTCAACTAATTCCAGCTGGCAAGGACCATGTCCCTGCAATAGGCAATTACCAGCTGTGGACAAACTAAAATCCCACACCTGCGATTATAACAAAAACATGTTTACATAACATAACTGAGTTTTTAAGCAAACCAAAGCTTCCATTGCCACTGTCATTTTGGTACTTTTTTTTCCCTCTTTTTCTGACTCATTAGGGTTTTTGTTGTATACTTTCTTTTTTTTTTTCTTATTATTGTTATTCAAATACTTTAAAAATTTCATAGATATCTTCTACCAAATTTTGTTCTATATTTGCACATTTTAGTAGTAAGTTTTGTGATGAAATCAACTGACTTATTCTCAATATTGAGTTACTTCAAATCAAACACATAAATATTGGGCTGGCCAGGTGGCTCTGTGTTTAGGAGCACCTACAGCTCTGGCAGAACCCAAGTGAATTCCGTTCTCAGCATCCATGTCAGATGGCTTACAACCACCTGTAGCTCCAGCCCCACAGGCTTGGACACCCTCTTCTGGATCTCGCCGGCACCTGCACTCATATAGACACAAACATATGCACATAACATAAAAGTAGTACAAATAAATCTTCAAATACATATACACACATATATATATATATATATATATATATATATATATATATATAATAGACAGTATATCCAAACACATAAATAGGTATATTAAATATAAATAATATAATAGATACAAATTTTACAACAATATAATTTCAATGCTCTCCCTCATCCATCTTTGCCATTCTTTATGCTATTTGTTGTATATTGTCACTCTCCATTTGGCGGGGACCTGCACTGTCATTCTTTGTTCAGCGGCCTGGCAGGGACCTGAATGGTCCTCGGGATGTGGCTGCCAGGCATGGCAAAGGCACTGCTGGGTTCCACTGGGCCAGAATATCATGTTAGGATGAAATCAAAGGTCCTGGGTCTCCCAGGAATGTCTAGGATGTTTCAGGGCGAAGCCTGTGCACTAGGCCAGGGTGTGGGAAGAGTTTTCCATGGACTGTTACTGTTAGCTCTGTTAAATGAAATTGTCCATGGCAAGGGAAGCTAGGGAGCTCCAAAGCCTACGGCAATACCACAGTGTTAGAGCTCCTTGGTTAAGCTGCTGTACAGAGGCCCCGAAACCTGAGAGAAGGAAGGTCTGATGAGACACAGGTCAAAGGCTGCGGAGCTCACTGCAGCTGGTAAGACATGGCCCACCTACAGATAAGGTGAGCCCTGGGTGGGGTCCAGAAGCTCAAGGAAGGCTGGCAGGTAGCTGCTTGTTTGGCAGCCAAGTTCTGGTATCCAGCAGTGATTCTCCCTGAGAATAAATGAATCTAAGATGGTCTTGAAGTGAGAGAGTACATGCGTGTGTGTGTGTGTGTGTGTGTGTGTGTGTGTGTGTGTCAGGGACAATCTAGACCTTGGGTGGTGGGGGGTTCTGAGGGTGAGTGTGTTTGATTGCCTGGGGTCAGGGACTACCAGGGATACTCAGTCTACAAGAACCAAAACAGTCCTATGGTAAGAGGGGAAAAGCAGTACTTAATGATCCCATGGGTGGGGGAAGAGCTCCAGGTAAAGTCAAAGGTCATTAGTGAAAAGTCAAGATACCAAAACATCTTATTAGCACAGGTTGCAGACGTCTCTCTAGGAATCCCCAGGTGCTGGCTGAACAGGTTTCTTTTCAGGAAGAGGTCTGGCCTGTGATCTTCCCTGAGGGCTATATGACACTCCTTCTAAGAACTGGGGTTCCCAGAGTAGGTGGAGAGAGAAGCCTGCTGAGAAAAGGGAGTCCAGTATTACAGATGGGGCTAGGAGGCTATCTGGAAATGTCATGCTTAACTTTATTCAGCAGAGTCCTGCAATGTATTTTATAACTGTATAAAAAAATTTCAGAATTACAGAGAAATGGTTTTAAGCTATCACGTATTTTTAAATTCATTAAGAATAGCAATAGAATATATATGTGTTCTACAGTGTAATAATTTAAAGAATAAAACATATTTCATATTAAAAGTCATATGACCTTTTTGTACTGAAAAAAAAAAAGAAAGGTAAAACTTCCTTTTGCAAAAGTGAAAACTGAAAATCAAAACAAAAAGGCATAAAGTACTGGACACCTGTTCATGGACATAAATAATTTTTAATGTCTGTTATTTCTCCTTATAATTCAAATTACTATCCCTCATAATTTTCCATCAGGTAGAAAATTTCCTTTGCTACTTCTTATATGACATATACAATGGAAAAATTATTTCTAGTTTTCAATTTTCTATGTCTTATTTAATATTCATTTTAAACAGTTTGACTGGTCACAGCATTCTATGCTGAGAGATGTTTTCCTTTTCTTTTTCCCCTTTGCAATTACATTTATTTATATATTACTTCTTGTGTGTGAACATATCATGTATGTGGAGTTGGGTCTCTGGGACTGAACTCAAGACATCAAGTTTTGTGGCAAGTCCCTTTGCCCACTGAGCCACACCAACAGCCCAGGCACGAAACTCAGAGTGGCCAAACACCCTTGAACTTCTGAATTTTGGCTTCCACCACCCAAGGGCTGGTGGAATCTAGACATTCCACCATAAGCCACTGTGTCTAACATATCAGGTGAGGGATATCACTCTACCAACTGAGCTATACCTATAGCATAGATGTTTCAAAACACCTTTAGCATTTTGAAAATTAGACGTTGTCTTCTGGCCTCCGAGTCTTTGATGAGAAGTCAGTTGTTAATCACTTCTTAGCTTTCCTGAATGTGTTGCATCAGTTTTCTTTTGTCGTTTTCTAGACTTTCCCCTCTTTTCTGACTATCAGCTGTTCGACTACGGTGTGGCCAGAGGTTTGTTTCTTTCTTTGATTTGTTTTGTGTTCATCGTATTGGGTATGAGGCTCACTAGTGTCTTAGGTCTGCAAGTTCTTCTTTTCACTGGTTTGGGATTATCCTGCTTTTCCAAGTATAAACTATTTTCATAGCACTGGAAGCTCCTTCATGTTCCCTTGCTGTCATCATCCCCATGATAGAGAGACTCTGCTTTGACTCTGCCCCACAGGTTCTCTGCTTTAAGCTTTGTTTTTATCTTCAGAAGCTACAAAACCAAAGCAGAGGACACCGTGCAGGCAAAGTGTCTGGTGGCAGTAGGAGGCCCAGTTTGTGTCAATCACCCTCGTTTCTTTCCTTCAGATTTCACCCCCGTAACCCTTCCTGTCCTTAGCTGATTTTTAAGAAACTCATTAACATTCAAAAGATGTTTTAAGAAATATGTTCTGGTTTCCCCAAGAAAATAGTTCTCACCATATATATTTACCAAATAAAGTAGCTCTGCATATTGCAAGGTACAGGAGTATCTAATTTCAAATATCTTTATTTAATAAATAAAAGCCTATATTAATTAAAGAGATCCTTCAAAAGGAACAGGTATTCTTTCTAAAATGTTGAGAATCTAGAGCTACAAATGGGCCTACTGGAAAGCCATACAATGTTCTTCAGATTGGAAAGAGAACAAAGACTCCCATTGTGGAAGTGCAAACTCAAGGATATGGAAAAGGACTTCTGCTTTAACACATTCAAGTCTGTTTTGTAGCTGATAGTTTAGGAAATCAAGTAACACCATCCACTTCCCTGTAGAAACTGCTTTGAGAGACTTTTCTCAAAACACAACAATGAAAACTCCATTTATTCTGGACACTCATTTAAGCTTTCCATAAAATGAACGTGCCTTGATGGAGGAACGGTATTCATATCTGGGAATGTGTGAGAGAGATAGCCTTGGATTTAGTGGTAAAAGCTACAGGAGAAAGACAGATAAGAAATACACCATGGTGAAAAAAAAAAAAACTTTCTACTTCTTTCTACCAAAAAGGTGCCTGCTAGCGCCAACTGATAGTGGGAATATTAACATTATCTGTAAGATTAAATATAAAAGCTTTATAATCTTAATATGTTGAAAATTCATTTTCTTTATCAAACAAACCAGGTAAGTCACTTGCAAATATTTTAGGGGATATGAAACCTACTACTTCCTCATCTACATTTTTATATTAGGTTTTTTTTTCACACACTGATAGGCTTTGATTCAAATGAGTCATATTATCCACACTAGCAAAATTAATGAATTAAAAACTTCAGTAGGTCTTTAGACACATTGGCCAATGCAAGGAAATAACTTCCACTTGTCTCTGGCATACAAGACCCAACTTAAAATACATGCTCTCCTTCTGAGTGCACTGCTCTCTTTGTCAGTAAGAGAGTTATTTCTTACCCAGATAAGTTAATAGTTAAACTATCCCAAGACATAATACTTTCCTCTTCCTATCTATTCTCAACAAAACAAAACAAAACAAAACAAACCTAACTTCTCTTCATGTTTTATTGTTGTGTTTCTGAAGCCATTCTTAGCAGGAGAGGGGAATGCTGTAGCCTTCCTGATACTTCCTTTTGCACTATCATTTCATTTCTCCCAGCCAGTCTCTGTGGGAACCAAGTTCACTGCTCCATCTTGCAGTTAGAGTTTGACTTGTACCATTGGTAGTGACCTCTGGAGACCCATCAAGAGCATCCTTAGGCCTGCACCCTCAGGAGCCACAGAATGTCTCGCTGACCCTGGAGATGTACATAGTTGAGCATCTCTGTTGTGAATGTAAGCATGGCTTTGTTTTAATCCTAGGTGTGGGATATGGGCTGATTGAGATGGTCCACAGAAGCAGACTGTTTCCCTCCTGCGGGCTCTGAGAGGAGCTCTTTGCCAGCTGCAGATAGTTTAAATCAGAGGACTCTAAAGAGAGAATAAATGCCAGAGCCCAGAGAGTGTTGGGGAGCTCTGAGAAAGAACAATGCTGCTGCTGCTGCTGCTTCCCCCTACAGCTCCTGCTGTTGTTGATGCAGTGAGATAAGAAGTTGGAGATTCCTGAAAGGAGGACTAGACTAGCTCCAAGGAAAAAAACTATCTAACCAACAAGAAGCAGCTAAGGGAGCTGTGACCCCCTCTCCTTCCTCTCTTCTAACTGGTGCTGGGGCATTGGAAGGGATTGGGGTGGAGTAGGGAGAAAGATATGTAAGAAATGTAAATAAGTTTTTTAAAAGTAAGCCAACACATCTCAAATACAGTGGCCAGTTATTTTCATGCTGGTTTACTGGAGGCTCCAATAAGTACTGATAATGAGCAATTTCTTAAGCTAGGTGGCAGATACACGTGTTTTTTATAACATTAGCTTATTATAAACCTACTTGTACATAACAGATATCATTTTGTATATACAAAATATTCTGTAACATTAGAAATGAGGAACAGAAGCAATACAGATGCCAACTAAAGAATATTCCATGCCCATCCACCTATGGACAAAGTTAAATTGAGGGAAGGAATATCAGTTGGTATACTTTAACTAGGACAAGTGACATGTCTATCAAAACCACCTGACTTTGTCCTTACAATTTCTCCTCATGACTATATACAGGTAGACTTAGCAAAAGCCCTCACATATTTGATAAAGTTTTGGTAATCATTGCAAAATATTTGGATGTATTTGGGTATCCAGCAAAAGGAGGTGATAAAAAAAAAAGAAAGAAAGAACTCTGAGATGCTTAAAAACAATAAGGTAGTTCTTGACCTATGTATAAGAAATGGATCCCATGATGTGAAAGAGAGGATAGGTCATATGCTGGAAAGAAAAAGATGGAAGAAGGAGAGAATGGACTGAAGAGGAGAGCCAATGATACGCTTAAAAGGTTGCAGATAGTTGAGTAGAACAAAATTGAAAGTTACATGTAAGGATGCAAGGGGAGATGAGTTGAACATATAAACAGTAGCAAGGGCTTGAAGAACCTTAGCTACTATGCTCAAATGTTCATCCTATATTTTGAAGAAAATAGAGAGCCAATAAAATACTTTAAAAAGGAAAATGACCAGAATCAAATCACTGTACTTACACAGCACTTAGTAACTATAGATTCCAAGGGAATGATAAGTTTGAAAGAGAGAAGGCCAAATTTGAAGTCAGGAGCAAGGGTAGATCCAGGTAAAGAGGAAGAGCTAAGCTAGACTAGATCCCTTGAGCAATGAGGTATGGGACATGAGAAAGAGTGAGTCTGGGGCATCACTCAAGGACAAGATAAGGTCACAGGCTTGAGTTCTATGCCATTGGAAGAGGAATGAACTCCTGAGGGATTGCTTGTTCACCATTGTCGGGGAATGGGGACACAAAGTAAATATAATAGTTTTGTCTTAAGTTTTAACATGGGAAAAGCAAGGATAATATCCCAGCATTTGGAGAGGTACCACTTAAATTGTTTGTTGCATCTTTCATTTTTTTATGATACTAAAGCAGTAATAAACAACAGAGAAAGTCTATACTAATGCCAAATAATTATTTTTTTAGATGAGACGAAACAATTACATAAAGGAGAGTTGGGTTTGTTTCCCAGTACAGACGTGTTCTGGCTTTTGTTATCGCTGCTTTTTAAATAGCTGAAGGCAATTCTGAGCAGTGATTTATTCATAATAGAATCAGTTTGAGAAAAATGCCAAGTTGCAGACACTGGCAAACCATAGCACTCCTCATTAATATGCAAGAGAAGAAAATGGCCAAATGATAAATTTAACATAGCACTAGCTAATAATATGCCATGGAGGAATGAATGGAGAATTCCATCAGTATTTAAAAAGAATATCAGGAAGCTATGACTATGGCACATAAGGACAAATTTGAAGGATGATGAAAATAAAATGCAAGCCTCCAGTCCTTTTTAAAGGGAACAGGTAAAGAAGTATTTGCAACCCACTCCTATTTGGAACTTAAGAGTTCCTTTTGTAGGGCTGTACCTAGCATGGGCAAGCCCTGAGTTTAATACCTAGCACTGAAAGACAACCAACAAAAGCAAAACAACAACAACAAAGAAACCCTTTCCTATTGTGTAATTTCTGCTTTTGCTTCCATGATGGAGGGGAATTCTCTTGTCTTCTTCCAATATGGCAGGCATTTGGTGGTCCATGGAAACATATATTTAGAATAAAGAACATAACTTGTTCCTATCCCAGAGTATCTTCAGAAGCTGAGGGCATGCTCAGAGTTATGGGAAGAGCCATGGAAATACGAGAAGTGTCTAATGTAGCCAGAGGGTCACTTGTCTGTCCTAAACTAATAACACAATCATAAGGATGGTGATGTACTAGCCCAATCCAGGGAGGCAACAGGTCCTCCTTGGATTACAGCAATGGTTACAGCAATGGAATCTGAGGAATGGGCTGCATCAGAAAAACATGGCATCCTGTCAAAATCCCATTACCATCAGTTCTTTACAGTGTTCGGTCTAACACAGTGCTTCTCAACCTTCCTAATGCTGTGACTGAAAGGGTTAGACTTACTTTGTAACCTATATGTCTTCTAAAGCCTATAGTTTTGAGTTTTAGGTCCAGGTTAAGCTAAAGCCTCTTAGTACCTTTCCAGAGAGTGAAGAAATGTGACCCTATCTGTGAGGACAGATATAAAAAAGGGGCAAGCAAGCAATGACCTTCACTCAGCAAAAGAAGGACCAGACTTGTCCTTGAGATAGCGTTTCTTAGCAATGAACCTAGACTTCTTCTGAGTAGCTTTTGACCTCCAGCCAAAAGTCTGTAGCCCCTAATCTTCAAGGATGAGCTAATCACCCCACCTTCAATTGCAGCTGCATCCACACTTGGCAGAACTGGCCAAGCTTGAGCTCCTAAGACTAACCAATTATCTTACTTTATAACTTCCTCATCCAATCCTAAATTGCCAAAACTCCAACTTCAAATGTCCCGCAATTTTTCTTTTAAAAACCTAAAAGCCTTTGTCTCCCGGTGCCACTCTTTGCTGACCAGCGGGTGTGACCCCATTGTACAATGGTTAATAAACCTCTTGCTTTTGCAACGAGTCTTGGTGTGGGGGAGTTTCTGGGAAGGGCGCAATTAAACTCCTGAGCTGTGAGACCCCAGGTCTTACATGACCTTTAATATGGTTAGTTCCTCATGTTGTGGTGTCCACCAACCATAAAATTATTTTCATTGCTATTTCATAACTGTGACTTTGCTACTGTTATGAATCATAACTTAAATACCTGATATGCAGGATATGAGACTCCTGTGATAAGGTCATTCCATCTCCCCAAAGGGGTTATAACCCATTAGTTGAGTGCCAACCGCTGACCTAAAGCTTGTAACTCTAGAAGAGTCAAGGGATGTAAGGATTTTTGATGAATCTAAGAGCGCTTATTTCTGAATCCAATTTAAAGAGGGCTTGAACATTTCTAAGTTTTTGAGCCCAGGGTAATTTTAAATGAGTTAATTTAAGGCTTTTTCCCCAAGAATGACAAATTTATGTTAAATGATAAGAAATAATGAGTGCTTTTAAAATGCAAATTAGTCTAACTTTTTTAAAACTGAAAAAAAATGAGATGATAGGAATTTATGTGTGAAATAAGAGTTGGAGCTGTTCTAGTTTTAACAGTAGTACACATTTCTGGGTTATTCTGGGTCACTTATTTTAGTGACATTTCACTTAAAGATATCATAAAAAAGATATCATGTAAAGAAATCTTTACATTGAGATAACTGACCACACTGGATTTTTAAGGGAAACATCACAGTGAGTTAAACATCTAACATTCCGGGGCAACTGGAATGTCTCTCAAATGGCATCTCCTTGGTGGTTCTCAACAAAGGTCCTTGGCAGAGTCACCCATTGTCCTTCTGCTTCTGTAGCAAGTTCCTATTCTCTAGTCCTTCTGAGAGTTATTTCAGTATCTTTCCAGATGTTTACTAGGTATCATATTTGAATTACTATTTTTTTATTATTTCCTAGATTTATTTTTAAATTCTTTTCTATTTATAGGATTTCAGGGTTTTTCAGATACATGGGGGAAAAAACTGTTACAATTGCAAATGTTTTTCCTTCATTCTCTCAAATTACTTATTTCTGTGTTCAAGATAAAGAATAAAGTCAGGGAACCTAATTGTCATCTTATAAATTTAACATGCAATTCAAATGCCTGAGAAGTGTTTTGTGTAGCTAGTGAAGCTGAAGTCTCCATTAAATAACCAGCATGATAGAAATAGTGGTGTAAGATGGCTTAGCTGATGAGAAATGCTCTCATCAAATATGTGAAAATGAAAATATGAACCATCCTTCTCTTTCCCAGGATCAATTATCAGATCATTCATTTTCTTTGATCCAAAATCTAGCCAGACAAGAAGCCCTGTGGCTTTTCCTTTAGTTGCTAATGATGGAGCGGGAGGCTTTTACTGTCAAAATGGACCCAAAATGGGCAGTTTTCACTCACTGGTATATTCTCTGCTAAAACTTGGGTGACTTTTTTGTGATCTTTTTTTATTCCTCTCTTGTAAGTAATTATTTCTAAAATGACTTTTGTAAAAATGAATTTAACTTGCTTTTAAAATCACTGAGTTCTTCCAGCTTGTAAGGAATTAAAGGTCCAGGGAGGAGTGAAGCATGATGCGGTCGCTTCTGAACCATTCAGACAGTTGAGGATAGAGGCAGTATGGAGCCTAGCAGAATGGTCTCAGAGATGCCCATTCCTTTATCCTTACAATGTGCATATGTCACTCACATGGCAAGACAGACGTGGTAGATGAAGTACGGATAAAGCTTCACCCAGGTGGAGGACCTTATGGTGAAAAGATGGCCTTGAATTATCTAAATGGACACTATCTGATCACAAGCCTTAAAAAAAAAAAAAAGATTCCTGAGTCTTAATCAAATATCAAGATGGCAGAAGGAGCTGGGTGTGATGGAACACAACTGTAATCCCAACACTGGAAAGGCAGAGGCAGGAGGGTTGTCAGACGTTTTAGGCCACCTTGAGCTACGTAGTAAGTCCCTACCTTAGCTGGAAAAAACAAACAAACAAACCACAAAGTAAAAACTAAAAATAAAAAAAACAAAAGTAGAGAAATGCAATCTCATATGCCATCAATCCTAACACCCAGGAGGGAGACAGCGAAAGCACAGGTTCTGTCTACATAGTATTGTGGAATTCTGCTGCATAAGGTTTAAATCTGATGTGTCCAGAAAGCCAAACTGAGCCTTTTCTAAGAGGGATTCTGTCCCCCCCAACCCACCCACACACTGGATGCCCCAGTTCTTTTAAGGAGCATCACATAAACTCAGGGAAGCACAGGCCACACCCTTTTCTGATAAGGAAACTGGTTCAGCTAGGAATTCCTGGAGATAACCCTCCCTATGCTAACAAGGTGCCCTGACTTTTCAAATGACCTTTGACTTTCCCTGAAGATTTTTCCCCATCCACAGGGTAATTAAATACTCTTTTCTCCTTCTTGTGATAGGACCATGCTACTGCATGGAAAATGAAGGACTCTACCACTACATGCAAAGCAAGTATCCTTGACACCCTGACCCCAGTAAATCAAACACATCCAAACACACCCCCAAAATCCCTCCCTCTGCCCAAGGTTTATATTGCTCTTGGTTTCACATGAATAAAAGTAAGAGTTCACTCACTTCAAGACTGAGACTCATTTTTTCGGAGGAAAGATTGTTGCTGGACGCCTGACCTTGGCTGCCAATTAGGCAACCGCCCCAGTGGGCAGCCATGAACTTCTGGACTGCCCATAGCGGGTCAGTATGCCCAATGCTGCAGGCAGCATGTTTGCCATTCTGCTGTTCGCCAGGCATGTCAGCATCAGGCAACCACTGAAGCCTGCCCCGCCACCACTAGATCGGTGCTGACCTCCGGCAAAGCACCCACCAGAGCCCGGCTTTTGTCTTACCAGACCTGCCCCTGGCCGGGTGGGCCTGAGCCTGACTAGGTCAGTGTCTCTAATGTCTTGGCCAGCACCTCTGCCCCTGGAAGCACAGAAGCTTAAGCAAGAGTTGTAACACTTTGTTATTTCCATAGGCTTTGGAACTCAGAGTTTCCACTGATACCGAAGATCTCATTTTAAAAGAGCTAAACCGTAACACTCTGTGAAAATCTTTTCCACACCTTAGCCTAGCTGTAGGTCCTCGCCCTAAAGTGCTCTAGCCAGCTCTGGGAGAAACAGAACCCCGTTCTCCATCCGGAAGCAGAGCCCCCAGCAGAATGGAGGATGACATGGTATGATCTTGTTATAGCAAACAAAGAGACAGAGTGACAGAGAGAGAGAGACAACAGATAAACCCAAAGAGATACAAAGGGATCCTAGCCAAGGAATGACCTTTCCATGTTAGAAAACAGAAAAGGATTCTCCCTCAGGTCCTCAGAAGAAACACAGCTTGGACACCAGACACACTAGTTTTAGTTGATGAGACTTCCAAGCCATGTTAGCACACTGTTATTATTTAAACCACTAAAGCTGTGACACATACACACACACACACATACAGTAGCAAGCAATAGACAAAAGCTTCTGAGCTTGTGGACACTCTGCAAAATGGAGGAGACAGAAGGTAGGTGTTTGGGTCTTCAGTATCGAACGTGAGTGATAGAATTGAGAAAACAGCACAAAGAGGTAGTTTTCAGCTTGTACTTGAAATCTTGGGACTTAGGAAGGAGGAAAAGAATGCTGAAAGGAAGAAACACCCAAATCAACAATGCAACATGTTTGCATTTCAGTTCTCTGTGGGAGCAAAGTTATGAAAAGCTCGAAGGGGGAATATAAGTACTTTTATTCCTGTCAAAATTGCAGTGGAAACATTCTGAAATCCTTTGACTTTTTCTACAACATATGATGACTAACTAATAATACACACTTTTTAATGCATTGCTAGACTTTCAGAAAATGAGAAAATGTTCACAGCCCTTAATTTCACCACAATAAAAGAAGAAAAATGTGACAGAACCATTATCCTCATGTCCAAGCTCATACCTTTATTGAAGGCCAAAATTGAAGAAGATGAAGGACAAAAATTGAAGCTACTCTGAAATCACCCAAGAGCTATAGGAGGGTGAGAAATCAAGCACCTAGCACAAATTGGGGGGGGGGGCTTTGGGGGAGGAGGTAGAGGATACGGCAGCACTTAATGACTCTGGTCCTGGATAGTTTCTTCCAGGAAAGATGGTGAAGAAGATGAGTAGTACAGATGAAGATGCATAAATGCCACTGCATTACAAATTAAAGCAGAAATCAAACAAAAAAAAAGAATAAAAGAGAGGAAGAAAAGGGGGAAGGAGGCCGACAGGAAGGAGGGCTAATGATAAACATGCCCATTCTGGCAACACAAATACCAAGCAAACTAGAGCTCAAAATATATAAGGACTCCAAGAACTCACTAAGGAAAACAGTGCAATCTAATAAAAACTCTTCTGTGGTTCTGACTCCCAGAAGCAAGAGCACGGACGGTAATGAGGCTTCCTAAGGCGTCCCCTGAGAGCACCACGTTAAAACAAGATACCAAGTCATAGTCGTTGAAGGAAAGGAAGAAATATTTGATAACAGTAAGCCTCAAAGGACAGTATGTTTAATACGCGTCAAACAACAGCTTCAATACACAGCGGGTGGGAACCTGGAATATATGTATCCAGAAACACAAATGTGAAAACACCTTCAAAATGCTGGTGGAATGGTGAAAAAATAAAGTAGAAACAGCTCAATCGACCATAGCCAGGGCAATGATTAAATATATTGTTATATATTCTCACCAATATTTCACAATTATGACATACGTATGAAGGCATGCATATGGATAACAATGCCATCTACCAAGTAAATCACAGAGAAGTTCATATTTTGGTAAAACTCTTCTAAGACTCTAACCTCTAAGTAATAAATTATTTGGGAATGTATTTATATATGGTAAAACATGGACTGATTATAAAGCTAAATAAAAATATTATGTTGTAGAAAGCTAGAGTACATACAGACAGCATCATTCTTACAAAGCTTCAAACTATGCAAGACTAAGCGTGTATTAGTTAGCAATCCATAGAGATATGTGTACCTTCACATGTAAAATTTCATAGAAAAGCCAATAGTAACACAAAGTTTGAAGCAGGATAGCTCTGACACAGGAAGTGGTGGGGGAAGGGCTCACAGGACTTGCCCAGAAACAGTGCTTTGGGTCATTCTGTGATATGTTTGCTGCTTGCCTCATCCTGTTTTAAAACCAACAGGCACGTTGCATGTATTCTTTTAATGCATTGGAAAAGTGTAAAACCTGCTTCATTTCAATACATAGCTTAATCATACAATGAGAACTTTGATACCAGGGAGAAAGGGGAACTGTCCCTTTGTCATACAATTAGTGCATTTATTTCAGATGTATTTCTCTCTACTATCACTTGGGGCTATCACTCAACATCCCCCACCACAATCCCAGTACTCACAGAGACATTCCTACACGTTTCATCCAAAGACCTTCCCCTCGCAAACCATTCTCCACTCCCAGAGCTCACAGGTGCTGAGGGCGGGGTCACAGGCGGGTGGGGTTTGGTCTGTCTTATATGTGTACTAGAATGAACAGGAGTCAGGACCACACCGCAGTTTGTGAAGCAGATAAAGACTGGGTTGTAAAGTCACGCAGCTGAGTCCAAATCCCTAATGCTTCCACCCTTCAGCTGGGTGGTGGCAGCTGACACGCTACTGAAATCCTGAGAGCCTTATTAGCCCTCTCACCTGTGCAGGCAGTATGAGCTCCCTAGGTGGCTGTGAGAACCCTACGTCGTTTGTGAACTATCACTGCTTGGTGTGTGCTCTGGTGTGGCAAACTGTTTGCACAGGGCGCTTTCTAAACCTCTGATTGGAGCAAGTCAATGTGCTTGTTCATCCTTTGATGCACGTTTCTCGACACTCCCTTTCGCTGTGGAATCTGTTTCCTGAGCCGTTGCAGCCACTGAACCAAAAGCGAGCACAGCTGTTGACATTTTTGTCATAATACCATCGAATGACATAGTCTCCACAGTTCCCAGGTCTCAGGGATTCCTCGCATCTTGGATCTGGAGAGAAAAGAAGGTGGGGGGGGAATCATAAGTTTTTCTCTCACTGAACAGATCAGGGGAAAAAAAAAAGCTTTATGAAGTAATATTAACTTTTTATTCTTTATGCATACTAACAGAAAAACATGGTTCTAGTTTATTGAAAGAAGGGTTCTGTATTACCCCAAATATTCTTCCTACCACCTGGAACTTTATCGCTGATTATCCATTCCTTCAAATCCAAAAGTCTTTAATCTTTATGAACCCTATTAAATTCCAAGAAAGCGTAAGTGAGAATCCATTAACTACTACCGAGGGGGATTGGGTAACAGGAGAAGATGGGATTTAAAAAAAAAAAAATAGTCTCATTAGGTAGCTCCGGCTAGCCTTGAACTTGTGGTGATCCATCCTCCACCTCCTAAGGACCGGTATTACAAAGATGTAGTACTTTGACCAGCACTTTAGATAACACATAGCACCAAAGGGCAGTCTTGATCTTACACTTCCCTTTTTAAAGGACAACTGTTGTAAGAAGGCCAGAAGATAGGGCATGACCTTTTAATGGCCATTACAAAAACACTTTAGGAGTGCGCCCCCTATAGGAAAGCCAAAGCAATAAGGCCATATTGTGCTAATGTAATCAGAGTCTCCAATTCATTAGATCTTCTTTGTTGACCAACACTGCAGAGTGCATTGATTCTTACTTTCTGCTTGAAGAAATTACACCAAGATGAGAAAAGCCAGACAAACAGACACCAGCTGCCCAAGACTTGTTCTTTCAGAGATGGTTGATATGCAAAGCCAGTCTTTTCTCCAACTCCCTTAATCCGTTACTCAGGTTCGGAGCCTGCCTTATTATATTTTCTAGAACTGATCTCTAAATCTATTTCTGCCATGAAGACTAATTAGACCTAGTGGAGAAAAACAGATTTCCACAAGAACTAAACAGCTGATAAAGTGCAACCTGTATTCAAGTCCATTTAAGTGTCTGTTGGGCTTGGGTGTTGTCACCTTTGTGTATGTGTATGTGATGGCGTCCCTTTGTATGGATATTCACTCAAAGAAAGCATGTTTCTGGAAGAGAATCTGAGTTATACAATCAAGGATCAAAACCTCAAATATCTACATGTTTGAAGAACGCAGAGCAGCTGGGCCTGTGGCAAAACAGGCAATGTAATTACCTCTAAAACATTCAGGTAAAACCTGTGCTGTAACATTTCCATAATCACCTTTACTCCCCAGGCAGCCACCTCCCAAGTTCCATGTGACCCAGCCAGAGCTGGCTTTTCTCTTCCCTGGCAAGTTATAGCACTACTTGTTGAAGAGACCCCAGAGACCAGTGTGCCTCCCTCACGCTGTAGATACAGCAGCTCCGTGAAAGATGCCCCTTACCTTTGTACAGAGAATTTTCTGACTGTGAAATCAAGTTGGGATTTGGAGTTCTTGTTTCCATTCCCTCCGGGCTGCTGAGCCATGGTGTACTGGTGGCCTCAGTTGGAGTTGAGACAGCCAAGTTGCCAGCCTCAGTTGTCATGGAAGGTTCATTCTCTTCATTCTGGCCTCTAGAGACATTAAACTACACACACACACACACACACACACATACACACACCATAGCACATACATGGAACATCACATATACACACCACATTCATATGATACACACACATACAACCACACACATACAAACATCACATATACACACAACATTCATACAACAAACACATACACACACAAACAAAAGAAGGAAAAGAAAAAATTATTTTGTTTCTGGTGTCAATTCAACAAAGCAACTGATTTCTTGGAAACTGTAGAAAAAGTTTATCATGGCTGTGGCTCCCAGCTGTCCTATGCAGACTATTTCAAGTAAAGCTCACAGCAATCACGTCCCGGTCCTGACTAGATAAAGGTCGACTTTCCTTCCTCTTTGTGTGGCTTCTAGTATGTTACACACTCATTGCCTACATCTGGGCAGAGATGTTCTTCTCCTGAGAACTTCCAGGGAGAATTGCATCCAGAGCATGAAATATATAAAATGGAAAGGGATGGTCTTCTCTCTTCTAGTTATGTCTATGAATACGAAAAAGCAACAGTAAGTTAGCATTTTATGATCTTTTTACGCTTTATTTCCTAGCACTAGAGCTCTTAACGAGATATTCCAAAATATCTACCCAGGATTCAGTGAATCCTGATGCAGAGAAATTGGACAACAGACAAAGGACAACAAAGTCTAAATGAAAGCACCTTGGCACCCCGTTTGACTGGTTGGTCAATTCCAGCTGAAAATCTTGTGCCTTCTACTGTCTATCACCCAGAGCCCACTGTTGTGGGATGCTTGGCTCTTATGAAGACCTAAGAAACACCTGATCTCTAAAGTACACAATATCTTAACTCCAGGAGCAAAATTTTTAGCAAAACTTTCTAGTTTCATCTCAGATTATGATATATAATGAAAGCAAGGTACTTGGCTTAACAAAAAGAGTTAATTTTAAGACTATTATCAAGAGCTAGGCAAGTCACTTGTATTAATAATTGAAAGTAGGGTTATTTATTTTTTTGGAGCACAGTTCTATGGAGTGGAGTTGGTTATTCAACCTCATCATAGCCCCATCGTCTTACAATGGCTCCCTCATTCTCCTGCTTTGTGTTTATTTCGGTAAACAAATCTATGAACTAAATAAGTCGCTTTTCTGATGCTTTCTTAACCAGGGATGCCAGCAGACAGTGGGCACAGGCAGCTGTCACCATTACTTGTCCTCTGTTAACTACTGACTTACAGCTTTTTTATTCCATATACACATGCATGCAAACACAGACACACATACTCACAGGCCCTACCAAGTGAGCACACTCTGATCTGACTACGTATGTTTGCATGTTTTGTAGTTACTGATGTATTACCAGGTGAGTTCAGAACAAATACTTCCTTTAGAACCAGTTGTTTGCCTTATACAGAGCTCCGAACTCAAACACAACAGTAACTCTTCACTGGCTCCGAACACAGCCTTTATTAAAGCTGCACATCTCTTGCTGCTCCTGCTTTCAGTGTGGCCCTGTGTGCAGTGCATATGATGATTGGAATACCAACATCTCTTACTCTCTTAGAATTGAACATTTTAAAGTTGGTAGTCCTCCAATGGGAAGGGAGAAAGGTCCTGGCCCAGAGCAAAAGCACTGCTGTTCTCTGCCTGCCCATATTCTCTCTAGGTGATACTGTATCAAAAGAAAAGCCACCGGCAGCAGTCTACATGAGAAACAGAGGGTCTCTGAGCTCAGTGTCCCATGCTCTGGGCATAATTTCCAAAAAAGAATTACCCCTGCCTTTGAATCTTTACAGAGCTCCAGTCCTGGGGCCTAGAAACTCCTTTCTCACCATGAAGAGATGCCTGTTTGCTTTCTAAATCACATGATCATTTGGGAATTTCCACAACTGTAACATAATATAACACATTTCAGAATAAACACAATTAACTTTCTTCTATAAATGAAAATAATTTCATCAATCTTCTGGCTCAGTCAAGTTTGAGACTATTAGACAAATGCGTAATTGTTGTGGTTGGCAATTTAAAATTTGCTCTTCCTTCTTACAAAAGCAAACATGTTTGCTGAAAGGGATTGTAGAAAATAACGGACAAGTAAAGAGAATGGAATAGAAATCAGAGGCAATTCTACTCGCAGATAATTACTGTTGATATGTTTTCCCTACTCTAATTTTTTTCCCTATGTGAGTATATTTTTAACAACAACAACAAAAAAAATGCAAGCTGTGACTATAAGTCATTCCGTAAAATGTTTGCTCAGTATCTTTGAAGCCCTGGGTTTAATGCCCAGGAGATCCAAAGACAACAAACTTTGCTCCATTTTCTATGTCACATGCTACTTTTCTTAATATATAGTATCAGCACTGCACATATTACAGCGAAAGGCAAACCGGATGGACATCATAAGAGGGAGAAAACAGGAAACAGGACAGGAGCCTACCATAGAGCGCCTCTGAAAGACTCTACCCAACAGTGTACCAAAGCAGATGCTGAAACTCATAGCTAAACTTTAGGCAGAGTGCAGGGAATCTTATGAAAGAAGGGGGAGATAGAAAGACCTGGAGGGGACAGGAACTCCACAAAGAGAGCAACAAAACCAACAAATCTGGGCACAGGGGTCTTTTCTGAGACTGATACTCCAAACAAGGACAATGTATGGAGATAACCTTGAACCCCTGCACAGAAGTAACACATGGCAGCTCAATGTCCAAGAGGTTTCCCAGTAATAGAAACAGGGACCGTTTCTGATATGAACTCATGGGCTGACTCTTTGATCACCTCCACCTGAGGGGGAGGCAGTCCTTATCAGGCCACAGAAGAAGACAATGCAGCCAGTCTTGATGAGTCCTGATAGTCTTTTTAGGGTAAGATGGAAAGGGAGGAGGACCTCCCCTATCATTGGACTGGGCAGGAGCATAGGAGAAGAAGAGGGAGGGAGGGAGGGTGAAATTGAGAGGGGATGGGGGAAGTGGCTACAGCTGAGATACAAAGTGATAAACTGTAATTAATAAAAATTAAAAAAATAAACTGCCTAATAGACATGACTAGAATCAGCCCTCCCCCCACGTGTGTGTGTGTGTGCATTGAATGGGCCATACCAGGGACTGAACCAGGGCCTTGTTCTTGCTTGGCAACCGCTCTTACTATTGAGGCATATATATAGCCCTTTATCCAGTTTTATTTCAAAAGGTCTCGCTAATTTAGTTGCCCATGCTGGCCTTGAATCATTCCCTAACCTAGGCCAGGCTTGATCCTTTGGTCATTCTGCTTCCGTTTCCAAAGTACCCAGGTTATATCCCTGTGCCAAGAGGTTCAGCTTACAATGGACTCTTTCAAAACTTCTTTCTATTCTAAAGCTCATGACTGATTGTGGGGTTAAACACAGATTTGTAATGCTTTTCAGGCAATGTCCTTTCCAAATGTATTTCTACTAATTTGCACACTCACTAGGAACATCTTTCTTCAGCAATCATCACTTGCCAGTTGGACAATCATCAGGACTGCAAAGGAGATGACTGCCGGTTTGACAGGTGAAAAGGTGTCCAGCTGGCCTTCAGAGCTGTGGCACAATCTGTCTTCCCTACATAGCATGACTGCCATGCCCCACCATAACCTGCAGCAATATCTCAAAATCTGCCTTCCTACCGCAGCCCAGGAAAAGTTAGTCTGGGTCTGAGAAGCTTCTGATATCCCTGCCAGTACCAACTGTTTTCGTCCACATTACAGCCCCCCCCCAATAGTCTGACCCAAGCAGAGTTCAACCTTTAGCCATACTCCACCAAAGCAGAATATGCTACCTCCAAATATGCCATTTTGGGATAGTAATTATTTTGAGGTGAAGGTAGTTGAGAGTAAATACAAGAACACTCTTCCTTTCTTGGCCTTTTATTGGTCTTCCTTCCTTCCTTTTATTGGCCTAAAAGCAAGACAATTTTTTGGTAAGGTGTCTCCTACTCCCTTCTCTACCAGGAAGGACTGTTATCAGCAGAGACTCCAGATCCATAGCAAGAAGAAAGCAGCAGAAAACTACATAGCAAACATTAACTAGCTCTCACTTTCCATATTTTCACCTCCCCATGACTCCCAAGGGCACACATGTATACATGCAGGCAAAAGACTCTTATACATAAAATAATAAAATAAATAAATCTATCTTTTCCCAAAAGAGCAAGTACACTGACTGCTGTGTTCAGACATGGCCACACGGCAGATGTTGGCCATAGCCAAAACCTTCAAAGGCGTCTGTCTGGCTTAACTGGATTCCTCTCATATGGAGGTCCATCAGCACCTACATACTGAAATGTATTTGCATTCCAAGGTTTTCTGATCACCTTGGGCTGCTCCAGCCCAGACTGACTGCACCTTTCACAGAGGTAGAATGCAGGACTATACTCAGCATAAAGCTTCCCATACTTTGAATGTCATTCATCGTGAAATAACACAGGAAAACTTAGACGTCTTTTTAAAAAGACAACATGTATCAAACATGTGCGTCTCTGTATTAGAAATAATAAAATTGTGGGAAAAATGTACACTGTGGAGCTGAGGAGATGAAGTATATATCTTCAGCACTGAGAATATAGAAGTTTTCTGACGCCATGTATCAGAATTGAACATTTTAAAGTTGGCAGTCCTCCAATGGGAGGGGAGAAAGGTCCTGGCCCAGAGAAAAAGCACTGCTGTTCTCTGCCTGCCTATATTCTCTCTAGGTGATACTGTATCAAAAGAAAAGCCACCGGCAGCAGTCTACATGGGAAACAGAGGGTCTCTGAGCTCAGTGTCCCATGCTCTGGGCATAATTTCCAAAAAAGAATTACCCCTGCCTTTGAATCTTTACAGAGCTCCAGTCCTGGGGCCTAGAAACTCCTTTCTCACCATGAAGAGATGCCTGTTTGCTTTCTAAATCACATGATCATTTGGGAATTTCCACAACTGTAACATAATATAACACATTTCAGAATAAACACAATTAACTTTCTTCTATAAATGAAAATAATTTCATCAATCTTCTGGCTCAGTCAAGTTTGAGACTATTAGACAAATGCGTAATTGTTGTGGTTGGCAATTTAAAATTTGTTCTTCCTTCTTACAAAAGCAAACATGTTTGCTGAAAGGGATTGTAGAAAATAACGGACAAGTAAAGAGAATGGAATAGAAATCAGAGGCAATTCTACTCGCAGATAATTACTGTGGCCTAAAAGCAAGACAATTTTTTTGGTAAGGTGTCTCCTACTCCCTTCTCTACCAGAAAGGACTGTTATCAGCAGAGACTCCAGATCCTTAGCAAGAAGAAAGCAGCAGAAAACTACATAGCAAACATTAACTAGCTCTCACTTTCCATATTTTCACCTCCCCATGACCCCCAAGGGCTCCAGTCATTCACATGGTACACATGTATACATGCAGGCAAAAGACTCTTATACATAAAATAATAAAATAAATAAATCTATCTTTTCCCAAAAGAGCAATATTTCCCAAAAGAGAATATTCCTTCTAGGTTAATTTTCAGGATGTTCCTTGCCTTGTTTTCTGTCCTGCAGGGTAGAACACTCACATTCCAAGGGTACTAAGTCACTATTAGCAACAGTCACTATTAGCACTATACAGCAACTACATATTCTGATAATTAGCTGTTTCATAGGTTTTGCTGAGAATCTGACTTTCTTACCACAACGAGAGCATTCATTTTATTTTGTAAACAAGTAAATTGGGATTTGGCCAATATGAGCACCTCTGTAGAACATGATTTCGTCATGACCATTTATGGATAACTAGTTCTGATTTCAGGAAGTCAACTTAACTTTGCCTGCATCAGAGAAACTAAACAAGCTCACGCTAATGTCTTTTGACGTTTTCATGCCGCTGATTATAGCCTTTGGAGAGGGCACTGTGTCATACTCACTATAAAATGATTAAGTAGCCTGCAAAAGTTTACTTCTACAGAACATTCAACAAAAGTACAAATAAACCTCAGAAGGGAAGAAAAAGGGAAGAAAGACCTGTTTTAGAGGTATGTATGATAGAGAAAGGAATCCCTGAAGGAAATGAAAAAAAAGTACCAGCAGAGCAGTGGAAATTCACCTTCAGACAGTGGCTGTGGTGTCACCCACAAACAAGAAATCAAGTAAGGATTTGGCACCTAGCCAGTTGTTGGTGGCTTTTCTGCAGAGACAAACTGGAGCATATAATCTGGCTTCAGAGGATTATCTAAAAAATAAGGGGAAAAGGGTGAGATATGAAAATCAGAGGAAAGTGAAGGGAGAAAGAAAGGGAAAAGGGGGAAAGGGAGGGGGTGAAGAAGTAAAAGAGAGAGACGTGTGTGTGTGTGTGTGTGTGTGTGTATACACAAAAGAGACAGAGACCGAATAAAAGATCAAAAAGCAAGAGAAAGAAAGAACAGAAGGAAGACACTAGGGTAGTGAGAATCCTAGAATTAAAAAAAAAAAACAGAAATATTATAAGAATATGTTTTTTTGTTTTAATCCCAAGTGTGGGGATATGGGACAGCTTCATAGCAGCTGAATATGATTTGCCTCATGTTCTAGCAGAGGCATGGTTTTGCCAGCTGCAGATGGTTTCTGCTATTGTATGACATTTGGAAATCTGGGAATTTTTCAGAGGGTATATGAAGACCTGATAGGTGGAGTGGGTGGTTGTTGATTGTTCAGGGTGTTGGTTGTGGTTTGTTAGCTGTCAAAGAAGAAACAAGAAGAAAGAAATTAGATTCAAGAAACTCTAATTTTCTCCCTCCCTTCTATCCTTCTTTTTCTCCTATCTAGTCATAGGGGGTGAAACCAGAGAAATAAAGGGTTAGAAAAAGAACTCAGAGACAGCCCCTGTTCCCCTTACTAGGGAACCCACTTGGAGATTGAACTGCCATAGGCTACATCTGTGCAGGGGTTCTAGGTTATCTCCAGGCATGGTCCTTGGAAGTAGTCTTACCAGGCCACAGCGGAAGACAATCAGCCAGTCCTGATGAGACCTGATAGGCTAGGGTCAGATGAAAGGGGTGGAGGACCTCCCCTATCAGTGAACTAGGGGAGGGGCATAGGGGGAGAAGAAGGAGAGAGGGCGGGACTTGGAGGAGACAAGGAAGGAGGCTACAGCTGGGATACAAAGTGAAAAAAAAATTGTAATAAATAAATAAATAAAAATTTTAAATGTAAAAAAAAAAAAAAAAAGAAAAAAGAAAGAAAGAAAAGAACTCACAAAGTAGCTAAAGCCTGGCTACACATTAGCCTAAAGGAAATAATTTTATTATGAGAGGATAAATCTTAACAGGGTATTAGCAAAAGAACCATACGAATACAGAAAGGGTTGTCTTATTTTTAAGATGGGTAAATCTGAAACCTACTTACTGAGCTAGGGGAAAGTCTCTGGTAGGGTGGAGAAGCCATGTTCTAACTTGGACCAAATAGAAGGAAACATTGAAGAACACAGGTGGAGGATTAAATCCTGACAGGTCAGAGCTGATGACAGAGCCTAGGCTCAGATTCTGGAGCAATGTATTCAGTTCCAAAGTCAAGTCTGAACCTGATCAGGATTGCAGTTCTCTGGGAGGGTTCTAGTGGAAGCCAGGCATGTTGACTCACATCTGTAATCCCAGCACACAAGAGGCTAAAGCAGGAGGATTCCCGGGAATTTGAGGCACGCATAGGATGCACAGTGAGTCTCAGGTCAGCTCAGACTACAAAATAAGCCCCCAGCTTAAAAAAAGAAACAAAAATTTTCATTGGAACACGGTTCAGCAATGGCTTGTTTAACTGAATTTGAGATGAGGTGATGAGCACAGAGAGAGGGGGAACTAGAGAGACAGAAGCATTGGGCGAGTGCAGACGATGGCATCACAGACCTATGCTGGTCTGCACTGATGCAGAAGATTCATATAGACTGGAGGCTGGCATTGAAGATGTCAGGATGATATCAGGAAGAAGGAAACTCTCTTCCCTGCTTCCTCCACCGCACCTCCTCTAGCTGGCAACAGAGCTACCCCTGGGGCTCATCCCACACTAGGTTGGCTGTGTCTATCACCTGGTTGCTAGGAAACCATTATGTACCCTACATCCTCCTCCTTCAAGAAGGAAGTGGTCTGGCTGTCAGTTATCTAAGTTATATGCAATTTTTCTTAATACCAAAAAAGAGAACATTTTCAAAAGAGTAGATAAGATTTCATTCCTTTCTACTTCTTCAAAAAGAAAAATATATTTGCAACTAATTCTGTAAGAGACTAGTTCAAATAGATTAACATCCATGCATGTACACTAATTATTAGTTCATTTAGAGTCATGAAAGGTAACTTCATACAGTAAATAAAGATGTTTATGGAATTAATGGGCCATTACTGGAAATAATTATTGACCTGACAAGTTGATGTCTAATTGGTTTCACTACTTTGCTCTCACTCATGTCATGAAAATCTTAACCCATCTGTTCAAACAAGGAAGAATAAATAAATATGAGGTGTTAACAATATTAATGCCATCATTTTAGGAAGCATTTACAGTAGAAGGTTTTCACGGGATTTTTTTTAAGTCCCTATTTCAGTTTCTCTCTTCTACCCTGCCCTCCCTTAGCCCTTCATATTCCATCTTTTTTAACCCTTTATATCATTATGTTCTATCTCCCCTACCTTGAAGACCTCTCCCATGACCCCTCACTAATTTCCAGACCTCTCTGGATGTTCCAAATTTGGAATACACACATCGGCCAACTCAAAGCTAACATCCTCAAACGAGAGAAAACGTGTAATGTCTGTCTTTCTGAGTGTCAGTTTCCTCACTCAGAATAATAGTATCTAGCTCTGTCCATTTACTTACAAACTTCATTTTTCTTAAACAGCTGAATAATATTCTACTGTGTGAATACACAGCATTTTTATTATCCTATTCATTGGGTTGTTTCTATTTCCTGGCTATTGTGACTAGGGCAGCAATGAACATGGATGACCAGGTATCTCCAAAGTAGGATATAGAGTCTTTTGCGTACATGGCAAGGAATGGAATATCTATCATATGGTAGATCTATTTCTGGATTTTTGGGGAACATCAGTTTCCATACTGGTTGCACCAGTTTGTATTCACACCAGCTGTGAATATGTGTTCCCCTTTCTGTACATCCTTTGCCAGCATTTGTCATCTTTTCTCTTTGTTAACTTAGTTATTCTAACTGGGGTAAGATGAAATCCTAAAGTAGTTTTCAGTTGTACTTCCCTGATGGCTAAGTATTCTGGACATTTCTTAAGTATTTTATCTTTTGAGCTTTTTGTTTTCTGGATACTTGGTACATTCTACGTACTAGCTCTTTGTAAGACTTGTTGCTGGTGAAGGTTTAGCCATACTGTAGGCTGCCTCTTTACCCAAACCATGTTCTTTGTTATACAAAAGTGTTTTAGTTTTATAAGTTCCTTGTTATTAATCGTCAAGACAGGTGCGTTTAGTCCCATCACTCTGAGGCAGAGACGGACATATCTCTGTAGAGTTCAAGGTCAGCTGGTCTACATAATGAGTTCCAGGACAACCAGAGACTACATAGTAAAAATCTGTCTCAACAAAACAAAGAAATCTTGTTGGTCTTAATCCCTGTGCTACTGTCATCTGAAATTTTTTATGTTTATAATTTTTATAACAGTGTAATTGGTTTTCATTGATGAAAATCTTCAGATTTTCCTTTTAACCCAGTAAGCTGGTATAGCATCTGTCTACTATATGCAAAACAAAACATAATTTTAAGCCATGTGCAGGGCACAACACTTAATTGGATGTAGATTGTGTCCTAGAAGGATTCCAATTCATTAGAAACATTAAGGCATGTTCATGCTCACCTATCAGACTTTATTGATAAGTATAATAAATGAGGGGAGGAAACATGAAACACTACAAGGAGAGGCTCAGAGGGAGGCGGATGACCACAGACAGCCCCCGTAGACTGGTCTCCAGGAGAACCAGCAGAGGCCTGCAAGTTATGCAAGATCCTCCTACCACCCTCCTCTCCGAACACGCCTGTTCTCAGACAGTTAGAGTACATCTAAATCAGGACTGAGTCTCTTTCCATCGTTAAATGTAATGCTTAAAAGTTTAGGTTTTCTTTGAGGTGGACTAAGACAATTTCTACTCCTTTCCTAAGATTACGGTTTACCTCTTCTTGTGCTTCAGCCATTTGGCCCACTATCTGGGTCATATAGCTGAGCTAGAATAGGAAGTGCTGAGTTACACCAAGAGGAATCCTTGTTTAGAGGCAGGACAAAGGCCACCCAGGATAGTCACGGGTGTGGAGCACAGCACAAACTTGACAGCTTATGTGGTCGTTTGATAAGATCATGACCCTCATAGTCTCATAGATTTGAATGCTTGGGTCGTTAGGAACCGGAGCTACCCGACAGAGATTAGGAGTGGCCTTGTTGGAGGAAGTGTGTTTCTGGGCCTGGGCTTTGAGGTTTCAAATGCTCAAACCAGGGCCACCATTCCCCTCCTCCAACCATAGATGGAGATGTGGAACTCTCAGCTTCTCAGTAATACCTGGTCTGCCTGTGTGCGGCCATGCTTCCCACAGTGCTGATAATGGACGAAACCTCTTAAACGCCAAGCAAGCCCCAGGTAAATGCTTTCCTTCATACGAGTTGCTGTGCTCATGGTGTCTCTTCACAGCAAGGGAACAATGACTAAGACAATGGACTTCAAGCAGTATGAGATTTATTTATTTTTTGTGACTCAGTTGTGTGTGTCTCAAATATGAATCTTGTAGACTGCAACAGTGCCAAGTCACAACACCAGAAAGACATGTCCTTGGCCATACTTTATTGTCTCTAATTCACTTTAAAAGTTTTAGATAGACAAGGGCCAAGAAAACCCTCTGGGCCAAATTTTAGTCTCCATCAGATTTTATAAATAAGTTTTACTTTGGATTGAATGCAGAGGATTGAAAACACATTCTACCACTTAGCCAAATCCCAAACTACATTTGCTAAATAAATTTTATTAGATCACAATCATGCTTATTCACTTGAATATTTTTTTGACTACTTTTGTAATTCAAAGACAAAATTGAAAAGCTGAAACAGAAATTCTATGGCCGTTCAAAGTATCCAGTATATGACTACAGTGTGCTAACGTCTGCTATACAGCTGATGGTATAGGTGTGTGTGTGCGTGTGTGTGTGTCTAAGACTCTTGCTCTAACAGAAATACTCATTTAGAGTCAGTATTCTCACAGATGAAGGCGTGTCAGAGGACTTTCTGAAGAAGGAATAAAATTTTAGTGAGTTCTGTAATCTGTGCCCTTAGAAATGGTATCTTAGGCCTGACTCCTCAACAAGCCTGGCTCTGATCCTGATGTGTGTTAGGGTCTTAGTCTATCTACTCAGCCAAATCCTGGTGGTAGAATATTGTTGCACCTGCTTACAATGACTGGCATTAATGAAGCTTTCATAAAAGGACAGCACTGCGGCTTTGCCAAACTTAAAGAATAATACCATGACCCTCTCCACATTCCCTAAACAAGATCCATGGGAAAGTAAAGTCAGTCTAAATTGCCTTTAGTTGGAAATTGATAAGGAAGAGACTGTATTAAACACTTACAAGTGACTATGGGAGATGCTCCAGTTTTCTCTGGATCTGATTGGCTTGAGTCAGTTCCCAGGAGCTTGTTAAGAAGACAGTCACATTTGTCTCGTCTCCAGGAGGGAGCTGCCCTCCTCACTGGGAAGCTCTAACACTGGGCACCCTCCTGTACCCCGTTTGTACCATGATCATGTACAGTTCCTGCCCCTCCTATTCCATGAACAGAAGTAGAAAGTCCAGAAGGCAAGAATGTGATATGGAGTGATAGAGGTTGGCCCTAGGACACACATGTAAACTTTGGGGAAACTTGAGAGCTTCCAAGGTGAATGCAGCAATGAATGAATGAGAGAGAGTTAGAAGAAAATCTGTCCCAGGAGCTTGGTTACAATAGTGATAAAGTATAATATAAACTTATCATTTACAACAGTTAATAAATCATTACCAAATATGAAAAGAAGTAATCGCACAGTCATGTTCTAAGTTCCAGAGCTATTTCAGAACTGAAAACCTGCCATCAAGGTGGTAATACTAGGAACCAAGGACCTAGTATTATACACAGCTCAGCTGATTCTGAAGAGCCACGGTAGAGGCAATGTCTTCGATATCAAACAGACTATATCACTACAGAGTGAGCCGACGGCTCCCTACTGACTCACAGCTACCTACCAGCTCACTGCTACTCACCAGCTCAGAAATCTCCTTTGCAGGCTTTGGCGTGGATGTGCTGAACTCTCGCTCTGACATCCCAAATTCAGGTTGAGAGGATGATGATCCAAAAATTTGAATGAGGTAGGAGTCAAAATCCTCACAAATTTTTTTAGATAACTTTTGCTTCAGAGTATCTTTTGAAAGAGAAGCAGAAAAGGGGGTTAGTGGAGGCAGCAAAAGTTTACTCAATACCCACTTAAAGGACTCGGCACTGAGCCTAAGCCACTTCCCATGTTCTGACGTCAACTGCCACATTGACTACAGTCACGTTAGCTACAGTCGGAAGCATTTTATATTACTTGTAAAAGATCATGACAAATCCCCTTTTAATGCAGAATCTCTATTTGATAGTACACAATAGCACAGAATGCATAAGTAACGCCAATTCCCATTTGTCCGAAGTGACAGCTCACAGCTTTATTCTGTGGGAGGGGCTAGTACTACTATACAGTATTATAGTATTAGTATTATAATAAAATAATATAAAAAAATGTAAAAATAATACTAAGTAAGAAAAGTTTCCCAATACTATGTAAAACAGGCAATTGCATCTGGTTTTAGGACTAGTAAAGTATCAGTTAGTGTAAAAAGATATTATTTATTGCTATAACAAATTAAAGACACTCTCAGCTCTCAGATATTTGATAAAGCCTTAATTTAATTGTTGAAATATAACTGTTTTCTCAAGTGTGTGATACTTCTGGTCATTCTAACACATGAACAGCCCAGTGAAACTGAATATAGCAGATATACCAGTTAGCCAGCAGAACATGGAGAAAACGGTTGTGTTGGTATTTGGTGTAGGAAGGGCCTGAGTAGTGGGTTAATACATAGCTACAGAAGGCGCCATTCCCAAATGGGTAGACAAGGAAGGATTAAATCTGGGTCCTGTCGAGATGACTTATTATATTCCCAAGAGTTGTCATATATGTAGTAAAACTCTACTGACCATAGATGAAATACAGACAAATCAATATGTCAGGCTGTCCCATTACTAAGTATCAGTTAATATGAATGGATATTTAGTATAAGAATGTTCACCAGGCTAGCCTAGTGACATACTTTAACGATTATTCTTCAAGGTTCTTAGCATAGAGTGAGCACCTAGAGCATGGCCTCCAATCCCAGCTGCTTTCATTTCTCATCTCTTTAGACTTCTATAGCTTTAGCATCAAGTTTTTTGTTTTTTAATTTCTTTTCAGTTTTGGGACACTTTATTTTTTTCTGCTTTACTTTCTGCTGCTACATCTCTTATTCTAACTAGCAAACTTTTGAACGGTAATCAGTAACAACAATATCCAAAATGCCATTCTTTCCCGTCACTCTTATCTACGGCGTGGACACTCCAGTGAAACCTCACAGCCAGCTGAGAACTCAGGATCCATGGATAAATACAGGACTGTACCTTCTACACTCAGTGACATCACACTTGGTCCTGAGCCATTTGTGGCTTCTAGGTTATAATGTAATGTAGAGAGAATCCCCTTGAGAGTTCCCGACTGCTGGTGGTGTGACACTGCAAAGAGCAATATACACTCCTTTCCACTGGGGCAGACAACCTTACCTTGCAGGGTAAAGAAGTCATCAAACTGATACACGTGTTCTGCGTCAGTAGCAATGAGATTCATTTCTTTGTGAAAAATGTTGAAGTTGGGGTCATCTTTCTTCACCACGCCAATCACAAACATTTCCACGTTGGCGTCATTGGCGTCCTTCACCACATCTGCTAGTTTCTTTTTATCTCGGGAATCTGTCTGTCCATCAGTGATCACCAAGGCCACCTTCTTTACACCTGGCCTTGCCTCCTTGAACATGTCATTGGCTGCTTGGAGAGCGGTGGCTGTATAGGTGCCTTCACCCAGATACTGCATGTTGTCCACTACCAGCTTAAAGTCATCCTTGCTAGAGAATTGCTTCAGGCTTGCCACCTTCTCCACCTTGTGACTATAGTTGATTATGCCTATGCGAGCTGTGGCAAGGTCCAGGGCTACCCGGTCAGCCAGAGTCTTCACAAAAGTTTGGATGATTTGAAAGTTCTCTGGTCCCACACTTTCTGAACTGTCAATTACAAACACCAACTCCAGTGGAGTCTCTTTGCATTTGGGCCCACAACCTAAAAGATGAATATATAAATGTATAAACACTGAAGAAATGAAAAATAAACCATCATGGATTATCACACCCGTAGGAGAGTGGTAAGAAGGTTAGGAATGAAACAAAGACCTTAGCTATGGTCTTCCTTCCCTGTGACAGTGGAAACAGCTTGTAAATCTCTCATCACTGGACTACATGCTTTACTCTTTTAAAAATGATATGTATTTTGGGGTCATTTTATAGAAATTTCTTCCAAATCGAAGCATTCCAACCTGGAGGGAAGCTCCTTAAGATGAAGAAATTTCTAAAAGGAGAAAAGCAACTCACAAGTCTTAGAAAGGCTCTGAAATTTATCAGATTTAGGGCAACTCTCTAGATTGTTAAATTGCCTACATGTCACATAGAGAGTTCTGGGGTTGAGATTCTAGGGTTTGTTTGTTTCTTTCTTTTTACGGCAGACACCGTGCTAGGGTTGTCTCTGGTAATTCTGGTGTCTATGAGACATTTATGTTCCTGTAAGTAACCCCGTCTTGTATACTCCTGTGAACCAATAAACTCATTGGTTCACCAAGTTGGACTTTGACAACATTGTTGCTTTGATCTGTTGTTGTTTCCCTATCAGGGGTGAATAAACATTTGTTTATATCTTTCCCTTAATAGTGTCACACACAACTACTACAAAGGTTTGAACCACAGCATCAGAGATAATAAACATCTGTATGTCTATTTTTTATATTAAAATATAAAACGTTAGTGGATATCCCTGGAAGGTCTGCTCTTTTCTGAAGGAAAACAGAGGAAGAGTGGATCTGGGAGAGAGGGAGGAGAGGGCAGGGGACTTGGAGGAGTGAAGGGAGGGGAAACTGTGGTTGGGATATATTGAAAATAAACAAACACTATATATATGTATACATATATGTGTGTGAATATATATATATATATGCCCCTTAAAAAAAAAAGCCTAGTATGCTGTGTATAAGCCTCCTTAGTTCTATTTCTCTACTGTCCTGAATAAATTTGCTTTCCTCATTCTATACTTTGTATTTAATCTACAACCCAAAGCTGCTATTTTAACTTTCACTCATATCTTTAAGCAAAACTGGAGATTTGCTCACTGGTATGCCAGATGGATAAAGTGTTGGAATAAAAGTGTTTAATTGATGGGAAGATTAAGGTCCCATGAACCCTTTGACAAGAGGAATTCCAGAGAATGCTGGTTGATAAGCAACCACTCAAAGGCAGGGTCCCCAAAAGTTCAACCAGCAGCCATGTTTGCATTGTTCTAATACCAAAGAAGGTCTCGGGCTGGTTCTTAGGAGACAAAGAAGGGCTGAAATTTGGATCTACTCTTGCTTCTGTCTGCTTCAAATACAAGTCATCATTACTGCCTTCATCTTCGCTAAAGCTGATCTCTTTCATTACTCCCTCTCTCTGAGCCCTGCATCTATAGTGTCAGCTGTGGGAGAATTCAGATTTCCTTGTGAAACATGGTGAACCCCAAAAAGTCTTTCTGCCTGTGAGACAGATCACAGTTGCAGAAATCACATTTGAAACTCATGTTGGAAAGACGTCCCAGCTTAGGAGAAAGCATGTGATAGTCATTGGCTACTCTCAAGGTGCCTGTTGGGCTCTTGCAACCAAATTTCCATTGTGTCAGTTTTCTTCCCAGGCTCAGTAGTCCCTGACTGTTGGGTGAGCAGAGTGCTTATGAAGATCCTGATACCCACACTCTGGTGTCTCCCACTGTCCAAACAGCCTTGAGAAACAAGGAGGCCTCTCAGGGTTCCTAAAGCCACCCCACCTTCAATGTCACCTCATCACTTTCCACTGACTTTGCAGATAAGCCTCCCATTTCCCCACCAACTATGTGCATGTATCTCTTGAATGATCCACATTAGCTCAGCAGCACAGCACACAGTGGGGCTGATACTGTATAGGACATTTCACTGTCTTGATAATTAAATCTTACCACATATTTCAATAATAAGTTTGATAATTTCTTCTTTCTGGGGAAAAAGAAAAATGTATTAACATTAAATTTATGAGTATAATAAGTTTCCTATGATCAGGAGAGATATGTCTGAGAATTGGTGTTGGACCATTTGATTCACTCCTTCAATGGAGAAAATTAAACAAAATAGCGCAAAAGTTGGAAGTTGGATATAATGTGTCATATCCCAAATGAGGATCAATAGTGCAACCTAATAGCTCTGACTTTTAGATCTTAAGTTGCAACTCCAATACACATCAGCTGTGGGACCCAGGGTATCGACAACATAACAGCTTCTGGGCCTTAAGGTGATGACGCAGATTATATGAAGTGAATGTGCACAGGTCTAAACCCAGCAGGTACTGCCTCTGCTGGAATGCTGCAAAGCAACAAAATGATTTAGACCCTCTGCTAGCCAATAAGGCAGATGCCAAGACCCAGAGGTACCCATTCTTGGTCCTTTTTCTATTCCGACATTCAGTCCCCTGCTCAGTTTCTGCTGTTCTTTTTTGATTCTTTATGACATCTCCTCATCCTTCAAAAGCCCCTCCCTGTCTTGTTGCCTGTCTGCTCTATCAGACAGGCCCAGAATGAGCTTCCCAAAGTAAGCCTACCAGTGCCGCACATTGCTGCTTGTTACAAGTGATGGTGACAGAGGGCAGGGTCTGTGTCTGATAAAAACATGGAGCTGAAAACGATGATTAACAGAACCCTAGATCTCAGCAAGAAAGAACAGCAGAGCCAAAGTAATTTAAAACAGACACAAAGCGAAACTTTAAAGAACACATACATAATAAACACAATTGTGGTAGAGACAGAATATGTACTGGTGGCATGTTTACAGCTTAGCTAAACAGCATTAATGGAGGCTATTTTCATCTAACAATAGTTTTATAACAAACTGAGTAATAAACAATGATTCTTCTCAGTGTGATGCCAGGTTGCACTAATCAAGTTATGCCAGAGGAAGGTGTGGAGAGTAATCTCTCTTCTTTAGGCATTGCCATACTTTTCCACAGTCAGAGGCAGTTAATAAACATGAAAGTAGAATGCATGCCGAAAGGTAAAGTGTATTTATTGTGTTTACTATATTTAGAAAGGAGAAATGTTAAGTATTTCATCTGGTTTATTCGAAACAAGGTCTCCTATGTGGGCCAGGCTCTCTTGGGATTTATAACCCTCCTCCTGGGTGTTGAGACTATAGGCACATACCACCACAGACAGCTTTCTATTTAACTTTTCACATGTGGGAAAACAAACATCAAGCTTTGCGATTATATTTTTCACTTAATATTCTATCATAGTTTGTTTTTCATATTATTAATTATCCTGGAAAGTTTTATCAAAGGCATGGTCACCTTTAAGGTTCTTTGATGAGCAGTACAAAGCTAGATTTTAGAGAAGTTGTGAGAACTGATGTCCCCAACAGTCAAAGAGAAGGAAACTTATTTTATTTCGGGCATAGTATGGGTTATTACTACAACCTAGTCATACTCCAAATGGTGAAAAATGGGTTTGACTGTTTGACATGTAACTAAAATAAGGGGATGGGGGGAGTGTAATAGAAGATGATTGTGGGCTTGTTCTGGGCTATGGAGGAATGAAGAGAGTCAGGTAGGATCTGGGTGACTGAGCCTCAGTACATTTGGTGCATCTCAGGGACATCCACCTGAAGATGCTCAGTGGCTGTAGGATGTAAGCTCTGACGCTCCAAGGCGTGGTCTAAACAATAGGCAGGTTTAAGAAAGTCTGTGGTACATGTGGCTGTTTAAACAGAGACCACAAGCCAGTCTGCCCAAAGCAAGGATGCTTAGCCTTATGATTTTTCTAAATTTATTATTGTTGTGATAATATTGTTATTATTACTCTTCTGCTTGTGTGTATATGAAAGAGAAAGATGGAGACAAGGAGACAAGTGGCAGGGAGAGGTAGGGATGCGCTTGTTCCAGCGTACATAGGAAGTTTTATGTAAGTTTCAGGAATCAGACTCAGGTCATCAGGCTTGTACTGTCTGGGGACAGGCACCGACACCCACAAAGCTATCTCACTGGCCATCTCTCAGCCTTTTAGAAACCAGTGTATCTATCCTAACCTAAAGGCATGTTTTCTATATTTGTAGCAGAAACTGCATTTTCACTTACTCTATGACCTTACTGTGCTATTCAATTAGCTAGTCTTTCAACCTATATCCTCTCTCTCTCTCTCACTTCTCTTAAGAGGATCACTTCCTTATTGCTGATAATAGCAACCCAATCATTTGTAGGAGGGGCCAGAAAGGGAGCATCCCCATGCATTCACACACATCTCTGCACAGCTTCCTTTCCTTCTCCAGGTGTTATTACATCATGTACCCAAGTCAACTCCAACCAAACAGCAGTCACCATCATTTAAACACAACAACCCAGCATGCAAAAAGGTGATAATTTTAGAGCTTCAACATGAATACAGTAATTCTGCATGTATGGACCCCCTCAATTACCCTGTAGGATAGTTACTCACTGTAAGTCCCAGGTCTCCTTTTGGTCCTTGTAACCCCTACTTAGTGGAAAAGAGTAACAGTCAGGATAGGCTGGACCCGCTTGAGAATGTAAAGCCACAGTGAGGCTTGAAAAACCACATCTTGCCTGTTTTCCTGGAGATCCGGGCTCTCCGATTTCTCCCTTTTCACCTTTCCTTCCCACATCACCCTGTTCTCCATGGTCTCCCTGTAGAATATGGTTAAAAGACAAACTCAAACTGTGAACGCTAAAGTCAAATAAGAAAAAAAAAATCCTAAACTTTGACTTGTTGCAACTAAAATATCTTTGAAGACTTAAAGTTCTGTTGACATGAATACACATAGGAAAAAATTTATTTCCACTTAAGAGGTATTGAGACACCTTCTGATAAGCTCATTGCCTTCAGGAAACTCAAGTGTTATATAATTTACCAGGTCCCTGGGGCTTCTGGTGTCTTCTACATATGTGCCGTAAGGATTTCTTCTCTTACTGGCTGCCTTTGAAGAATGAGGGGAAATACACTGTAAGAAGAAAAGCTAGGGTATTTATATTTAACCACTGATGGGTTTTGTTTTGTTTTCTTAGTGTGGTAGGAGAGTCAGGAAACATGAGATTTCTGACAAAAGCAAGGCCAACTAACCAGTTGAGACCTTAAGCATTTTATTTTGATCCTGTTACACTTACTTTCTGGCCAGGAAGGCCATGGCCCATTGTGCCCTTTGACCCTGGAAAACCTTGAGGTCCTTGCTCCCCCTATAGAGATATAAGAAAGAGGTTTTCTTATTAATTCCTCAGAATAACTCATAATATTTAGGGAGTTAGAAATTCATCTATCTATCTATCTATCTATCTATCTATCTATCTATCTATCTTGCCCTCATGTATTTTTGGCATGAGACACTATTATATAATTGTCAGAGATGATATATAAATATGTAAGTATAAATATGGGCTAGTTGAGATGGCACACAGCTGTAATCCCAGCACTCAGGGAGGCAGGCAGAGCTCTGTGAGTTTGAGGCCAGCCTGGTCTACAACGTGAGTCTAGGATAGCCAAGACTACACAGAGAAACCCTGTCTCAAAAAGCAATAGAGATAGATATCTAGATAGATAGGTAGATAGATAGATAGACAGAGCTAAGATAAAGCTATGTACACAATTACTTGTTAACAAATAGCTAATGTTTCAGTTCATTTTTGTATTTTCCTATATTTATAATATGCTAAAAGCACATTTTAATGATGAGGAGAAAACATAAAACAGCATTTCCTTCCAGTCAAGTCTAAGGAGATGCTTATATAATTGGCTATAGTTGCATCTCTGATAACCACAGGCAGGATTTATTACCGTCTCATGCCAAAAATACATGGGGGCAAAACGATATCACATGGACTAGACCATGAAATAGAAATAATCACTAATAACTCACAAAGTCATCGTACCTATGTTCCTAGGAGTTTATTTAAAATCCTTACTTAATTCTGGGTCAGCTAGTGATTTGTTTGTGGTAAAGTAGGAAAATTACTGGACTCTCAGGACTCTTTTATTTCCCTTCTCTCATGCTCTTAAAAGTATCCTAACTAACCCAAGGAGAATCATCAGTGGGCATCATCTAACACTAGCCTCAAACTCAGACTAGCTTAAAAAGAGAGGTGAAAGGAGAGGTAAAATGTCCATTTTTCCATGAGTCAATCTCTCACAACCCAGTGAAACTTAACTTTGGGAATTCCTTCATATCTGAATAGATTGCAAATCAAATGTAGAATTTTACTCTTGGTCCTAAATCCAACTTGTTTTCTATAGGGTAGTTCCTTAGACTGGCCAACGTTTGAGAACATGTTTTCTGAATGTCTTTTCACCTTGGTTTCCTTGAGCCAAGCCTAAGGCTGTGACATGGTGAGTCCCTCAGGAAGGCATGCCTGTGTAGCATGCAAGCTATGGATACACCTAAAATGACTCACTGTTGAGAAGTTGTGATCGTCCTTCAGCTTAGCAGGGTGGACTGATAATATTCAGCTTACAATCAAGAACTAATTCTCTCTTCCCACTAAGAAATCTGGAAATATAGAGTCTGAGAACTGCATTGAAACTGGTGCCAGCTAAATACCTTATGTAAAATGATAAAGAGTAGGCAGGAATATAGAGACCACAGACCAGCCTCACATTTACCAGAAAATAGGCTTCAGTGGGAGTAGATCTCACTTCATCTAAGGTTAGAAGGGTTAGCTTATAGACCAGGTGGCCACCCCACAGAGAGATGTGGAGAACCTTAGGGAGACAGCTGCCTGAAATTCTAGTAGCCTTTCTTTTAATTAAAAAGAAAAAAAAATCCACATATTAAATGTATAGGCTTAAGAAAGACATTTCAGGAAAGGACACAGTTTAAGTTTGTTCCCTCTGATGTCTTGTGGAAGAGAACGGGAGGCATCTTCATCCAATGAGACACTTGGTAAAAGGTAGCTTTGGAATACTGACGTGATACTTCAGACTGGTGTCTGTGCTGAGTGGTCCAGAAGGACCCCTGGTCAGGTGCAATGGAGATAACATGTTCGTAGGAGAACATCCAAAGGGAACTTGTGCTTATCTTTGTCCCTACCCCAAAGGAGGACAAATAAAAAGCACTGTGAAGCTAGGGTGCATTGGAGCATCATCCCTGGGGACTCCACACTTAGACAGAGGAGCCCAGAAGGCGCTCTGTCTCCTAACAATTATGCAAAATGGTTGTTTCTCAGGCAATATTGCAGATCTCTACAGCAGATATCACAAAAGATGCCCAATAAAGGTTTATGACTTAACTGCCTTGAAGAAATTATATCCTTTCCCAACAAAGTAAAAAGCCATATCCTGAGGGGGTAAAAATCTCTGAGAAGGTCAATTGTCTGGTAGGGAGTAGCTGGGTGTCCAGGATACTGTACTGACATGCTTCCTAATGTAAACTTTTAAATTTATAGTTGTTAACAAACTGTGTCTCTGTATCATGAAGGGTTCTCCCCTCCCTTTTCCTTTAAAACACTCAATGGTTTCCTAAAATTTTCAGAGTAGATCAACTGGCTAAAAGCCTTTAGTAAGTAAACCTATGCCTTAAGTTTAGCAGAGGTGAATGTGGCCCATCATGATTCCTTCTCAGGAACTCGGTAAAGAATGCAAGATAAGAGAGAGTGTAAGAAAGGGCGTGTCTACTGGAAAATAAAATCAAATACACATATCAAAACAACTTCCCAATCATTGTATCACTAGTGGAATAGCTTTAAGCTTTCAGATAACTGATTATTTTATAGAAAAGAGATTTACAAGAGTCACACACAACTACCTAAATCTTTTAATTTTTTTACATTACTAATAAGAAAGGAAATAAATGTTTTCCTTCCAAATATTTTATTGGGCATAGGAGGAATGGATCTCTGACTTCTAGTCAGATTATACATGAAAAATAAATCATTCTTAAAACAAAACAAAAACAAACAAACAAACAAAAACCTCCAATATAGATCATGCTTACATTAGAAAGCATGTCAGTGCAGGCTCCTGAACACCCAGCTACATCTAAGGCAATGATTGAGTTCTCAGAGATTTTCCCTCAGGATACGACTTTTCCCTTTGTTGGGAAATTGTCACTTCTTAAAGGCAGTTAAGTCATAAAAGCTTTATTGGACACCTTTTGTGATATCTGCAGTTGAGATCTGAAATATTGCCCAAGAAAAGCATTCTTCATAACTGTAAGGAAGGTATGGAACTACTCCCAAGCCCTTCTGCATAAAGGAAGTCACAGCTCTTTGTGTCATGGACCTGTAGGTGTAGGACAACCAGTCTGTTCAATGTCCTAGAAAACCCTGGGTCCCTGAGAAGAGACAGGAGGACCTCAGCGCACCCTTCTGTGATGGAAATACCAGATGTTATGTGTAATATGGGAAGTAGGATTCTGATAAAAATCTGTCACTGGTTTCTAACAGCCCATGCAAGCTGTTGTGAGAGGTTAGGCTACAGGTATAAAGGGAGATTACACCTACCCCCAGGCTGCTCTCCTGGGACCCTCCAGAGATGGAAAGAAGGACAGGCAAGTAGAAAGGTTGAGCGGGAGAGGCAGGTGGGAGGCAGGGGGAAGCTTCCTGTGGTACAGGCTTGGGAGTGAAGGCGCAGCCATACTGCCTCATTCTGCTCAAACTGCTGTAACAAAACACTAGAATAGCGAGATAGCAAGCTCACCCACAGAGCAATCGATTTCTAACTGTTTTGGAGGCTGAGAGGCCCAAAGTCCAGACAGGGGAGAAGCCACTGTCTGGAGTGGAATTAAAAAAAAAAAAAAAAAAAAAAAAAAGCCAAGAGGTGTTGGCCCAGGCCTTTAATATCAGTACTCCGGACGCAGAGGCAGGTGGATCTCTGTGATGTCGTGCCTTTTCCTGGGCTGTTACAAAACAAAAAGAAAGAAAGAACGAGAGAGAGAGAGAGAGAGAGAGAGAGAGAGAGAGAGAGAGAGAGAAAGAAAGAAAGAAAGAAAGAAAGAAAGGAAGAAAGGAAGGAAGGAAGAAAGAAAACAGAGAGGCTTTTAAAAATTAGAAAGAATTGAGGCTGAAGAGCTGGTTTAGTGGTTAAGAGCACGTGTGCTCTTGCAGAGGACCTGGGTTTAATTCCCAGCACTTACATGGTAGCTCACAGCCATCTGTAACTCCCATTCCAGGAGTCCACAGCTTCTCATCCCGGGGAATGAAACCCAGGTCATCACGTTTGCAAGGCGAGCACTTTGTCCCAGCCTGCAGTATGAGCTTCTTGAGAACATTTCCGCTCTTTGAATTTAGGATAACTTGGCCATTTCTAAAACTCTCTACGGTTTCCAGGATTGGCATCCATGTAACTTCAGTTGAAACAAGCAGTAACATTGTCCCAGGTGAACACAATCAGTGTGTACACCCACTGTGTTTATCTACCACCAGATTACAACTTCCGCCTCAGCAAAATGTCAATGTTAGGAGAGCTGGAACACACAGAGCGACATTTCAACAAAGAGCGTCTCTCACGGCCATTTTCCCTTCAGGTGTTAGTTCAAGCCACCCACGGTTTCTCTGTTACCACGTTAATATTGCTAGAACAGAAAAGTTTTTATCTCCAGGAAGGGATATGGTTTCATATTTAGAAAAGGTAACACAGAAGCCCATTGTTAAAGGAAAATGGATCAAATTGTTCTGGGATTCTGGCTCAGGCCTTCTGCCTCACTGGAAAGTTGAAAAGTCAGAGAGAAAAACAACCTGAAGGCAGGCTCTAGTCAGTGAAAACACAAACCATCTTGGCTTTTTTTTTTTTTTTAAAAATCTTTACACCTTTGCCATTTTACTGTTGAGCTGTTCTCCTCCTGGGCATTTTCTATCACTTACTAAGAGAAAGGGCTAAAATCAATAAGGCAAACCAGGGCAAGAAATTCTAGTTCAAACAAAAAAGGGTAGCCTTGTCTGGGAGCCCAAGAGACTTGGTTTACATAGTGAAAACAAATGAAGCTGCTGGCTAGCATTCAGCTGTGTCCACAGGGACCTTCTAAGCGGAGAGGGGACTGTAAGGGATTTGAGAAAGAAAAGTGATGAACTTTTGTAAGGCTTCCTGGTTTTTTGTTTCATTTTGTTTTTTTGTTTGTTTGTTTTTTGTTTATTTGTGTTTTTTTTTTCAATTTCTATGTAATTATGCAACCGGTTATATGAAAACGTCTAAACCTCAATACTTTGTAAAGGTCTTACAACATCCAAGGATTTTTTTTTTTTATTTATTCGAAGTATCATTCTTCCTTCTGTTCCTATTCTATTCTGCTTCACCCCTTTCTGAAAACACTATTGATAATTAAAAACCTGGGGGGGGGCATTATAAATTTTGAAAGTAGAGAGTGAAAACTTCCTGCCATCTGTAATACAGAAGCCAGTTTTGTACCAAGATGTTGACTTAGTGGGTGAATGGCACAGCAACCAGCCTGACTATCTTTCAGAGTTCTGCCCAGGATCCAGGAACCACTGTGTGCTGCTTTGTGGGCACAGCTAGTTCACATGCGATGGAAAATTTCCATTGTTATTGGTCTCTGCAGGGCATCACGTCAAGAGAAAGCAGTTGTCTAAGGACAGCTAGAAAACCAGATTGGTCGGCTACTTGGGTATTGATTTTCTGAAAGTTCTGATCATAACATTCTGCTGCCAGAAGTAGCAACTGCCATGTACTGTTTCCCTATGAATAAAGAGCAAATTTATGTTTCTCTGTAATTTCTTAATAGTCCTGGGAGGAAAAATACATAGGTGATAAAATCAGGTTTTAGCAGTTTCAAGCTACCATGAATTCTGTCTGATTTTGCAACATTTTTAACAGTAATTATCTTTCCAAAGTTCAACCGACAGACCCTACAAATACAAGCTCTACTGCTTTTTTTCCTCTGTTCTAGCTTAGCTCTGAGTAGAAGCCCAAGCAGTTTTTCCTCTCTAACCTGATCGTGAACTGCTTCTGGTTTCTTAAAATCTCTTTTTCTTGTGGCACTGGATTCCTTTGAATGTCCCTTTTTGGTATGTTAACACTGTCTAATGGGCACTAAGACAGCCTAATGCTTGTTTGATAAAGTAGCCCATTTGCTTAGGAGGAGAATCAGTGAGTAAGTTACATGCTTTCAAGCAAGCATTTGTCGGAGTAGAGCCATAGAGCCTCTGGTACCAGGCCAGGATAAAATCCCAATGGGCTAAACGGAACAAAAGCATGGCTTCATTGTATTTGATTTTCATTCAAATGGTGATCAAGTTGCATTGTGTTTGGTGAGAGACAAGGAAATCATTTACTTTGGCAGATTCAATGGTTGATTTGGATTCTGTTTCTATAGACAATCTGGCACCTTTTACTATGTGCGCTTCTTCATTGTTCATGGTCTGAGTATAGAGCTAAGAAATGGCAGCCACACACAGCAAGAGGTTTTCAGAAAAACACCCATGGAACCTTCCAGGAGCTGGAACCACAATGCTGCTGACGTTAGAATTGATGGCTATATTCCTTTCCTGGGACTGCTATAATGAATTACATCACATGTAGAGGCTTAAAACATTACCTGTCTTTTATCTCACAGTTCGAGGAGTTATAAACCTGAAATCAGCTTCCAAGGCATAGAGAGGAGTTGGGGAAGAGAAAGGGTTGGAGATGGATTTGCTCAAAACACAAAATGCATATTATGAAATTCTCAAAAATGAATCATTTAAAGAATTAATAAAAGGATAGCATGCTCAGGGCTAAGGAGAGAGCTCAGGCGGGAAGATGCCTGTGATGGCAAGCGTCAGGTTTGTGTTTGCACCCTCAGCACCTCCTTTGAAAAGGCAGGCTTAGTTGTGTATATCTATAACGGTAGCAGTAAGGGTTGGAATATGTGAAGGTACATGCGTGCTGAAGCCGTGGCCGTTAAATCTAGGCAAAACGATGAGCTTCAGGATCAGTGAGAATCTCTATTTCAAAAAGTAAAGGTTAGGGTGCAATCAAGGAGAGACATGTAATATCACCCTCATGTACAAACACACACACACACACACATACACACACACACAAACTCAATACCATACACATACACAAACTATAGCAATGCAGCTATGTACAGTACCTAATGCCTGATGACAAACACATGCTGCTGTCTCGCATACTAATAGTCCTGGGTATGTATTCATTGTGTTAGAGAATACTCCACCATGACTGTTACATGACCATAAAGACAGTACATTATGCTGTTCGTGCAGGAGGCTCACAAATGTCATGTTTTCTGTGTGTCTTGATGGCGTCAACAGGACATGTTACATAATGGACCACTACCATCTGGATATAGGACACTCTATAACATTCAAACAGGGATGAGCTCACCTTGTGACATTTCTTAGAACAGATCCTTGCTGTTAGGCAAAGCATGGCTGTGGTGTGAACCATACAGCACACCTAAAGACACACGTTTCAACTAGAACTATTGAGATTTGCTCCAGAGAAATATGACAGATGCAATTTACCTTTGGTGAAGTAAGGAACCAAGGTAAGTACGGCCAGAATGCTGTGTTGGTATTTGCCTCTCACGTGAAAGGAACGTAAGAGCTAGGTGATTAACATACAAAACTAGAACTCTGATCACTCTTTCATTGCATATGTTTTTGTTCTTTCTTTTTAATAAAGGACTAGACTTACTGTAGAATTCTATCTGAAACCAGCTTTAATTAAAGCATGTTTTGAGATAGCAGACTTACGAAGGAAGAAGCAGGTAATGAACTTCTAAATCTTAGGAAACATTGAGAGCCAACAAAAAGAACAAAATTTTATAAATATCTAAATTGGCCTTGCATATTTGTTTATATATGTCACTTTGGTGACACTCCTTCCCTAGTCGTCTTGCTTAACTTTTAGGCTTTACTTTCAGTTTCTATGTATGACCAGTACCGGATGAGAAGGGGTTAAAAAAGCAGCAGATGAGCATTTGCAAATAATCCCAGACCAATGAAGCCACATAGCCTGACTGCTTTATTACTTCCTGGACCAATGCTCACAATTTTCTATTTGATTGGCAGAACTTAGTTTCATTTTTTAAAATAATAATGTTGCTCTCAGTTTAAATCTCAGTTTAGCATTAAGTACATTGGCAGGTCATAGAACAAAAAGTATCACGACTTTGACGGTTTTGCCAGCTGGTCTCAGCTGCATATATCAATTCATATTGCCCTTCTGTCTAAATCTCTCTATACAAACCTGCCAAATTTCATGAATATCTTGGCATTCAAATATAGTTGGACTACAAATGATAAATACAAAGAGACAGAGTGGGCTTGATGGCAGTTGGCTATGGTAGGGACAAGGATATCCATGACACTCCTTTACTGGCCATCTGTAGTCTCCTGGTTCCCTGACCTGAGTCTCTAGAAGATCACATATTTTGATCTTTAGTTCCTTTTAAAGATTTATTTTATTTTAATTAAGTGTATGTATGTGGATTCAGGTGGCTATGGCGGCCTTAAGCGAGCATTGGATCCCTTGGACCTGGAGTTACCAATGGCTAGGAACATGCTGGCATGGATGCTGGGAAGTGAACTCAGGTCTTCCACAAGAATATGGCAGGCTCTTGACTACTGAGCTATCTCTTCAACCGTGGCTGTTTGGTTTAGATGACTCCAGTGCTTTTTTTGGTGTTCCTTGTGTTCTCAGGCTAGACATATGCCAGGCTCCTCCTCTCTTATTATTATTGCTCAACGTGAGCAATCTTGTCTACATCTGTAATGTTAGTAATGACCCTGTAAAGATAAACTCCAAATCTCTAGTCCTTTATATCCACTCTTATCACTGAAGTCCTGGTCTGAAGTTTTCCATATGCTAGCCTCTGCACAACCAAATCTATCAAAATAGAAATTATACTCTGCCACATCTCTGTCCCTCATGCACTGATCCCTCAGTCTCCAAGGCTTGCAGCTTCTCTGTGTCATGACCTCTGTTCTCCCAGGTCATCCTTTTCTAACATGTTTGTAAGGACCAGCCTTCCTAAGACGTCCAAGCAGTCTTCTCTCATCTTTCCTCACTCCAGCCATGACTAGCATCCTTTCTATCAACCTCTCTCATACAACGTATGAGATTCTCCTATTTTATCCATCTTAGTTATTATAAATTTCCAAAATAGAAACTGTTCATCCTGCCCTTTTTACCTTCTGAGGTACGGCTGGGATACAAAGTAAATAACCTGTGATTAATATAAAAAATAAATAAATTTAAAAAAATGTAGAATTCAAACTGAGCGTCACATATACAACACAACTTCTGGAACTCAATGCTCAAGGAACATCAAGTAAGACTTTAAGAGACAAAGTGCCAGACACTCTATTGTGGCTCCTAGAAATGACAGAGAAGCTTTACCCAGGATGCTTCGGTTAACATGGTTGCCTAAACCAGACCTGAACAGGGACAGCTCCAATACACATGCTAATGTGGAAGGGGAATCCCCCCGCCCCCCCCCCCCCCCCCCCGTGTAGCTCCAGCCCTAGAAGAAGAACAACAGACAAGTCCAGAGTTGTTGAGCTAAGGGAAAGAGTCATCCCACAGGGAGGAGTTCCCTAATTGTTTACCTAGAAGCAAGCAGTCAGTCTTGAAATTTTATACATGCGAGCTATGCAGAACAGATGCAGCAAGTGCAGGTAGCAATAACAATTAAAGCAGAGGAGACCAGAAATTTGAAAGAAAGCAAGGTGGAAGGCATGGGGGAAGTTGAAACAGGGAAGGGGAGTGGAGGAAAATTATGTCATCATGTGTTAGTTTTAAAGATCAAAGATTTGATATATAAAAGAGATAATAAAATAAGGATGCGTAGAAAGGCTCAGCAGACATTTATTGGAGAATCAACAGAAGAAGCTATGTACAACCATGTCCTCTGGGCCAGGAATGCAGAGCTGGGTCTGTTTTTGAAAAGCTCTTGTAGCATTGGCTTCTGAAACAGCAGAATAAAACCAGTAAAGAGGTTTTAGAAAATCCACTGTGCAAGCTAGAAAATCCACTGTGGCTCACTCAAGATGCAGTCTGCTGACTGCACGGGCCACTTAAGCAGGAGTGTGAAGACAGCAGGAAATGCTGAGCCATGGCAAGTACGCAAGCATCAGAAAGTGGGCCTCTCAGCTCAATATTCAATCCCTGGGCATAAGTTTGCAGAACAAACAGATTCTATGACTTGTGTGTTTTTCAAATTACTCTTCTTCTTCTTTTTTTTTTTTCCCACAGATCAATTTATTAACAGACAAGAATAGGCACAGGAACAGTGAAAAGAGCAAAATTTCTTCATAATCTTAGAGTTAAGCTGAATCATGACCTAGAAAGGCATCTGGGTTCTTTGTTAGTAAAAGTTTCTCTTGCTGTAACAGAATGTCTGAGATACAAGTTTACAGAAGGAGAGACCTAGCTTGGCTCATGGTTGCCAAGGTTTCAGCACATGATTTGCCCAGCAGCATCTTTAGCGTCATAGGGCAACCCCGAACATTTTGATGGTTGGTGAATAGTAGAGAAAACATCTTACCTCATGGTAAAGACAAGAACAAGAAAGAGGCAGGGAAAAGTCACACTCCAAAAAGGTATGCCCTTCTACAGCCTGCTTTCTCGAATTAGGCACATGCATCTTATCACGGGAACTTATCCGTGAATTTAACCCATTGATGTGGTTAGCACCTTAGTGATCCATTCATCTCTCCAGAACACTACCACCTGGGAATCACACCTTCAACACATGAGCCTTTGAGGACCATTTTATACCCAAACCATAATAAGCCTAACACCTGGAACAATTGAACATTATCTTACATGGAAAGGGGGTCTTCACAGCAATGACTAAATTAAAGTTCTTCATACAGAAAGATTATTCTGGATTATCTGGATGGGTCCTAAGTGTTATCATCAGTCTCCTTCAAAGGGAAGCAGAAGGAGGTACAATGGAAGAGCAGGTATCCAGCAGTGGAAATAAAGTCATCAAGAAAAAAAGTAGAATCCATTGGCTTCACGGATGGAGAAATGTGCTATGTACAGTAAGAACATCTACAATCTAGAAAAGACTAGGAAATGGATTCTTGTAGACTCTCTTAGTGTTATCTACATTAAGATCATTTCATATTTATGGGCTTCCACAACTATAAGAGACTGAATGTGAATCACGTTGAAGCTGAATTTGTGGCACTCTGTTACAATGACCACAGAAAAGCAAGGCAGAGACTAGGTCATTCCTCTTTTCTGGTAAAGGAGACCAGAAAAAGAGCATTTTATGTTAAATCATCAAAAAGTAATTTGGTTAAAAGTATCATTTCACCCTATCTGTGCACTAGGGATGAGGGATATAGGAGGAAAAAGGAGGAAGGGTGGGACTCGGGGGAGATGAGGGAGGGGGCTACAACTGGGATACAAAGTGAATAAATTGTAAATAATGATAATAATAATAATAATAGACAAAAAACCTGATAATACATTAGGTGCCCTTGGGAAAATAAATAAATAAAATAAAATTGTAACAAAAAAAAAGTATTTCAATGTGATGAAGCTCAGATTGTGACATTAAGTTGAGGATGTCATCAAAAAACTCAGGGTGGTTTTTCATTTTGCAGGCCAGCACTCCAAGCAAGGACAGTTCTTTGGAGAGTGCTCTTCATCTATGGAATTTTAGTCTTCAGAAGACAAAGCAAAGCTGAGAAAAACGCCCTCACTCCTAGGGAAAGGGACAGCAAGTCCATGTGTTGGCTTTTGCAATCGGACTGGAGACTGTAGAACAACCAAGTGCCAGTATGAGTGATGGTTTCGTTATCACGTGTATCCCTTTAATTTGCTCTGTTTCAAACATCACCTGTGGTCCAAGTTATTACAATGGTTCTTAATCCTGTGTTTAGAGATGGAGCTCAATTCCATTTTCCATAGCCCCTCTAAGGTGAACTAGAAGGAAGACATGCTTCAAAAGACCGTGAGAGTCTGAGAAGGAAAAATGCTCCCACTGTGCAATCTGGGAATACCTACATACTACCAAGACACATAAGTGTCTTAATTAAGCTGTTGTTGCTATGATGAAACACTTTGACAAAAAAGGTTTCCTGGGTCTGCTGTAATACATTGTCACACATCCGCTACTTGATTATGACTCATGGTTAGTCTCTCGTGGTTCTGAACCCCCTTAAGTCTGAAGTAAATCTTAATGTGGATCACGCAATGGTTTATTTCATTCCACACCATGTAGTTCATCATCCTGGAAGATCCGGGCAGAAGCAGGAGCTTGGGGTGGGAGCTGGTGCAGGGGCCATGGAGGAATGCTGCTTACCAGCTTCCTCTTTGCAACTTGCTCAATCTGTTTTCTTATAGCACCTAGGATGACCAGTTAAGGGATGGCACTGCCAAAGGTGAGCTGGGTACTCCCACACAGTCATCCATCAAGAAAAATGCCTCACGGGCTTGTCCTCAAGTCAGTCTTATGGAGGCATTTTCTCCATTGAGTTTTGCTCCTCGCAGATGACACTAATTGTGTCAAGTTAAGGAAAAGAGAGTGACTGCTGACCCTGGGGACAAGGATGATGGGTAAGCAGATAGGAGGAGAAAGCCTATCCCCCAAATTGGTCACTCTGTGCTTTCAGATAAAATGTCCAAACAAAATTAAAACATATATACAGATAGACATGGTGGCAAATGCCTTTAATTCCTGCACTTAGGAAGCCAGCCAGAGCTACATAGATCTTGTCTCAAAACACCAAATAAACAACAACAATACGCACACACACACACACACACACACACACAAAACTAGCATATGTATGTCCGTAACAGTACTGTGTATAATAACCCAATGTAGAAACACAGTAATAATGTACATTGGAAGTAGACAAATGGATAAACAATGATATATGCACACAAAGTAAAATTTGGTTGTGTGAAGAAAGGTCTGCTGCCTCATGAGCAATCCTTGAAAACTTTAGGTTCTGTTATAAAAGCTGGTCACAAAAGCTCACATGTCATTCTCCTGTTTGTGTAAGACATCCAGAATACAGGGTTCTAGGAAGATAGAAAGACTAGTGGTTGCCAAGGCTGATGGTTACACAGGAAGGGAGAGGGCAGTGGCTGTCAACCGGTGTGTGCTTTATTTTGAGGGTTATGAAATTATTCAGTTAGGTGGCATGACAGTTGTGAAATTATGTGAGCATATTAAAAAAAAAGTTAAGTACCAAAGAATAAATTAAAGGAGGAGATTGCATAGTGGTAACTGAATTTAAATATTAAAAAGATAATAATAAAACAAACCCTTCTTGGACTCTCTACCTTCTGAGCAGTGATTCTCACTTTGCTCACATGAGAAAAATCATGCTGGGCTCCATAATGAGTCACTCCTCAGAAAATGTCTATTCATTGTTTTTATATGTTCTGAGGATTAAAGTCCTATGATTCTTTGAATAAAGGATGAAAGAGCCTTATGACAAATACTTGCCGTGTGCAATCCTCCAGCTTGCTCAGCTCTATGCAGTTGTCCTTCCCATTGAGTTCAGAACAGCCAGACTTACTCACAGAAGGAAACTTCTGTATCTGTTTTCTCTGAAAAACTCCCCTAGATTTTCTTTATGAAGTATTCAGTCGCAACTGATTTGCTAACCCGGAGGTTAGATGTATGGGTAATATTTGAAGCCAGGCAAAACAATAAAACTATGAAAAGATCCATAGACTCACAGTCTCTTATTAAAACAAATCCTTAAAGAAAATTTATTTGTTAAGTTTTTTTTTCTCTTCATTGTGCTTGCTTCAAGATCAAATCGTGAACTTATATGAAAGTTTAACAGTAAAAGCGACAAATATATGGGTGGTGAAACTGCCCTTCCTAAAATGTTTATAACCCTATACTCACATACAAAGTGAAGTTTTAAAAAAAAGGAAAAGAAAGAAAGAAAAAGAAAAAAGAAAAAACCCACCAAAGATTTAACAGTAACAGACAAATCCACAGCAGGCAAAATGCCGTCCCAAGGGAGGACAGCACAGCTCTAAATATGTCTTACAGAACAGGGTGAAACAGAAGTCTTCACATAAGAGTGAGAAAACACGAGAGGTTCTCGCTAACACTGTTTAAGGTGAATGGGGTATATAAAAATGTTACATCTATCTACCATACAGTAGACTAAAGTATACGTTGACTCGGAAGGTGCTCATGTTACCCTGAGAGAAGAAAGTCAAGCTGGAAGCCCAGGGCAAAATGGGCTTTTAAAAAGATTCCACCCGCCTACATGTGAATATGCACATTTAATCAACCAAAAGAAGAAAAAGCAGCTGTACACAACACGGTGAGCGGTGACAACTTCCATGGGGAAGGACGGAAAGGGGAAGAGTTTTACAAGGTTTTAGGGTATAAGGTAGGTATGCCTCGTTTCCTTATTTAATAGAAGAAAGCCTCTGAAATCTGTTACAAAGCCACTGGAAAATAAGAGAAGGAAGTTTCCGTTCCCAGGAATGCCCAGGCAGACAGCTGAGAATCTTGGAGAATTGATTCTCATTTCAGGTGGGGGCAGTATTGAGGCGCGGGTCAGAGGAAATCCTTTCTGATAGGAAAGTTCAGGACATGAGGAGTGACTCCTCTCTCTTTGGCATCACAAACTTGTTTCCCAGACTCTTCCCAGCACCACACAACACACTATGATGTCTCTCTCACCTTAAAAAAAAACCCTTCCTCAATCCACATATGACTTCCCACCACTCCAGTCTATGCCCTCTTTCCCATGGAAGTTTATCATGACAGATTCAGAGTCAAGCCTTTAAGCTCTTCTATCCCTTCTATCTTTTCATTGTCTCTCAACCTCAGAAAACGTCAGCTCCATCCTTTCGCTCATCCAGGCTCTGGATCTTAATGTTCCCCGCGTCCTTGTTTTTTGTGCTGCAGTCCTCATCCACTCCAGACTCCAGCAACCCATCAGCACCCTGCTCTGCCCCTGAGCTAAGCTGCTCACACCTCTCACCTCTGGAGCACTCAAGGCTTGCTGCACTCTAGTCAAATTGTCGTTGATGGTCCTTGAATGTGCTAGTCACAGACTCTATTCCCAAATTTCTAACTAAGGACTCCTCCAATTCCTTCTGCCAGCTGCCTGGGGTTCCCCTTATAAACATACAAGCATTAAGAATCAAGGACTAGGAACTAAAGGAACATGATAATGAACATTGCTAATATGGGAGCATTTTGACAAAACATAAAATTCTCCCAATGAAAGTCTTTTTCCTACAATTCTTGTTTTAAGACTCTACCAATGTCATGGTAATACACATCTTCAATCCCAGAACTCAGGAAGCAGAGATAGGTGGATATCTGTGAATTTGAGGCTAGCTTGGTCTAGTATGTTCCAGTCCAGACAAGAATATATAGCAAAGCCTTGTCTAAAAAAGAAAAAAAATTATTGAGTAACCATCAATTCAGCTGGGATTACTCAGGGAAACCATTTGTTTTACACAGAGTCTGACATGACAAAGATTGGTTCCAGTTCACAATCTCATCAGTGAAGTAGCAAGGTTAAACTTCAATAGTGTTTCCTCTTAATGAGGCTGGCTACAGTGCTGGCCTCGTTTGTAACGAGAAATGAAAAATTATGAACGTGTGCTCTGAAGGAATAAACTTCCTGTAGAACATGAGTTCAGCATTGCTAATTTACAGTACTATTTTACATGCCAACCTTTGAAATAACCATAGCCCGTCACTCTGTTAGCATACGAGAGCATGTGTGCAGCAGACATCTGACATTTAAAGAAAAATGTTTTAACTGAAGTTTAGAGAATTAGAATATATGTTCTTACAATTTTCACCATGAGGTGCAAGTGCAGGAACCAATTCTACTAGGTATCACAAGTATCAGGTCAAATACCGAATAATGTTGCCTTGTTTGGTATCTTTATACGATAAGGGACCAAGAAACCCAATTCTAAAGATCAGGTCTCTTCATGTATGTGTCTGTGTATATGTGTGTGCATGCACATGTTTTTTGTTTTTTGTTTTTTTTTTTACATTCTCTCTCTCTCTCTTTCTCTCTCTTACTGTTTTTTTTTTTTTTTTTTAGAGACAAGGTTTCTCTGTGTAGCCTTGGCTGTCTGGACTCACCTTGGCTGGCCTCAAATTCACAGATGTCTATCTTCTTCATCCTCCATGAGTGCTAGGATTAAAGATGTGTGCTACTGCACCCAGCTCTATGTATGTATGTATGTATGTATTTGGTGTATGTGTGTGTCTATGTGTGTGTGTGTGTGTGTGTGTGTGTGTGTGAGAGAGAGAGAGAGAGAGAGAGAGAGAGAGATTTGTGGAGGTGAGAGGACAACTTGTACAAATCACTTCTCTCCTTCTACCACGTGAGTTCCCGGGATCAAATTGAGGTTGCCAATCTTAGTGGCAAGCACCTTTACCCTCTGAGACATCTCACTGACTCCACTGTCCTTTGATCTTTTCATTTAACAAAAAAAAAATGGATTTTAAGTGTCATAGACATTTCTATTTCCAGCACTATTTCTATCACCAGGTAGGTACTCCAGACCAGTTGTTCTAAAAGATGGGCAGAATTAAAGATTGAGGAAGGGTATCATGAAGACTTCCTCTTTTTGTATTAGATAAGTGCTATGTACCAAGTATACATTAGGTGTGTTAGATATAACATAAAACAAGGCACCTGCTGTCTCAGCATCTGGTGGCTAGGTAGCAAATAAACATTTAGAACATGGGAAGAGCTGTGCTGGGGTGATCTGAAGCACCATGAAAACCCAAACAGAATACAGGTTTCAGCAGTTGACTCAATAAATGTTTTTAAATATTTTAAACATAACATTCCAGGAACTGTGGCTTCCAGAGGAGGTAAGTCGACTGTGAGCCCTGATAACCGAACAAGAGCTGAGCCTGTAAAGTAGGATGCTAAGGTAATTTCCCCAAGAAAAGAAATCAGCTCACACACAGCACTGGGGCTAGGGAACCAAGGTATCCAGGAAACAACGGCACTCAGTATGACTAGATCTTCAAGAGCCGAGCGGCCGAGAAGACTCAAGAATGGATCTGGTCCTATGTGCCTTGCTGACTTTTGAAGCTGGTTTCTCTCAGTGCGCTTGAAAATTCCCTTTAAAAAAAAAAACAACTCTTCTTCTTGATAAGTAAACACACAAATGGTTTTTAAATCATAAACTGGATTTGGGATGACGTATTCACAGCAACATTTACCATGCATAAAGTTTAAGTGTGTTGAGAAATGCACTTAACTGCACTGTATGATGCACGTTCTTGCCAATAAAGTTTTAGTAAGTTATAACAAGAAGGATACAGGGAATAGGAAGAGGAAAATAGAAAAAAAAAATGATGGGAGGCTTTAAATGGGAGGGAGAACAATGCAAAGGGAGATGAAGGGGGAAGTTATAACACTAAGGATATTTAAAAAACCATATGAAATTATGTTTTATATATTTACATAAAATGTTGATTGATAGACAGACAGACAGTTTAAAGGTTCACTGTTTAGAGTGATAATTCTCCTTCCAAGAACCATAAATTATCTAACAAAATCCCCAGTACCAGGCATGAGAAACCTCCTTTCAGGTTGTTGGTCAGGGAATTTAAAGGACTCCCAAAACAATATAAGCTCTTTCTATTGCTTTTGATTACCTCCCGGAAATTGAAGGTAAAGACCCTACTGCTGAAAATGCCACGCACTTCAGACACAGGACGGAGGATTTGAATTGGATCTGACACGAAAGCTTCCTTCCTGAGAAAAGGTGCTATGTAGTTTACCAAGGGAAGAAATCAAGCAACGCTTTTACCCAACTGTGACAACTACAAATCACAACAATGACCCGGTTAGCAAGAAATTCCTAATGATACAATAGCGGCACTCATATCCTAGAAGTAAGCAACAGCTATCCAATTGAACCTAAGACCCACTTAACAGGAGGGAAATCATACCTGGCACTGAAGACCTAGCCAACTACTCATGACTAGTGAGGTCACAGATCCTAGAGGAGACTTCACTACTGCCATTTTCCTAAACCATTATAATTCTTACTGGCATTCTAATTACTTGTTTTTATTCCCACAGGTAAGTGTAGTTCTTACTGCTCATCAACACAACTTCTTTTTTGCAGCATTAGGAGATGATTACAGAACTGGTCAGAATGCAAAGAACAACTGAATATAGAATGTTTAGCACCTCGTTATCCTCATACCCGAGGCTGAGAGAACACCACAAAAGGGAGCGGAAAGACTGTAAGAGCCAGGGGACCAGGAAGTTTGCTTTGACGTTGTGTCTTTAGATATTATAGGAAGCTACACCCATACTGGTTAAACAAGGCCAGAACAAGAGCAATACCAACTGGCATGCCATTGTGCTAGGGAAAATTTCATGAGGTCCACCACTAAATGAAGAACTACAGGCAGTTAACAGCTGCTGAGATGGAGAATTAATCTTCCCAGAGATGAGTCCTCTAATTGGTTATCCAATACTAAGTGATCAGCCATATTTATATGCAACACTAAATGAACTTAGCAGGTTGTAGTTATATATTTATTCAGATATGTCTATGATCTGTTTAAAACCCAGAAAGCGGTTCCCAGTGTCACTGTCCAGGAAAGCCAAGGATTTCACAAGCTTGAATGGCTACATGTCCTTTCCCAACCTCCTGCTGTTACTTCCTGGATGGCATTTCCGTCTGTGGTATCCTTCTGCTATTCTTTGCACACTCCAAGCAACTTCCACCTATGAAAAGTTTGCAGAACTCTTCTTTTATCCTAAGATGGCCATTGCCAGATCCATCCAACTAAAATGTCTTTATACTCTTTCACTCTTCCTTTTCCTCCTCTCTCTTTTTTGTCATAGTAGTTTTCATCTTCAAACATGCTCTCTAACTTCCTTACTTATTGTATTTATTGCCAACAAGATGCAGTTCCCATAAGGTTCTGAATCTTTACCACTTTTGTTGTGATGCATCAAGTACATAAAATGGAGGCTGGAATGTTATGTTTAAAATATTTAAAAACATTTATTGAGTCAACTGCTGAAATAATGCTTTGTGTAACTAGCCGGGATTAGCCAGCGGGGTCAGCATCCTTTCATTTGAGAAGGAAGAAGAGCTGACTCTATGACTTATATATAAACTTATTTTTTTTTTCTGATATGAAAAATGGAAGCAAATTCTACTTTGAGAAGCATGTCAGCACATTTGGTCTTAACACTCTGGCAAAGAGTGTATGTTTATTCTTTTCTAATATAGTGTTCTAAAAGCTTATGTATATTATATATGTATAGTGGAGAACATGTAGCAAATATAATGATTGACTCTATAAAATCACCCTACCAAGGTAATTTAGAAAGGAAAGACAGGTGGAAGGACAGTGGAAGATTAATTTCTTTGTAAAACTAGGATAAAATCAGAAAGAAAACTGTTATCTCAACTAAATTTATTTTTCAAAATTAACAGAACCTATTTGGGGAACTTTGAATAGAGACTAGTATTCCAATAGATGAGAATCCTGTTTTCTGCTTTGAAGGCATAGCTGTATAAGCCAAAGCATCATTATAAAAGCTCCTCTCTGTGCCAATGCAGAGGACTGTAATGAATGTGTTAGCAGTGCTCTTTAAATGTCATCCCTACAAATAGGAATTTGCCCCTTCCCAAGGCCTAAACTTCCCTAAACAACCACAAAGTCGTGAAAAATCTAAGAAGCCAGCACTCAGTATTTTACTTCCTTCTGGTTTACTAACCTAGAATGGCCATGGAAAGTGTAAGATTAGCAGTGATTGAAAGATGTGGGGACAGGCAACTAAGTGTTCTGCAGTCTATCAATGACAGATAAAATATTGATCATAGGAATCTTTATGAGTAGGTTCGATGAAGAATTTACTGTATGTATATCCTATAATCACTGAACAGAACCAGACTGAACATACAGACCCAATGCCCTCAGGTTTATTCCCAGGAAACAAGGATTTTTTGAAAAATTACATTCACTGTGATCCTACCGCACTGCAGTGAAAAATACTGTGACCACAATCACATATTCAAGAAAGCTTCTTCCAAGAAAATGTCAGCCAATAGACCAAGTGGATCTACCCAGAAGATCAAAGCAATTATACAACTAAACACCAGGATACAGAAAAAATAATAATTTCACAAGTTTAAAGTCTCACTAATGACAGAATTCAGTAATTGCTGATTCATTTTGAGAGTCAAATAGTATAGTTGCAAGGGAAGCGATTAACATATTATCATATTATCATTATTAGCATATAATCTCCATACATTTACTCAAGTATTCATTCCTTCATTTATTCATCAAGCAAGTATTTATTAGGTACCAGCTACATACCGGACACTGCTTTAGGTGCTGGGGAAAGACTATAAGCATAGATCAAAGGAACAAAATCCTTGTTCTCTTGGATTTCCTTTTACAAGGAGAAGATAGTTAATAAATGAAACAAGTGAAATACATATTTTAAGAGGGTGATAGTGTCATAAAAACAGTAAAGCAGGATAATATAATGATTCTGAATTCTGTAAAGAGAAGAGTGTGTGGTCAGGAAAGGTGTTGCTATGGAGATCATTCTTCAGCTAAGGCTTACATGAGGAAAAGGAGCTTGTCCTGTAAAATGCCAAGGCAGAAGAAACAGAGCAACGGCTCAAGAGGAGGAGTTTGTTTTTAGAAAGAGGATGAAAAACACGGCGTCCTAATCATGTAGGGTGGAGAGACAGAGAGCTGCAAAGTCAGATAGGAAACAGCATCCCCTCAGAATAGCTTCCTGTTGTTAAGATTGTTTACTTCCTCATCTTAGAAATGTTCTAGGCAGACAATGAAAGTGTTTTAAGTGAGGAAGCAGTATAGAGTAAATTCTTACCCTAAACAGATTTGATGCAGCTAAAAATAGACTTTCCAGGCAACTGGAACGCAAACTAGAAAAATGTTAGTCACAGTACACTGTGGCTTAGAAAGATGAGGCAGAAAATATGAAAAGGCAAATAGGTCCAAAAAGGTTTAACCAACTGAAGTTCCAGAGAGATGAGTGAAGGGAGCCAAGGGTAAGGAAGGTCTAAAAATGTGTCCAGCGCCATATAGTAAAGAATTTCCTAAAAATAATAAAAAGTATTAGTCTAAAAATTAAGAATTCTATCAAATCTACATCTAAACACCAAATTAAATAAAAGGGGTGGGGGAACTCTCAAAAAAAAAAGATAGAGAAAAAGAACAAATTACCATGAAACAGACAGGTGGATGACTTCTTCAGGACAATAACAAAGGCCAAATGTCAGAGAAAATTCTTTGTGCTGAGAGAAAAAGCTACATGCCTAGGTCTATAAGAAAAACAATGTACCTTAAGATGACAGAAGAAAGGCATTTTCAAGAAAGGCGAGCGGAGAGTTCTGATAGACCTGCATTTAAAGGAAACTCAGAGTTCTAGTTGAAGTGGCGGGAGAATCTGAGGTATAAAATGAACTAAAGGAAATGATAAATGCATAGATCAATCTGAATAAACAGCGAGAATATTTTTTAAAAAATAAAATCCTGTCTTGAGAAGTCAAAATTGATTAAGATATGAAACAACAGTATGGGAGTAGGGTAAGGGATTCAAGCCTTCTCCCTTACTGTTAAAACCACAAAGTTGGTAAAAGTTCTGTTAGTGTTTCATAAGACAGATGTCAATATCTTAATCAAAAGTAAATATTGAAAGAGGAGGAGAAAGTATTGTATAAGTTCCAAACTAGGAAAGTGAAAAGAACGACTGTCAAAAATTAACCTCCCTTCTTTCTCTTCTTTTTCCTCCTTGTTCCTGCTCTGACTCCCATGGGTAGGCTTTAGTGCCTCTGTTTCTTCCTGTTGCAATAAAGTCTTCTCAGCTTGCCTGAGGCTTCAGGACTTTGGTTCCTGCAAGGTGGCTTGTGGTTCCCTCCCTAGCAACATTAAAGGGTGAGAATTCTTCGCAAAATGAAGGAAAGATTCTTCGGGGGTTATCTTTACAGTCTGGCAGCTTGAGCCATGAGTTCTCGTTAAAAATTACAACCGCTCCCAGAGACTCATATTCCAACCAAGGACCTAGAGATAACCTAGAACCCCTGCACAGATGTAGCCCATGGCAGGTCAGTGTCCAAGTGGGTTACATAGTAATGGGAAGAGGGACTGCCTCTGACATAATCTGATTGGCCTGCTCTTTGATCACCTCCCCCTGAGGGGGGAGCAGCCCTACCAGGCCACAGAAGAGGACAATGCAGTCACTTTTGACGAGAACTGATAGACTAAGATCAGAAAGGAGAACCTCCCCTATCAGTGGACTTGGAGGGGCATGCATGCAGAAACGGGAGGGAGGGTGGGATTGGGAGGGGAGGAGGGAGAGGCTTATGGGGGGATACAAAATTAATAAAGTGTAATTAATAAAAAAAAAAAAGAAAAAATTACAACCGCTCCTTTGCTAGAGATTCTAATAACCTTGACCTGGAACTTACTTCATTTCCTCTCTCCTATATTTGTATTTCACATGAGCAACCATACCTAGAAAGGTGCTAAGGCTCAAATGCCCACCTGTAAACTTATGTCTGCAAGAACAGTAGAAGTTAGCATAGATGGCGGGCTACTCGCCAGCTGGCCAGAGACATTTGTAGCGCAGCAGAGCACAGCCTTCAGCAAGCCAACCCCACGGATCCTGACACTCCTCTAAATGTGTGTAAATGGGGGAGTACAGCCTTGCTCAAGGCCAGCCTGGCCCAAGGCAGCCCAGGCAGCAGCTGGATTTCTAGTAAGCGTAATGCTGCTCCCAAAGGTCGCTCACTGTACTTGGGAAGAACAGTTGCTTCCTCACTTCCAGTGCTGGGTTACTAGGGAGCGAAGGCCTCTACATGTACCTCACATCTTCAAGTGTCAAGTGTTAACGTCAAGATGCAAATTAAGTTTTGAGTGGTCCAGGGAAGTGTGCAGAAGAGCAGCCCCGAGTGACCTTGGGAATGCGTTAGTTACTTGAATAAAAGGGCGCATGGAACTTTGAGAGCATACCACGGCTCAGGCCCTCACTAGGAGCGCTAAGCTCTGAGTAGTAAAGTACCTCTTACTTTGCTAAAGGGGGAGGGAAAGATAATACCCTAATGAATAACTACCAGGCATTAATGATAGGAGAAAGGTAAATGCCCTTTATACATTTTTAATAGTAAAATTCATGGCCTGTGAAGATGGTAACAGCAGCTAAAAGAAATGCATCCATGGACTCACTACATTTGGGTTTGTAAGGATGTTTTATGTTACAAAAATGAAACAGACAAGTACAATTTCTTGACACATTAGACAGATATGAGTGGGCAGAAGGGAGAGGAGAGAAAAGAGTAGTTCCCACTGGCTTATTGTCATGATAAATTATACACTATTATGGCATGGTGGGGTTTTTAAATATATATCTGCTCAAGTAAGATATTTTATATAATTTTCTAGCTTGTGACATTATTTCAAATCTTTTTTTAAACATTTGCACAGTGTGTGTATTGTTCAGTACAATTGCTTATCTCCATGAACAAGCCAAAAATTGTTTTGACTTACACTCCCCCCCCCTTGGAATTGGGAAGTTTTGTAAAACCTTGGAGTAGGGTGTCATATTAGCCTTGACAAAAAGTGCTTTGGGATTTGACTTTTCTTTAAGGTTATTGCAGCGGAAAGAGCATGGTAGTGTGAGGGCCGAAGTTAAATGCCCATACCGGGCCGACGTTAAATGCAGGAGGCTATTGCTTCTGTTTTCCCTCCCCTAAGCAAGTTTGTTTGACCTACCTGTACTGGATGTGCTTGATTACACGTGGGCAGGAGGTACCTGGGCAAGAAATACATCAGGATTTACATCTGCCCCTGATTGCATGTAGGCAGGCCGTAAGCAGGCAGGAAGTATGTGAGGCTGTATTTGTGCCCCTGATTAGACCTGATGGGTAATGTGTTGAATTGTGGGTTTTGCTTTTTTAAGTTCCTGCAAAATATGACTCATGTTTCTGAGAACACAGAGACGGACCTTCCAGAAATACATCCTGTTAGGATTTTGGAACCAAACCTGCTTCTGGGTTGCCTAGATGTCATCATGTGTCGCCAGCCAGGTGGTTACACCTAGAAGGCGTGGTTACTTTGCCTCTTAAAAGGAACAACCTGACATGTGGTCCTTCTCTTGCTCTCCTCTCTTGGCCTCTCTTCCCCCTCTCCCCTTTCTCTGTCAGACCCCCCTTTCTCCCCACCATGTCCTGCTCTCCCTTCTCTCCCTCTCTTCACCTCCAGCTAATAAACCTCTTTCATATAAAAGATCTGTTGTGATCATCATGATTTAATTCATCCCCTTACTCATCCTCCTTCCTAGTATTTAATCAAAACTCACTTCAGTTTTGGTTTTAAATTATGGTAGTGGCCTTATTCTCAACTGGTAGGATTAACAGCAGATTAGGGATGGTGTCTGGTCAGTGCCTCAGCCTTGTTTACAGTATATAGACAAAAAACACTGGGCTGGCAGTAACAACTCAGGCCCCACTAAGGTGAGAGCTCAAAGCTTTTATTCTAGCTTTGATCTGCAAAATGGGCCACTGCAGAAAAGAAACTGTGGGGCCAGGTGCTTCAAATCTGTACTTGTAGCACTTGGAGGTAGAGACAGAGGGATTCAAATTTCAAGGCCACCTTTGGCTACTTTGGGAGCTCAAGGTCAGCCTGGACTAAATAAGACACCATCTTAACATTTACAAAAGGAAAAATAAAAAGGGAGGAAAGGAAAGGAAAATAACGTTGAGAGGAAAAAAAAAATCACCTAATGAAATCTCAAATTTGGAAGGGGAGAAGAGGAGGGAAAAGGAGGGAGGAGAGGGGAAAGAAGAAAAGAGTCAGTCATCCATTTTCTTCTTTGGCTGGAGAGAATAAAAAGTGTTTGACCCAAACGAACATGCAAGTGTGAACTAGCAAGTGAAATCCACAAGCGGGTCAGAGCCAGTCCCACTGAACAACACCAGCACTCCCTGATTCAGCAGGCTTACGAAATGTCACACAGTCGGTATTTGGGGGTTGGCTTGCAGTCGGTATGACTATCTTCTGTTTAGTGCAGAAGGTAATTACTGGTTTGAAGATGTGGGAGTGCCTTCATCGGGAAAATACGGTATGTGAACTTTGATTGCCAGGATCAACTCTTAGGCCCTACCTCCCTTGCCAGTTGTGTTTTGGCAGGTATAATCTCCAACTACTGAACTGTGGCAACACTGAAACGTCACCTGATTTTCGTTTGTCATGATTTCACTAGTTCACTGAAGCCGTCCTCAAACAATTCGCCTGCCTCAGTCTCTTCAGTGCTGTGATTATAGGTATGTACCATTATGCAGGTGCTTCTGTGGTTTTTACTTCTCTTTCTGTATAGGGGAATTATAGTATGATTAAAAAAATAACCATAAGGGTAAGTATCCAAGGACATGCATACACACACTCAAACACACCTACACTGTGCTGTTGACTGTATCATTTACTATTTATACTTAATTTCTGGAATGGATAAAAATTAAATGAGTGACAGTACTATCAGAAGCTTTCCCCCCACCCTACTTTTCATACTGTTGCTTATTTGCATTCAAAAGCGAAAAAGAAAACTTTTAAGTTCACACAGCAAGTAATTTTAGTACTAAAGGCCAAGTGACTCCCAAAACAATGTAGACTCTAGCTGTTGCTATTGGTTGCTTCTAAGAGGTTAAAGGTGTGCCCCTGTTGCTGAAGACATTGCATACTTAGGACACAGAACACAGATTATTTAATCTGGGTCTAATCTGAAAGCCTCTTTCCTACAGGCTCAGGGAACATGGCAGAAGATGGGGCAGAACAATTGTAAGAGCCAAATATCAGTAACTCTGCTGTGAAACAGTTTCCCACAGAAATGACCAACTGGACAAGACTGGAATGATGCCAGTATTAACAGACATGCTAACATAGAAGAGGAAAAAAAAATCTCATGAGTTCCCACACCTTGACAAGGAACAATAGGCAACTAATGGCTGCTGAAGAGGGAGAATTAGCCTCTCCTAGAAACAAGCCCCTGCAAAGTGGTCAGCCCTAGTGATATAATGTGTGTGTGTGTGTGTGTATTTACTATGTATATATATGCATATATACAAACAAGTAGACTCAGCAGATTGTATGTATATATATATGCATACTCATGCAAACACATACATACACATGCATCACACACGTGTGTGTGAAATGAAAAAGAGGCTATTAATTTGAGAGGGGGAGACATGGAAGAAGTTGGAGCAAGGGACTAGAGGGAGGAAAGGGAAGGGAGAAATTGATGTAATCATATTTTAATTTTAAAAATGTATAAAAAAATTAAGAATAAATACTCCCCAAAACGACAACTTGAAGGTTGAAGGAATAGTCATTCAACATAATTAGTAGAAACCAACAGAACTGCACCCAATAAATGGCATGAACTTTAAACAAGAAATCCAGATGTTTAGAATCCTGTGTTCTGATCTGAGTTTCTGAATCAGTGATGCCAAGCAGGAGTAGCCATTCATTTTCTGGGTACTGCTGCACTAGGCCCCATAAGTTAGGCTAACCTATCCAATACCACAGCCATGCTGGCCTCACAAGTAATTCAAGACTCCATACTCCCCTGAGTTCCCCCTGGGCCTAACTACTGGCTCCTCGTTATCTCCTGGCAGGAGGCTCTTTGTACCAGCTCTGTCTCTAATGGCAGCTCTTGACACCCTCCAAAGCTCAGCCCCCTGCTTCTCCTCCTGGCTATTGTGCAGATACAAGTGGGTACTTTCTTCTCTTGGTCCTACACTCCTCATTGCAAGCTTCCTTCCACCTCTGACAGTAACTTAGCTGGCTCCTAAGAAAACCTCTACATCAGTCTCTACATACTGCTTGAAATAAGCAAGATTTATCAAGACTCTACTGTGTCTTTTGTGAGAGAACTGAAATGATGGTGCTGAACTCAGTATTTAACGGTCTGTGTACTGTACTTCACACAGGTACGGATAGCTGGGTATCCTTCAAGTTGCCACGGAGACCATCCATGTTTTCTGTTTTCTTCTGAAAGCATCAACATACTTCAGCGTGACAACTTTATCTTTTTCATCTTTCCTAGGAAAGGGCTACATCGTGTTTTATGGTCACTAGCAGTACCTAAACACACCTTTAGTTATTTTTCTTCTCCTTGGGTGCAGAGTCAAGCTACCTTTCCCTGCCTCTCTTGCAAGTAATGCATCCATGTAACAACAACATCAACAACAAAATTGTGAGAAGAGATAACATGTGTCTCTTGAAGAGCTTGGGGAAACCTGACCAGAACGTTCAGGAGACAAGCGTGTCCCCTCCTTGCCCTCTCTTTATATGTGCAGAAAGTGAGTAATAGGAAAGACCAGCCAACACCAATGGGGAAGCCAGGAGGGAAAGACAATATTCTCTGAAACTCTTCCTGCAGGAAAATTGCTCACTAACCACAAACCCACACTGGACTGTTATGCGAGCCATTATACATTTTGAGGTCAGCAAAGCAGTGGAGCCTAGTGTAAACTAATGGAGCCAATATATTATATTTAAAAGAATTAAATCATTTAAACAAAGAGTTCCAGACTTTCTCCTAGAAAATGCCGTGCACTTGGCAGAATGGGAAGTAAAGCAGGAAGAGGCAATTATGATTAGCTGCAAATTATATATTTATATAACTATATGTTATATATTATTGCTGTATAATTAATAATATATTATAAACATATAGTTATATATTATTAATATATTATATAACTTATATATGAATATATTATATGTTATTTTGTCTTATATGTATTATATGTTTATATATTAACATATAGTTATATAGCATATATGTATATATTTATACTATATAGACATATAGTTATATAGTATATATGTGTATATAAATATATATACATCACATACAAATAAGTGCATTATTCCTCCTATGGTGTTTCATTTCAATTATACCTCACAGCAAGTTTAGAAGACAATACTATTGTCTATATTGTTCAGACAAGGAAATTAAAGCATCTATGCCATATTCAGGAAGTAGAGTGTCAAATTCAAAGTCTTTTATTTCATTGCCCAAGTTGGTTGAGTATCCATCACCTTTGACTGAGTTTCCCTTCATTTCCAGGCCCTAGATGTCCAAGAAGGTCCAGTTCACCTGGTGACAGTGTGAGTACTGCCATAATTACTATTTGCCATCTCCGCATACATTGGGGCCTCTGCCAGAAAGCATTTACCAAGTTCCCCAGTATGTCCCTGAGGTAATGTTTCAACACTGATAATAAGGCTGCTAGCCCTGAAATCCAGCCCAATCACATGGGAAGTCCACTGGCTGGGCTGGACCAGACCTGCCCAAATCTAAGTGAAGAACTGATGCCAGTGACAGAGACACACATCTTTCCTTAACAAATGAGATTTGTGTATAGGAAAAAGTCAGCTGGGCAAGTGGTGGTATACATCTGTAATCACAGCACTTAGGAGGCAGAGGCAGGTGGATCTCTGAGTTCAAGGCCTACAAAGCAAATCTAGGGCAGCCCATGCTACACAGGGAAACCCTATCTTGAAACAAACAAACAAACAAACAAAAGTCACAGCTGAATCCAGTACACAAACCTACAAAGCTACTTGAGAAATTCTTTAAAGTTAGGAAGGATTTCCAGGGAGCACATATACCTGAGACAGACTCAACAAGGAAAGCGAATGAAGAGCTTGGGGAAAGCACATTTATGTGCTTCTTTCTTGGGTTTCCCAACTGGAATGTCACACCACCTCATGATATGGACTGCCTGACTAATGAGCCAGCATTCCAGCACCACAGTGAGGCCAGGGCAGACCTCTTCAGCCATCACAGCCTTTTGTCTACCTTCCCCAAGCATGAGAAGAAAGAAGGCATGAATTTCAGACTCCAGTGTTGGTGGATCTCCTTCAAGGCCTTTAGGCTGGAACAACAAAAGTTGCATGAGTCACTGACCCAGATATTCTTTAGAAAGGTGAGAGAACTGGGTCAAAAAAAATGGTCATAAAACTTAAGTTTCACTTATTGTGCAGTCTTAACATGCCAGTTCTGTGTTTGGGTTCTCTCCCTCTTGTGGAGATGGCTGAACTATGGGTCAGCAAAGTGAGGACGGAGTGCTAAGGGAAGGACTTCCTGCTGCTAGCTGGAAGCCAGGCAAAGCAACATGTCTAAGGGCGTTTTGGGTCTCAGCCTTACAAGAACATGGAGTCACAGCCCCAGGTGGAGGAAGATTCCCCGTATCTCCCTGCAGACAGGATTTTATATGGAATGTGGCAGGTTTGCTTTGGGGTTTGATCTATGTCAAGTAGGGTACTGTGACCTAGTTTCACTCAGGGTAGATGTGAACACAGCAGAACCCGAAGGGTGTAAGAAAGGGCTGGAAGCCAGGCAAGACGTGGTTAGTGAGAAGGATTAATTAAATGCAAGCCAAGGTGCTCCGGTGTGAATACTGGAAGTAAATCCCAGAAAGGAGAAGGGAGGGGGGGAACTGACACCATATTTAGAAGTGGAGATGATGGGTATATAGCACATGAGAACGGAGCTCACGTCGGTGACAAGATCAGGGTCTTGTGTTTTTGCATTTCTTCTTCTTTTCTCATCTTTAAATAATTGTTAGTTTACGTAAATGGGTGTTCTGCCACCACATGCATGCAGTGTCCACAGAGGCCAGCTGAGCCCCTGGGCTTGGGATTACTGACAGTTCTAAGCCCCTATGTGGGTGCTGAGGGTAGAATCCAGGTCCCGTGGAAGAGCTGCCAGCGCTCTGACTACTAAGCCAACTCTCCAGCCCCACATTTCTTCAGAAAATTCTTGCAAAAACTTCCATAGAACATTACCATTTTCAACCATAGAATTTTAAGGATACGGTAGAAGAGTGAAGTAGTTAATAAACTATGTGGAGTTCCATTCTGTTTTCCTGTGCCCCCATGTTATCAACAGCATGCTATCCTGTTTTTGCTTAGATACAAGGAAACTGAGAATTCTGACTTGTTAGATAAGCTAATTATTTCTGAGTGAGAAGAGAGTAGAAAGCAGCTGGCTGTGGATTTCAGTAACAAAGGCTTGGGGCCAAGAGCAGTAAAGGTCACTCTAGGCACTTGGGAGAACCACCTGGAGGGCTGAGCAAGTTCTCAAACTCTGCCAGAGTTTAACTTCCAATCCTCTACACAGGGTTACCAACGTTGTTATCCCAGAGGCTACTAATGTTTCCCCTGCAAGCCCTGCCCACCCAACCCCCATGCCCTCTCACATCCCTGGGGCTCCACCTGATGTCCCACCTCCCCTGTCCTATCTCTAGGGCTATAAAGAGAGCCCTCGTGTGAAGCAGGTGAGAAAGTTGCAAGGGAGATTAAGAACTTAACTGCCTGACAGGTTCAGCCCAGAGTCCAGAGATGATCAAACCAGCAGACCATCCAGTGCTTCAACAGCACTGTGTAATGGTTGGTATTTACACAGAGACTGTCCTTGTACCCTCTCAAGACTTCTGGATGTCATCTCAAAATCCTGGATGCAATTTTACCTCTGACACTCTCATTAAATCTGTATTTTGTAACGAAGTCACATGCTCTTCTCATTCCCTACTAACTTAAGAAATGGTTCAAGCGCAATCATAATTACTTACTTTAATTCCTTGTGAGCCATAGCCGGGGGGCCCAGGAGGGCCAGGCAAGCCTTTTTGCCCAATATCACCCTGTGAAAAGAGGGAGAGAAATTGACAACCAAGTATGGAAAGATTGGGGAGGAAAAAGTTAACATATCACTTGGCTTCATTCTTTCATAAGCTGACTAGGATCATCCTGCCATCATATAGTTCCTATTTCATATAAGGTTGTTGTTCTAGACATTCTTAGGCCACGTGGATTGCTTACAAACAAACTTTTACATATAACCCAAGTGTAGGCCAGGAGGCGAAGAAGAGCAGCTTGAAGGAAATGGAAGGAGAGGCCAGGGACTTCTGCTTGGTAAATCTACCTGTTGCCATCCGAGGCCGCCCACACCAAGTCCAAAGGCCAATAATGCCAGATTCTATGCAACCTAGGACATGCTCCCTTTTAATATGCAATGCTAGCTCACTGGGGATACCGTTAGAGTCAGTGGAAGGGCTGGAGAATGGCTCAGGTCAGAAAGTGCTTGCCGTGTGTGCGTGAGAACCAGAGTATGGTCCACAGCACCCACGTGAAATATCAGGGCACTTGTAATCTCAGAACTGGGAGGCAAAGGCAGGCCGATTCCTTGGACTCAACTGCTGGCATAAATTGATGAGTTAAGGCTATTGAGAGATCCTGTCAATAAAGCACGTTAGGTAGTTTCTGGGGAATAACATCTGAAGCTGTCCTTTGACCTCTACGCACACTCACACACACACATACACACATCAGCACACACATATGTGCTCACATGAACACAAAAATACATGAACACATATATAAAAATATACCATGTGTGCTTCTATATACATAAACAATCATGTGTATATACACACAAACACACACACATAGTAACAGGAGATATTGGTAAAATCGGATGCAATAATTTTTCCTCTGAGAAAAGTCAGTATATTTATGTTTTTTAATAAAGGTTGTTAAAAAATGATGGTACATGGTAGTGAATTCACAAAAACATGAACAAATCAATGCTAGATATTTTTCCTCTTTCTGTTCTTTTATCGAAAAGAATTTATGTGATACATTCTGGTCACACTCCCTCCACCCACCACCAACTCCTCGCAGGTGCTTCCCGCCTAGTGACAGAAAATGTGAAGCAATAAACTCAGCATTTCTCAGCGTGTCTTCATTTACTGAGGAGAGGCTTCTGAGGTGGGATCAGATCGGAGAACAGGATGTGCCGCCCTGCGGAGACCTCCAGGCACCTTCGTGCAGCCATTTGGCATTTAGTGACAGGAATGAGTGCTGAAGGAAGTGTGGTCAGGCCACTGCTACACTTTACAAACACCCTGCAACCTGAGGCACGGGTGACGTCACCAAGTATGATAACCTCATGACCGTAAAGCTCAAGAGAACCTAAACCAAACCCGAGCAGAATATGCTCTGAGGACAGGGAATTAAGTTACTAAATAAATCAGGGGTTTGGGGTTTTTTGGTTTTCTTTTCCTTTTTTCTTTTTGGTTTGTTTGTTTGATTGTTTGTTTTTCCTGGTCATTATAAGAAAGCTTTAGTTTTCTCAAATTGTAAAGATGTTTTCTCATTGCAAAATGTTTTAGAACTGAAAATAAGGATGCCAATGGAGAAGAAAAATGGAGGCAACGTTCCATGGACAGTGACAGGTGTCCTAGGGCCCCTTCATCTGTGTACAGCTACCCAAGATTTTCAAAACCAGCCTGCTGTCAGATGAAAGTCCAGGAAGAGAAATGAATAAATTAAGAACCCAGGTGAGGCTGGGGTCCTGAGCAAACCTTAAGAAGTCTTTCCTGTCTCTTTTCTAATAAATTCATGTGAACTTGGGGTGTGACCAGACCTATCTGAAAATCTGAATTTGTAGTGTGTGTGGCTCATTGGCACCTGTTTCCCCAGAAACATGATTTAAATTTCCTTGACTCGCTTTTGAGCAAATCAAAAAATTACATGTCTTGAATAAATGAGTGAACAATTAAAGCAGTGTCCCACACTCAGCATTGCTGACATGTTGATGGAGACAAAGCTGTCTGGTTCACTGGGAGTTGTGTTTAACGGCACATCTGAATTCTACCCAGTAAATGACAGTGTCATATTCAGCTGAAACAGCCTAACATGTCTCTAGTGTGATACTGTTGGAAGTGCTCCTGGGAGCTCCAGAGGGAAGGACAAAATTCCCCTCAGTGAGAAACACTGGATCTCAAGAACTAAAGAATTGATAAGTACCAAGCTAGAGAAGATACGCAATTGCTACATAGAAACAAAGGCTGCAGAGGGCCCTGAAAGAAGCAACAGAAGCGATGGGCACAATGAAGCTTCACTTTTGCACCAAGGTCTGACGGAGAGGCTGAAGACATACTGTACAGTACATATACTAGTCAGTGACCTGTTAAAAGGCCACTGGAAACACCTCTGGCCAAAGATGTGTGTGTGTGTGTGTGTGTGTGTGTGTGTGTGTGTGTTTCTTTTAAGGCAGGGTGTCTATTTGTAGCTCTGGCTGCACTCAAACCTGTTATTTACTAAAGGTAAGCCTTGAGTTTGTAATATTTCTGTCTCTGCCTCCCAAGTGCTGGGATTGGAGGTTTATACCACCATGTCTGGCTGTGATTTCATGGAGAACTAGCACAGTTCCTGAGAAAGCCAGAAATATTTAGAACACTTTGCAACTATGGTCAGAGAAGTTGACAGGTGTTCTGACTTTGCAAGAGAAGCAAATGTTTTAAAGATACTGCAGCTCACTTGACATAAAAAAAAAAGGGCTTCATCAATAATCCAGAAAAAAAACTAAGCCAACAATAAAATGGAGGCTTCATATGAAGGAGTTGTTCAGTGAGATGGCATTAGGCTTGGCTGTCCCATCTCAGAAATGCTTGGGATGACAAGTGTTTCCAAATTGAGTCTTTACACATTTTGTTTGTATATAATGAGTTGTTTATACATAATGACTTCCTCTGGAGATGGGATACATATTTAAACACAGAGTGTATTTACGTTCCTCATGCACCTTGGACAGAAGCCCAAAGGATCAGGATTTGACTGTCATGCATTCCATGGCATCAGTTATGGACTTGCCACTTGTGGTCATGTTGGGCTCAAAAGTTTCTAAATTTGGAGCACTTCTTGTTCAGGGTTTTCCAATGAGGAATTTCCTAATGGCACCTGATGCTTGAACACATCAGAGACCCAAGGACTCACCTTTGGTCCTTGGATTCCAATGCCTCGAGGCCCAGAGGGACCTGGAGGGCCTCTGACCCCTGGCTCTCCCTGAAAAGACATAATGAATGACAAGTTAGCAATTAAAAGAAAAAACCTTATAGCATATAACTTTTCACATTAAATATACATTTTCAAAGAATATTTACAAATTTTCAAGTTCCTTGAATGACACTATGATATTCATTTGAGCCCCTTTCACCTGCTGTTTCAACATTATGTGCTCTTGTTACTTTCTTCTCATGCTCTTTCCTGATAAAGGTTCCATTTCAAATCAATCCAGTTAATTAACTTTCTGGCAGTGTGCGCTTCATTCAGAGCTTGCTTCTGTAGAATTTGGAAAAGTAATCATTGTGTTTTTGAACAGAGGAGGAAAGGAAATGTGAGGATAAAAAGTGGCCATAACGAGCTCTGTCCACATCCTGGATGAGCTGCCTCTGTTATTTCAGCAATTGAAACTGTAATGCTTGACTTGGCGTCAACTCTGGGATCCTTGGGCCACAAGAGTGATTATGAGCACAGGGTAAATCCTACAGCATTCTTTCTGTTTCTCCAGGGGGTAGCATGTTAAGGCTGGTCTTTCTGAGGTGGCAATGTTAAGAAGACACAAATATACCCCTCCCTATCCTTCAATACTCGGGTATGTTAGGATAATGCCGAGACAATGTTAGGGTTGTTCAGGGTTGACATCACTTAATACGCACAACCATCTCCTGTTACCATGCTGACATGTTTACCTAATTTTTCTGAACTTCAGTGAAGTCACCAGATAGGTGGAAAATAATATCTACACTTCACAGGGATAGAAGTAAAAAGAGAGTGAGTCATAAGGCCTCTCACAGGGAACACAGTAAATGTCAGCTCACTACATACCTGCTTTAATTAAACAGGAAACAACTAAAGCTTTCCAAGTCTGCCTACCTACTAAGAAGAGGCTGGGCTCAGGGCAGCAGAGAAGCAGTGACCTTGGAGAGCTGTTATAACCCCTTGGAAAAACAGTTTGGCAGTTTCTTTAAAAATCCAATACATATTTACCACCCAACCCAGTGACTTCATTGCTAATCACACATCCAAGGGAAAATAAGAGCACATAACACCCAAATTCCAGCACATGAGGGTCCTCAGGAGAATTATTTATGAAAGCTTAAACCCAGAGAGCATCCAACGCCTATCATCTGGAGAATGAGTAGAAAGGAAATCCTGCAAGAAACAAACTATGGATTCATGCCATAATACGATGCACCTCAAAAGCATTGCTCTTGGTGACTGACACTGACATACTGCAGGATCCCATTCATGGAATGTCCAGAAGAATATAAATCTCTAAGAACAGAAATAGACTAGTAGTTGCCCGAGGCCAGGATTAAGAAGATGAATTGATTATAAATAGGCATGAGGGATTCTGGGCGGAGGGGTAAGGAGATCTTCTAAAAAATTATCTGTAAAGACTACTCCTTGGTAAACTTCACTATAAAAAAGAAAATCGCTGGACTGTATACCCGAATGGAGGGGCAGTTAAGGCACTCAATGGTCTTCCAGAGGACCCAGGTTTAGTTTCCAGCTGTGGCAGAGCAGCTCACAGAAGCCTGTAACTTCTGCTCCAGAGGGTTTGACACCCTTTTTGGCCTCTAGAAGCACCAGGTAAACATAAGGTGCACAAGCATACTTGCAGGCAAAACGCCATGCATACAAATTCAATTTTTAAACTTCTTTTTTTTTTTTTTAAGAAAATTCAAATCAGACTTTGGACCTGTATATCCCAAGATCTTTATCTTTCTAAAATGCTTCAAGATATAAAATAAATTGGGTAACTTTATAGCTCACTTTTTTTTTTTCTGGTTCAATTCTCCTCACCTTTCCCAAGTATTTATAGACATGGTTGATGAGAGAAAGATATTTTTTCTTATCTTCAGTGGTGTAGAGACCCACAGTTGCCCAAGTTCTTGTAAATAACTCTTCATTCATACTCCTGTAAGTTTGATCCCTGTTAAACTCATTGGTGCTCCAAACTGTACTTGAGTGGAATTATTTCTTTATTTCTGTCATTGTGCTCTTCCTGGGATGAGTAGACATTTGTTCGAGTTTTCTCAGAAAAGGTGCACACGGCACAGCTCCTTCTCTGCCAGCCTGCGCTTGTGTGCTTTTGAGGGACTAATTACCTCCCTCCTAGTGACTGCCGGCCCCGAGCGACTTCAAGTTCCTCACAACTTTAAGGATCAACCTCACATAAAGAGCTTCATGCAGAGAGCATGAACACCCTCTGTCAGACACATTTCTATGATTTCTCCTTTCTTGAAAGTGTCTGTGCCCATAAAGAAGTGTCAGTATTGTGTGAGGGCCTCTGGAGACACCTGAGTGATCTATCTCTCTGCCACTTCAGGGCTATTATCTGTCAGGGTTTTAATCCCCCCAGCAAAAGAGAATACCAGTAAACAGAGCTGTATAGATATTTACTTAGAATCACTAAATATGCTATCAAGCAGATACGATGGCTTCCTTTCCTGGATTGCTGATCACCTCCATCTTTTCAGGATATGGTAAACAGATTAAACCTGAGGTAGCTGGACACCGTGTGCCTCCTCTGTGGAGCATACATCCTGACCTGTGAATAATATGGCTGAAGAGAGTGGACATGACTCTGAATAGGTAGCTAGATCTGCCAGCTTACAAAACAGGAAGAGAAACCCATGAGCCACTGCTGTGAGGAGAGCTTCAGCAAAGCCTCAAGCCCAAACAGTATAGTCATGAAGGAAGTACAAATATTCGATGAAGGGGGAATAAACTGATTTCAAGAGACGTGATCGATGCCTCCATCAAATACAGTGTGGGGACATCACTCAGAACCAATTTATTTGAACAAAACAACTATAAAAAATTCATGAGGCAAACTGCAAGATTTGAGAAGTAGATATTTGCTATAGTAAAAAAAAATATTGCTATGTGTTTAGGTCTTTATAGTGGTTCTGTAGTTATGTTTTGAAAAGAAATTCTTTTATTTGAGGGATAAATATCAAATGTGTATGTGGATGATATCTAGGGATTATTTCAGGGAAACGCAGTGGAGAGAGAAGTAAGGAATACAGATGAGACAAGACAGACAGCATACTGATAATTGACGAAGCCTAATCAGTATGTGAAAGCTTGTATCAGGTGGCTTTCTTATAGGCTTAATAGTGATTACAATAAGTGGCTTCAAAATAACGTTTTCTCAAATTCATGAACAATATCCGAGAAAATATTACCACGGAGAGTCAGTATTGTTGCAATGTTGGAGGAAAAGAATACAAAATTTAAATGATTTTAAACGCCTGCCGGAGAGAGGCGCACAAGTAGAAGATGAGTGTCACAGGTAAAATTTTCATGTTTCGTGCATTCTTGTCATATGCCACACATCATATAGGTGTATGTATATATATTTGTATTGTTTTGTTTTTGTCTCTTTGAGACAGGGTTTCTCTGTGTATCCTTGGCTTTGTAGATCAGAATGACCTTGAGCTCACAGAGATCCACCTGGCTCTGCCTCCCTGAGTGCTGGGATTAGAGGTGTGCACCATTGCGCCCAGCTGTCATACGATTTTTTAAAGGGATAGAAACAAAGACATAGTTTTTTGTTTTGTTTTGTTTTGCTTTGTTTTTTTAAATCTCACTCTTGGAGAAAAGAAAACTCAACATGCCACTATTTACTCGTGTTATTTTCCTTTTGGCTTTTGTTAAAAGTACTACTTAGCTAGTACTGATTATATTGAGACGTGTGTGTGTGTGTGTGTGTGTGTGTGTGTGTGTGTGTGTGTGATACTTTCTATAGACAGCAGCATCAACAATTCGATGACCTACAAATATAGAGAGATGGCATCTCACCGTGTTGGTGAACAGTATGTATTATAAATGTGTCATGTCTCTTGTCTATTGGGCCATGAGTCCCCATTAAACCATGACAGCTCGGGCATGAAAGAAAGAGGAGTGTGCCTGAGTCTCATGCCACTCAACAGCATGGCTTCTGCCACAACACAGAATTGGTGAGACAGAGTGGCACCCTCTAATAATGTATTTGACGGGCCTTGCTGCGATGGAGGGTGATAAAGCCTGCAGAGGGAGCCCTTGTACTAGGAGACAATGAACAAAAGAGTAAATTCTGGAGTTTCTATTGGGAACCACGTCACCAACATTGCATTTCCAGGCTCTACAATTATTTCCTCCTCTCCCTCAAGAAAAGAACTGGTTAGCTGGCCTCCCCCTTCCCGTTGCCCACAAAAGAGACTCTAGATGGGAGCTATCCCTGCCATTTTCCCTGGAGTAGCTAGTTTAGGACTGACCACAGACCTTGTCCCATGATCCAGTGACGGTTTTAGCTACCATAACCTTGCAGAGTGGTTTAATTTTGACTCCTTTGAAACCAGGCAAGCTCTTATAATGGTGGTAGCAAAATACACTACAACTTCCATTTTTCTCCATTTACATAAGGAAGGAGAAAAGATTCATCAGCTACTCCCACATGCCTTTCCCCCACATCAGAAAATCTTTGCTGTAGCTTACAATAAAAATGTTCTTATGAATATAATGAACATGTGTGAAGCTTGTTATGCAGCAAGTAATTTCAGTCATTATCTTAATACTCCTATGAGCATCAACTTACTACATTTGATAGATGAGGAAACTGAGGCTTCAGAGAACATGTGAGATGCCCAAAGCTATATAGCTTGGAGAAATTCAAAGCCAGGCATGAGTCTCAGAGCCCATCTCTCATTTTGTGTCTGTTAAAACCAGATGTAAAAGGGTAACTGTCTCCAGTGACTTTCTTCCAGCTGCTACTTAATGCAGAGACCATAGCTCTGTGGCTATAAAAAGTCTTTTTCCTATATCAGGTCAGACACATTTTTCAAGGAGAGAAAAATAAACAACCAACAAAATACCCTGAGTTATAAAAACTCTTCCCGGGTTATAAAAGGCTCACGTTACCTGCCTAAGTGCCCAGCTGCCTAAGCCTTCCTTGCTATTCTCTCTTCCTTCACTATCATTCCTTGTTTCTGTCGTCTATTCCAAACTTTGCAATGATCTAATCCTGCACCACCTATCTAGACAAGTCCTTTGTATCTCTTTTCATTCAGCCTACAATGTCCTTGATTTGGTAGAGTGATGCATGCTATGATGGCTGCAAAGTAGAATGTTTTCATGTTAAAATTCATTAAAATGCCTTAGGTGTAGCACTCCATGCCTCTCTCAGGATAACCTTGTAGAGATCACAGAGGAGGGGACTAAATGACCTGCTGAGGTTGTGGAGCTAACAAATGGCAAAGGTCCTGAGACAGCAATGATGAAGAAATGACCTGTTGTTGTGCCTCTTATATTTTATAAGACTTAGATGAAATAATTTAGAAAATAATTAAACCATGAGACTGACTTACACAGACCCACACTAGGCTTTACTGATCTTCCCTTCCTTTGTTTTTGTCAGTGAAACACCTGACATTTTTTGAGAGGCCTATGAAAGCAATTTACAGTTGTTCAGTCAGTGGTCTCACTCTTTTCCAGTTTGGGGATAGCAAAAACTAAATTAAATTCACCATGGAAAACATCAGTCTTGAGAATTATTCAAGAAACCACCCCCTGAAGAGCCCACTAAATGATGCAGCCAAGGAAAGGTTGAGTTTTAAAATAAGGAAAGAGAAGTCAAAGCAATGATTAGCATCTGCTTCATGTCTCTCTTGGTCTAGGTTCTAAGTGAAATTAAGATGTGGCTATGATGTCTTCACAAACATAAGCATCATGGGCAGTGTCAGCAAGTGCCGTGGTGGATAACTCTTTAGCACCATACCCACATGTTGTCAGAATGTCAATGGAAACTTCAGAGGCTTTATACAGACATCTAGATAATGGTCCTGCAAACAGTTGACTGACCAATGCTTGCCACATCCCTCTGTCATGTCTCACTGATGGCTGTTATACCACCAGGGAAACAGTTACTGGCATCTCTTCGTGAGAATACAGAGGCAACTGAGAGGCAACTAGAACACACAGCATCCAAGCTGCTATCACATTTCCTTTCTTCCCGGCTTTAAATTTCAGCCCCTCTACCACTAATATTCACCCTTGTGCATCTCTTAGTGCTGGATGACTTTAAATCTTGCTGTAGAACTCTGAGGTTTGTTGGTAATTTCCTCCTTTTCTCAAAATCAGCTCACTGAAGCTGAGCACACGATTGCCTTGTGCCAGGAATCTCCCTAGAAAGGGAAAGTCCTTCTTAGTAGAGTTCAAAACCATGCAAATAAGGGCAACAATGGTGCCCCTAAAAAGGAAAGAATAGGCTCTTAGTTTACATATTCACCTTTTCACCAGGAGGAAGTTCCTCCAATATGCATTACTAAAAATACAAAATACATTCATGGCGATGTGAGTCATGAATGTTCAGGGTTTAGTGTTTGTCATCAAGGCTGTAGAGAAGTATCTGTGTACTCCAGGAAAGCCAAATCCATCCCCAGAAAACAGCAAGCAGAGAGAAAAGCAGTATTTAAAGTAGTGGGCAGTTTGGAGTGAGCTCAGCTTTCACACAGACCTGATTCAAGGAACTGCTTTGAAAAATTAGCTCATCAAACTTCCTGGGTTCTGAATTTGATCTTTTCAGAAACCTACAGGTAAAACACCCTAATTTTCAACCTCACATGTTTCTGGCTTTACATATTAGTATTTTGAACTTTATCCCATTCCCTATCAATTTAAATATAATTTTATTAATTCTTTGAGAATTTTGTTGCAATCTATCTTGATCATATACACTTCCCAACCTCTCACAGATTCACACCCTTACCCCTCTTCTTTGCCTCCTCCAAATTTGGGGTCTACCACAGAGAGGTGAGCTTCTAGTCCACTTTGGAATCATGAATTCTTAATATTGTTATCCCTAGGCCTGCATGCTTGACTGGCTCTTCTTGTCTGGCCTGCTCAAAATGGAGTTCCTTGTCCAGTTCACATCTGCTGATGGCAGCCCCAGCCAGATTCCTAATGCATCTCTGTGTGAATTGGTCCTCTATTCTGCCAGGACTTAGTGGTAGCATGCACATATGTGAGCCATTGCAGAGAACAGAGAAGCAATTCAGAAGCTGGGAACATTTTTAGAATAATGGTACTCAGTGGAATTTCACATAGACTTGCGTTTTAATTTATTCCTATGGGTCACTTTTGTCAAATAAAGGATTTTTTTTTATAATACTCAATATTTAATTTGGGGATAATGTTTAACTCTTTTTGGATTGTGTTTGTGCTTCTCTTTAGAAAAAAAAGTAATCCAATAGCATCAGACAATTCAAAGATGGATAGCATTGTAGGCTGAGCACCAGGACAGGAAAGTCATTTTGTCTTTCTAACTTACTCATTCATTCAATTTGTCACTCATCAGATTCATAGTTTCATTCTCATACACAAAACATTTATGCTTAATGTTTACAAGTTGTTCAATCTCTGATCATTAATGTCCTCCTCTGTAAAATGGGGGAATTATTCAAAATGCAGTATTCTAGGAAATAAATACTATTTATAATCATTTATTATAATTCAAAGAACAATTACAACCCAACAATCCTCTGCCCACATATTTCTACCACTTGATAGCTAAGTAACCCTTTCAATGTTCCCATATCTAGGTTAGCTTAAAGGACTGGTCTACATGAAACCATTCTACAGGTTTACATAAGACCTTGGCTTTTTAGCAGAACGAAAAGGATCAAGCAAGATGAATTTGCCCTTGAGGAACTCAGAGAGCCATGCCAGTATTCTATTTCAATAAGATGCCAGAAACAAAACTTCAAGACTGGAGCTTATCTGAGGGTCAGCTTACAGGCCCCTTTGGGCTTTTTAGGTAAAGACTTAAGGGAAATTATTTAGCTTCAGCTCCTAAATGGAAGCTGAGTGTAAGTGAAATTGTCTCTAAATCACAGGCTTCCCTTTATTCTCGGGGCTCCTGTAGAGGGGCACAGGCAGGGATGGGTGGGGTGTCTCAGGATAACTTCCATCAGGGGTCCGGTGGTATGGATGTCAGGACACTAAATGAGCTCTTTCCAACCAGCCAGAGACCAAGTGCTCTGGTCCTTTCCTAGAGTGTGTTTCCCAGGTGGATTTCCAAACCTACATCTATTCTTGGTCTTGAAATTTTTTCATGAGAATTTTGAAATAGCTCAGAAATGCTTGCCAAAAGTTGATGGTCTATAAACATTTTCCACCAGGGATAATCTAGAGTGCCACAAGGTGCTAGATGCCAGGCATTGCTTTTTATATGCCTGAAAACATAGAAGCTTTCATTCCAGTGTTTGTGTCATATGTTAAACATATGTGACCTTAACTAAGTATCACATAAGCCATCATAAATTAATCATCAACCTTAATAGTTTCCTCATTTCAAAACACATTTGTTTCGCAAGTTGATGCCTTGAGGCCAAGGTTTTAAGGTGACTACACAGAGTTTAAATTAAAAACATATCAGGATATAAATGTGGACACACACATACTTCTAGATACTTACAGTTTCTCTGTCATTTTAACTCAAAATAACAGAAAGATTTGTCATATTTTTGGGTATCAGGCTTTTGTTATCTGTCACTGACATATTTGTACTGATTTGATCCCTAGTTTATCAGAAGGACAGAACTAATTCAAAATGGACTTTTTCAAAGTATCTCTCTTACTTTCCTCATTTATGTCTGTGTCTATGTTTGTGCATGTGCATGCTTCCATAGTGTTCTTCAGAAGAGAAGGCCAGATGAAGACTTAGGGCCTCTACCTAAAACAGAGATGATTTTGAAAGTTATTTTTAAGCTAGTGTTTGCTTCCAAATTTTCCTTTATTTTCAAATCTATCACTGAAAGTTTCTTGGATCCTAAGACTAGCTCTTGCTCCTGATATCTTCTTCTGAGCTACAGCCCTTTGGCTAATACATTTTGCACAGGAAGAGACAGGAGGCAAAGCAGAGAGGGAAAAGGCAACTCAGAGGGAGGCAGATGAACAGAAACAGATCCTGGGTATGTTCTTGCCCTAGCCTCTGCTTCTGGAAGCAAGTTGGAGGCCAAGTATGAGTTTCACTCACAGCATGCCTTTTGAAAATACATTTGCTACTTCTAAAAATCAAAAGGGTAGAGTAAAATTTTGCAAGAAAGAATACTTTCCTTGGCATTTTTGCCAAAAATAATGAAAAATATGAAAGTAAGTACAAGAATATTTTTCAGGAATATGATATGCAAAATCACTAAGAAAATACCTTAGTCTGCATATTAAATAATCTGACAGAGAATATTCATAAGGATTAAATTTTAAATGTTCTTTATCTATGTTATTAATACTAAATACAAAGCTGTAACATAATAACTTAATATAATACTTATATAAATATTCATAACCAGATACTCTTTGAAAATATAAATGGCCATATGCTTCCATTGCAGCACAAACACAGCCAAGTATAATTTTAACATATTTTGTTTCATATCTTAACAGAAGTAAGCTTCTGCTTCCTGTAGGGAAATATTTAGTATAATAACAAAAGAGTTTACCAGTGTTTCATTTGAAGCAGGAAGTGATGATATTTATATACCAAATCTCTCTACTTTATTAAAATATAACATTTTGATAGATGCTATGTGTGAAAGAAAAATGACTTAATAGTTGAATACAGTACGGTTTGCTGGTGACATTAGGGTTGATTTGAGGATCTGAGTTTTGCTTATTCAGGGACCTGAACTTAGACCAGCACATCTCAACTCCTACATAAATCATTTATGAGGCACTGTCAGCTAAGCTGCTCACTGGTGTTCCTACGATTACCCCCAAGAATTACCACTGGGGCAGAGGTAGAAATCTCTGTTACGGATGATGGGCTTTGCTATGGGGTCTTTAGTCTTTCGTTCTCCTTGGGTCAGGCAGGAGAAAAGGGCACCAGGGTTCTCTAGAGAGCAGTGCATAAACATTCTCACTTCTAAGTGCTGTAGCAGAAGCAACAAGAGGGGAACAATTAGCAGTAAGTGTGTATGACATCTTTCTGTAATGGCCTAGAAGCACAAGAGACCTAAGTGAGTAGTTGAGTGGTTAAAAAAGTTTCCATAAAAACACTGATCATTCACTTGCTTCCCATTATTCATTAGATTTCAGGGCTGGGTGATGACACCATTCTGGAGTCAAGAGGTTAGCAGAGACTACAGAGAGCTTGCCTCCAAGAAACCTTGCATCTCATGGACCCCACAGAGCACCACTGGTGACCAATAAGCATAATGATCCCAAAGACTGATTCGGTCTGCAAGTGAAACACGTGCCAAAGGGCAGTGGTGATGCTGTTCCTTAAGGGAGACCTGGGAGAAATCTTCAGCCAAGTGAGACCTTAGGATACGGCCATCCTTGCCGCTCTATGACCTGAAAGCATAAGCGAGATTCAAGGATGGCAGCCCGGGGTGACTGGATGTTGGGGTAAGGGAGAAATGAACAGAGGCCATATTGGGTCATAAGGGCCTCAAAGGCCTGGGAGTATTGCTGGGTTTCATTCTAAGTCCAGAGAAGCCACCAGAGAACTTCTAAAGAGGAATGACTTTTTCTCTGATTTATGGTTTTAAAAATCCACCTAACCTGCTAAATTATAAGAGAGCAGATTTGGAAGCGGCGGGGAGGAGGGGAGGGGAACTCAGTGAAGAGGCCCTCTGAGTACCCAGGCAGGGTGGTAGTTTGCCTAAAGGAAGCTGCAGAAGAAAATGATCCAGACTGCAGGTTCATTGTGCACATGAAACTGCCAGAATGAAGCAAAGGGCAGGACTTGGAGGAAGATGGTGGGAAAGAAAGGACCAAGAATAACTTAGTTCTTGGGCTGGGCAGTACTGCCTTTTACAGCACCACGTGGTAAGAATCAGGGATACTGGTTTGAATGTTAGATTAAAAATGTCTATTAGAAACCATTCTTATAGAATGATTATAATAAGAATAATAAGAAAAAATTAGATCATTGAGAAGTGAGCATAAGGAAGAAAGCTGGAGACACAGGTGACATCATCATGAAATTAGGGATACAGCTGTGGGATAGGCTGAAAGGAGAGAGGGGAGGTCTAAACTGAACCCAGACGTTGGTATAGACAGAGAAAGGAGCAATGAAGTGTGAGCGCTGCTACAAAAAGTCTGTTCAAGGGCCATGAAGTCAATCAACATAATTCATGGTCACGTTCCTCAGGAGACCCATGAGTAAGCGCGAATAATTTATCAATTATTTCATACATCCCTATTTTTTCAGTGTGTCACCAACGTCACCTGTATTTTCTTAGGAACTAGTGTAGTTGCGGACTTTAAAAATCCTACCTTTGCTCCAGTGTCTCCCACACCACGCAAGCCCATTGGTCCAGGGGGTCCCGGCAATCCTCGAGGTCCCTAAGGTGGCGGAATATGAGAGGGAATAAGCATCCTTGGAATACGCAATGCCCAGAAAGGTGGAGGGAGGGGGGGAAGAAAAGGAAGAGAGGTAAAGAAAGAAAAAGAAGAGAGCAGGGAGAGAAAGGTGAAAGGGAGGAAAGGAGAAAAGGAGGGAGAGAGGGAAGGTTTCACCATTGCTACAGCTGGCTGTGTATTTTATAAGGAACTATGAGTTCAAAGGTACCCAACACAGAGAAATGATAAATGTTTAAGGAAACAGAAACGCTAATGAATCACAATTTGATTATTATGTTATATTGTTTTATATGTGTGTGTGTGTGTGTGTGTGTGTGTGTGTGTTAAATCACCATACTATAGACCAAACCTATCTTAATATGCGTACATTTAAAATTATATGAAAAAGGAAAGACAATCGCACTTACAGCCACACCAGGATAGCCATCACCTTTGAGTCCTGGAGCTCCCACTGGTCCCCGAGGACCCTGGGCACCCTGCAAAAATTTCAGTTCCAAGTGATAGTACTAAAACATGAAACACCTAGCAGAGCTTAAGCTAAACACTGATTCAATAAAACCATGATGGATTTGATGGGGCAAAGGAGACTCTAGGAAAATATCCTACCACATTCATCAACTGCTTATTTCCTCAGTAGTCCGTCATTTGAGGTCACCAAGATGTGTGGTGTGAAATGAAGGAATGTACGAACATTACAAAGACTTCTATAGGAAACAGGGGGCACAGGAACTGAAAAACAGTGCTGCTAATATTTTAATTCAAAGAATGTGCAAACACTTATTGCACCATAAATCAGGGGGAAATATAAATTTGAGAAAATTTAGATAGCACTGTGTGGGAGGAGGAAAAAAGACAATATAACAGATTTTGAGTGTAGACTGTCAAATACAAAGCCTGCCATACTGAGTTACATCTTTTGTGTTCTTCTGTCTGCCTGAATTTCAGAGGATTGAATCACGCAAATGGAGATTCAAACAGATTAAGTTCCCAAGGGATAGGCTCCTCACTATGGGTTGTTAACCTTGGATACCGGGACTTTTACTAGCAGCCATTCACCTCCTAAACAGAGACCAGAAAGAGATGATTATTGTCCTTTTGACAACAGCATGTTACTAAACAAGTAACCCTCTTACAAATAAAAACCCAAGAAATTTTTAAGTAAAGTAAAATGGGAGCAGAGAAAGGGAAAGAACTTGAAGAATCTTTTAGAAGATGTATTAATTTCAAAGACTTACTAAACATGTATTTTAAAAGGCTTTTTTGTTGTTGTTTGCTTTGTTTTTTTTTTGTGTTTTGTTTTGTTTTGCAACACACCACATCATTTTGTTACTGTGATTAGCTAACAGCCTTTGTCCCTACGCATTCCCTGCTTTGATGGAAGGCTGTTTGTGCTTTATATTATTTTAACAGATTATTACTTTTTTTTTTACATTAGATGGAAACTCTGGTAACAGCCCAATTTTTGTATTTTAGGAATGGAAAAGCAAAGGGTAGCTTCAGAGGTTTTTCTAACACACAAGCGAACTCTGAGAGCCAACTGTAACTATTCCTACCCCAAACCTTGCTCTCGATGCAGCTCTCCCTTGATCTAATTCTATGCCAGTGAATGAACGGCTGACGAGGGAAGGATAAATGCTGCAGAAGCTTTAAGCACCAAAACAGTTAATCTGACAGCCACGGGTGCAGCAGCTGGTTTTATGTGGTCAGCCTCAAAAAGGATCTCCTGTAGAGACCGTTTGGCCACTTATGGAAACAGCGTACACTATTTACCACCAGCACAAACTCAAGATAACTTTTAAAGCTGTGTGTGTAGAAGAGAGCAAGATCAAGGTGAGGGGAATTTTGGAATATCCTCAGCTACAGGGAACTTCTCAGCCATCCCAGCTCTTTAAGCCATTCCAGCCACGTTTAACATAATGCTAGCCATTCATGTATGAGACTATTTCCCAAGTAAAACTCCATCTCTGCCTATGCTTATAATACAAGGAAAGGCCAACAAAAAAAATAAGTGAGTGAACAAATAAATAAATAGAAACAAACAAACAAGAAGTAAATCAGTAACTGCTCCCTGGTTATGCTTAAAAGAGAAAGAATCCACCGTAACTTTTGGGTTTTATTTCTGTGCTCTAAGCCAGGAATATATTACCAGCAGCTGTAACTGATTAACCGCTGGAGGGAATACAGAACACATTACAAACACCTATCCCTCACAGCTGCTTGTCTTCTCTCCTGCAGAATTTGCCCTAGCTTTGTTATTTCTAACATTAACAGCCAGCATGATGGGTTCCTCTCTCTGTCAGTTTGACTAGGTTTGGAATCACCTGGAAGACAGGCTTATCTGCTTGTCTTTGAGAGTGTTTGCAGAGAGTTTGCCTCAGGAGGAATGCCCCTCTCTGAATGTGGGTTGGCACCATCTCAGAGACTGGGATCTGGACTTTAAAAGGGGGAAAGGAGGAAAGGCTACATGATCATCAGCATTCTCCTTTCTCTACTTCCTGATTGGACAGATGTGAGCAAATTCCTGCTAGCATGCTTTCTCCACCATTACGGACTCTGCCTATTAAACCATGAACTTTTCCTATCTTAAATTGCTTCTTGTCAGGTATTTGGTCACAGCTATGAGCAAGGCAATGAATCTAAGAAGCATCTTGGGTCAAAACTAGATTTTGATTTTTATTTAGGACACCAAACAACATTTTTTATAAAAGAAATTTTGCCATTTTACCTTTCTTCACTGGATTCAAGAAAATGTCCTACAGAAGCAATTCGCTTTGACCTGTGCCTCATTCTACAGAAATCAGCTCAAAAACGGAAGTGTGGTGTTCTGAAATGGGTTTTAGGGCTAGCCTCAGAGTTCCCTGATGTAGCAAATAAAACTGAATTCATGTCTCAACCTTCTATCAGACATTCAGAGGAGTATATGACACTAAAAAAATGTAGAAACAACTATACTGAGAATAAGTGGCATCAAGAATCCTACTAAAGCCCAAAAGGGGAGGAAATACTTGGCTGAAGAGTCAAACATCTTTGAATACCATCATCTACAATGCCCAGCCATCATCAGCAAGTAATAGGAGAGGCTTATTATAGCAGCACACTGTTGTGCAAAATGAAAGGTAAGGACAGATGAACAGAATACATCACGAAGGATGAACAGCCAGATATCAAATGACATGGAAACTGTCCCCAACACAGAACTAAGCAAGATAACATCTACAACTTCGCATGGGAAATTTGACATTTTTCCTTGAATCAACTACAGAGCCAGGGTCCTGGAAGCAGATGAACAACCCGGCTGAGGCTGTTTGGGGGTTTGCTTGTTTGTTTAACTTATTCCTGAAAGCTTTATGTGACAGGACCCTTTAGCTTTGGGCAAATCGGAATACTTGTGACTCTGGTGACATAAAAAGAGCATTTTCTTTTCTAATAATGACTGAGTCATCAAACACTTAGCCATGAGAGCTATTGTTCTCTAAATATATGAAAACTAAACCCATTGCTTATTCCTTTTCTTTCTCCCCCAAAGGACAAACCCTCTTTACACTCACTTCGTCAACGGGGAGACTTTGCAAGTAAATGATCAACTTTTCAAATGGGGTAGTTTGTATCTTGAGCATGCCCCAGAGAGCTATGTGTTCAAAGATTGACCCTCAACCTGTAGCCCTACTGAAAGTTGGTAGAGCCTCTATGGGGTCAGGTTGATTTGGAGAAAGTTAGGTAAGTGGGAGCATCTCCTCAGACTGGATATTGGGATGGCAGTTCTTTCCTGTCTCCTTTGGCTCACTAACTGCCAAGAGGTGAACATGAATCTTTATCACACATTCCCACCTTGATGGACTGAGCTGCTACAGACCTCAAGCAAAAGGGACAAACATCCACAGACTAAAAGCTCTGAAACTGCAGACCCAAAGAGACTTACAAATTGATGATGGAAATATTTTATCATGTGGCAGAAAGCTGGCTAACATATTAGGGATCAAGTCTTCTTCTTCTTCTTCTTCTTCTTCTTCTTCTTCTTCTTCTTCTTCTTCTTCTTCTTCTTCTCCTTCTTCTTCTCCTTCTTGCTTCTCCTCACCCTCCTTCTCTTTCTTTTCCTCTTTCTCTTCCTCTTTTTCCTCATCCCCCTTGTTACTCTTTTTTTTTTTTCTTTCACAGTGCAGGGATCAAACAACGGGCCTCATGCATGCTAGGCAAGCATTCTATCTCAGAGTTACATTCCCAGCCTTTGTTCTACCTTCTTAAACCCAGAAAAGGAGCATAAATAAACCATACCTTTGGTCCTCGAACAGAAAGTCCAGGTTCTCCTTTAGGACCAGGCATCCCAGGTCCCCCTCGATCTCCCTGTCCATTTCAAATGACATTGGCAAGGCTCTAGATTACATGAGGAACTACAGAAGTGCACAGTGAAAACAGACTTGCCTGTGTGTAAAGAGTTTAATGTGTCCATCTCATCCTTTGGACACATTTGAAACATTCAAATAAAGAGTTAATAACCCTGTCAGTAAAGATTTCTATAGGTGGCTGGGAAAACCCACTATAATAACGTGTGACAATTAGACTCAAATATTTATATGCAAGAGTGCCTGGGAACTCTCTTAAAACTGAATGCATCTTTTCTTCTAGAATTTTCAGTTATAGTTCCTGTGGATTCTCCTGTAAATGTAACAACATTCTCATGTGTGTTGAGGCCCAGGGGTGGAGAAAAGGAACACAGAGTAACATGGCAAGCTTGGTGTCAGGAGTGAGAAGTCTGGTTTTCAGTCTCCTTAGCTATGAATATTTCTTAGCGACCTTTCCAAACTAAACTTCTAGCTTACAAGAACCATCATCACCAACGTGTGTGTGTGTGTGTGTGTGTGTGTGTGTGTGTGTGTGTGTGTGTGTGTGGTGTATGCTTTCCCCTCCAACTTTAAAAAGTCCCAAGAATGTATACCTTTGGCCCAGATGGCCCAGGAATTGATGCTCCAGGCATTCCAAAAGGGCCCATGACACCAGGCTCTCCCTGAGAAAAGCAGAATAGCTATTACATTTAAAGAAGAGAAGCTATACGCAGTAATTATAGTAAGAAAATAAAACAAATATCTGTGTATTTCAGAACATTCAAACCCCTGTCTCTAAAAGCGTGAATATGAAAATGATTAGAACATCCTTTATAAAACACTACTGAACTTATTACCCTGTAAGTTTTCAGTGCCCTTAAATAAATGTGTTCAATTAATTCCTGAATAGTAGGAATTTTTTATCTCTTGTATAGCTTTTACTGGTTAATAATGATGAAGCAATCTGTGGTGCCTGTGTTTTATATTATATGCCAAGAAGCTCAGAGAAAAATCTTGTATTCAATTACAGAAATAGTCTCCAGCATAAGTTTTACAGTAGATGGCTAATTTATCAACCTTTTTCCTTTCATGCTTTTATTGCCATGGCCTGCGTTGTATCAGTATTCCATTGTCCACGTCCTTTTATAGAAACAGAGTTTATATATTTTATTTAAAAATTGAATAAGAAAATTGAAACTTCTTCTCTCTCTTGCTCCTTCCCACCTTCCTGCCATCCCTTTCCCAGTCTCTCCTTCCACCTCCATTTTATCTAATATAAAGTCCCCGAAACTCAAGGAACAATGGTTTATTTCCTGTGTCCACCTGAATCTAGACCAGTATTTCTCAAGTGCTAATGAACTCAGGTAAAATTTGGCAAACGTGCATTGCTGTGTTTCAAGGCCTGGAAATCCAGACTCACAGATCTAAAAGATGGTGCCCAGCACTGGCATTTGTATAAGCAGCTCTGGAGATTCTGGCACAGTGCCATTAACACATTGAAAGACCCTGCTCTCAAACACTTGTCACTGCACCCCCACAAGGTTCAAGATGACCCACTGAGTCAGCAAAAGAAAATATCACAACTTTTTATATTTTCATTCATAAAATTATGATATTTTACATTATTTACATAAACTTACAAATATGTATTGGTAAAGTGGCTTTATACATTTAAAAAATGACTAAAAAAAAAAGGAACAAATTTATATTGGAATGTGATCAACATTTTACTGGCAGGTGTCTGTAATCAGACATTTGAAAACTACTGTTCCAAAATAAGGATGAGGAAATTACAAAGTGTGGGTCAAAGCCAGCTTGCCCCACGTTTTGAACAGCCTTGGGACAGGACTAGCTTTCACATTTTCAGGCAGTTACAATGTATGTGCTTACTATAATATAGCAGCCTCAATTCTGCTTCTTGGCAGACAAAGCTGAACTATGTTCTATTTTGGCCCTTTAAAAACCCAAAGCCAAACCAAACCAACCAAACAAAAGATGGTGGAGACCTCTCTCAGAGACTGAACTATTTCTATGCTAATCCTCAGTTGATGCTTCTAGGATACCAGTTCACTGGCTCCTTTGCTTGACATATGTCTCCTTAAAGCTCAGTAATTCTTCTAGAAGGAACATGCTCATAGTTTCAGCTGAGGCCTCTACTGTGAGAATTCTCTACTGGCTGAGCACACAGCCTGATGGGACCCACTTCATGCCACAGCTTGTGTGTGTTCATCCTTAAATCCACACCTGTGGGTGATGGCACATGACAGGTGATTCAAGATCTGGCAACAGATGTGATCCTCTCACAAAGGAATGAAACGTTAGTTAAATGTTTTCAATAGAGACGGGTAAATGGCTCAGCAGGTAAAGGCACTTGCTGCCATGCCTGACAGCCTGAATTCAATCCCTGCAATCCACAAGGTGACAGAGAAAACTGACTCTCCCAAGTTGTCCTCTGTCTTGTGCACACACACACACACACACACACACACACACACACACCCCATGGCATGTGTACACAAACAAATACAAAAATAAATAAATCTTCACTAAAACCAGGGTTAAAGCAAAAATTATGTTTCTAGATTTATTACTTTTAAAACATAAAAATTACCATAAAGAGTTCCCTTTCATATCAAGCTTAAGGTTTGGTTATGCTTTAAAATGTGGCAGATTTTCTTCATCTCTAAAACAATCCATTTGCTTGGAAAAATGTCTTCCAGCTCTTTATTCTCAGGTAATGTCTATCTTTGTGACTTAGGTGTGTTTCTTGTATGCAACAGAATATTGGGTCTTGTTTATGCATTCATTCTGTTATTCTGTGTCTTTTTATTGGAGAATTGAGTCCATTTAATGATCAGTAGCTGTTAAATCCTTTGATTTTGATGTTGGCTGTGGTAATGTTTGTGGGCTTGGCTACTTTTAGTTTTGCTGTAGTGAGGTTATTTATTTCCTGTGTCTTCCTGAAAGTAGTTAGTTTTCTTGGGTTGTATTTTGAGTTCTAGTATCTTCTGTAATGCTGCATTTGTGGGTAGGTATTGCTTGGATTTGCTTTTGTAATTAATATCTTGTTTTCTTCATCTATGATGACTGAGAGTTTTCCTGGGTATAGTAGCCTGGGCTGACATCTGTATTCTCTTAGGGTCTGCATGATATCCGTTTGGACCCTTCTGGCTTTCATAGTCTCTGTTGAGAAGTCAGGTGTGATTCTGATGGGTTTGTCATTATAGGTTACTTGGCCTTTTCCCCTTGCAGCTTTTAGTCTTTTGTCTTTGTTCTGTATACTTACTGTTTTGATTATTATGTGGTGGGAGGATTTTCTTACCTGGTCTAATTTATTAGGTGTTCTGTAGGCCTCTTGTATACTTATAGGCCTCTCCATTAAATTGGGGAAATTTTCTTCTATGATTTTGTTGAAAGTATTTTCTGGGCCTTAGAGATGAGAATCTTCTTTTTTCCTCTATTCCTATTATTCTTAGGTTTTGTCTTTTCATGCTGTCTTGGATTTCTCAGATGGTTTGTGTCAGGAATTTTTTAGATTTATCATTTTCTATAGAAAGACCTGGAGAAGACAGGAGCTCCACAAGAAGAGAAAAAAAAAATCTGGCCATGGGGATCTTTTCTGACATTGATACTCCAATCAAGGACCATTCATAGAGATAATCTAGAACCCCTGCATAGATATAGCTAGCCAATGGCAGCCCAGTGTCCAAGTGGGTTCCCTAGTAATGGGAACAGGGACTGTTTCTAACATGAACTCAGTGGCTGGCTCTTTGGTCACCTCCCCCTGAGGGGAAGGCAGTGCAGCCTTACCAGGCCACAGAAGAAGATAATTCAGCCAGTCCTGATGAGACCTGATAGACTAGGATCAGATGGTAGGGGAGGAGGACCTCCACTATCAGTGGACTGGGGGAGGGTCATGGGTGGAGAAAAGGGAGGGCAAGTGGGATTGGGAAGGAATGAGGGAGGGGGCTACAGCTGGGATACAAAGTGAATAAACTGCAATTAATATAAAAAATAAATTAAAAAATCCTTTTATTGCACTCCAGTTTTACCTTGAATAAGACCTGCTACAACATAAAAACAAACACCTTATTGTTAATAGTAGTAAAATACCTCTATTTCACAGTGACACTTCCTTATAATGTGTTTCTTGAACAACCTGTGACCACTGAGGAAACATGTATTCTTGGGTCTTTCCCCAAGAATTTACTAAATCCAGACCTCAGAGACACTGAGAAAAAGAGCAGCTTCCCCACAACAGAGATGGGCACTTGGGGAAATTACCAATCATGGCTCTACAGGCAATCCTGCTTTGTTGCTCTCTTATTTTGCCGACACCAGTTTCCAAGACTTGGTTTCTCAGGGCTGGAGGGGTGGACCTGTAGTTAAGAGCACTTACAGGTCTTACACAGGCCTGGGTTCTGGTGCTGGCATCAACATGGCAGTTCACAACCATTCCTAACTCCAGTTCCAGGGAATCAGATGCACTTGTCTGACCTCCAAGGGCACCAGTCATGTACACGGCACACATCCGTACATGCAGGCGAAATGTGCACACATAAAGCAAAATTAATCTAATAAAACCTTTCGAAGAAACTTTTTTTCTCCTTGCTTGCTCTTTAAATATTTCACCTCTTTCCTGACCGTCTGTGTTTTCCTGGAAACAAAAGCACTCTGGCCTGCCGTTGCAGCTTGCTGACATCAAAGACACCAAGTTCTGAGTCACTTCTTACTGCCCACCTTCCACTTAGCACCCTGCTCTAGACAATTCGGACCACAGACCTTCATCTTCCATCTCACAGCATTGCTTCTTCTCTCAGAGTAACTTCAGTACCACGCACTTACAGAGTGCCAGAGACTACTGAGTGCTGTTTTTGGCTCTGCGCTGTCATCATTGCTCTGACTGCCTGAGTGACTGGGTCATGTGGCTCCGAGTATAGCAGGATGGGGTGGGCCTCCCAAGCCCTCTCTTCAGCATACCTGTCAATCAGCGTTGGACTCACTGTTTAGCAAAACAAGATGGCGAGGAGGGATATGCTTTGGCTCTGCCTTTACCCCAGTTTCTCCACCTTTGGTAACTGCTACTACACATGACTGCCAGCCCGAGTCTCCCCCAGAAGCACAGACCATTATATGCATTGTGAGATCCCTTTCTTCGATTTTAGTACAGTCTGGAAATAGAAAGTTGTCTGAAGAAATTTTCCTTTGGGGTTTTTTTTGTCATGTATTTGTTGTGAAGGAAAGAAATAATCGAATTTGAAGTGGAAATTTAATATTCTCTTAAAACCAGACATAATTACCATGTCCTCGAAGCACAAATGAGAATATAAGAAACATACCTTTGGCCCTTCGGGTCCTGGCAACCCCCTCTGTCCTTGATTTCCTTTGCTCCCTTTCTTTCCTTCATCACCCTGACAGAATAATTACAAAAATATAGAGGTTGTATTAACACATCGCCCTCCAGACACAGACACACACACACACACAGACACACACACACACACACACACACACACACACACACACACCCCGGCACCCACATCAGAGCCTAGCTCTTAGAGAACCCGAGCTTTCAAGTGATCTGCCTGAGCACAGCCTTGCCACCCAAGATCTGTCAAAGCTCCTCAGAACCCAGCTCAGTCTTTGCCATTAACTCAAAAGGATGTGTTGTGTTTTTTTTTGTTTTTTTTTTTTTTTTTTTTTTTTACATCTAAGTTCTGACTCTCAGGGAACTTTTGTTTGGATTTACGAGTCTTCCGTACCTGTGCTCTGTGCACAGATGGTTCTGATACATTTGGTATTTCAGAAAAGAGATGGTTTTTATCCCGCGTCTCAATTTTCATGCTATTTCAGTTTAGCAACATTAAAAGAGACATTTTTCAAGCCAAGGGCCCATTTCTTCCTCAGTGGGGGGTCTGGTTCATTCTACAGAAGAAGGCCTATCGTTTTGTGGGTAAGAAAATACTCAAGCAGCAACCTAGAGCAGCGCACACAGCAGTGTTCTCACAGCCTTAGTAAAGAACTCTGCTACCTTCCACCAAAGCCTCAAGCAGTAGAGGGCGCTCTCTCTCAATAAGGCTCCACTGTGTGGCACTCTATCCAGATGTAGGTCCAAGTCAGTGAGGGACTCTCTCCTTGGCTTTGAGGCTGAGATCACTGGCAGATTGCTGGTGCACCAGGTGGAGCCACAGCTTTCAAACACGTCTCACAGTCACCTGGAGGACTTGGCAGAGCATGGGTTTCTAGATCCCATGTCCAAAGTTTCTGATTTAGGTGGACTCTACAAGGGCTCAGTAACTTGTCTGTCAAATAATCGCAGGTGACGCTGACCCAGCTGATCTAGAGACTACACCCTAAAAACCAAGGAATTACATACTAACAGCATCAACAAAAGGATGCTCTATCTAGTACAAAAGCAAAGAGCCTCCAAGTGTACCCACAAATGATGCAATCGCCTCCAAAGAACGCACACTAACAAAGAGCAGTGACTCGGGTATATACAGTCAAACAGCGCTTGCTCCATCACGATTAACCACAGGAAAACATGGTGCCGCCACAACTATTCAGCACAAATTCACGTTACTGACCCAGTCACCTCAGAACACAACAGGTACACAGCCACCAGTTAAGTACCAGTACTGCCCAAGGACAGCCTGGTCATCATCTGTGCTGAACTCATACTTGGAGATCAATGCATTTTGGTACCTTGGTCCCTGATTTGACGCCCATTCTCTTAGGTTTCCCTCATTCACTACTCATGCGCTCTTGCTCTTCTGGGGACTCTTTCTAGCCACATTGTCAGAGATACTACCCTTCTCAATAGCCTCACTTCTGATTATTAATCGGGCAGTATTCAAAACATATATTTTACATGATGTTTTAAACAGTATTTCTTGTTCCCTTGTTTGAAGAAAAAAGTTGATAGGTTCAAGGGGTTGAAATTGTGCAGATACATTTATATTTCAGTTTCTCACATTTAAGACTGAGGGTTTGATTTTACTTCATACTTTCACAAGGACAATTAACTGAAATATCATTATTTTAACAGAATTATAAATAGAATACTAGTATGTATGCAGTCTGATTGACAACTCTGCATAAGAACTATGAAAAAATTTAGCACCTTTAGAGGTGGACTGTTAGGTTGCTGAAGGTCTCGTTCTATGGGAGAGTTTATATCTTCTCATCGGGCATACAAAGATGTTATTCAAGCAGCATTTCTAGAGGGGATACGGTGAAATTTATTTACTTACTTGTTTTATACTAGGAATCTAATTCATGGCCTTCCTATGCTAAGTACAACCTCTCTCTCACTCAACTACACACCCTGTCACCTAAATTGCCATTTAATGAGGTGATGTGCCTCGCTATTATGTGAACACTTACAAATATTTGAATAAACTTTATGAGCTTTCAAGTTCTAACAGTGTATCTTGAGAATTCTTTTCCTTCCTATTTTCTTTAAATATCAGTTGACCATTCACTGAGAAAAACATGTGTTGAATGCTTCTCTATGCTGGGGCTTAGGATGGATGTCGGAAAATAAAGCAGGAAAATGTACATTTGCCTTCTTCCAAAAGCTCCCAAGACAATATCCAAGATTTTAAGCAAAATGTAAACACATTTGACATAGCAAGAAGGAAAGTCAGATCGCTCTTAAATTGGTTATTTAGACCAGGGACAAGAGAACACAGACAGCTGCTTCCTGCAGAGCTGTCATCTGTATACCTTGGGGCCAGGCTCTCCTCTCCCAGGCATTCCTTCTGGGCCTCTTGTTCCTGGAAGCCCAGCTTCTCCCTGGAGGGAAGGATACCGATAACTCAGTTGGTCCTTTGAGAACAGAATGCAGACCCCACCTTGTGTCTCTTCTTGTTGCTCATTCAACCTGGACTGCCCTCCCCACCCCCCAAAATCACACTAGACCTTTGATGTCATCTCAAAATTAAATTGGAAGCTTATCAATGAATAAATTCACATTAAACTCTCCTTTAAGCAAAGTAGCTGAAGTACCACAGAGAACTCCCATCTCCCAGCCAATTTCCAGAGCACTAAGCTCACTTTCCTTTGGCTCTTCACTCACGTTTAGTAGATTCCTGTTTTTCAACAGGAAAGACCTTCCACCTCGCCATCTGCTATTTTTCAGTAGTTTTATTGAAAACTGAGTATGTCAAATGTCAAAACAAAAATAGTTCAGGACATCTTTACAATAACCTAACTTCCCAGATGCATCTACGGACTCTTTTGGAGGAAGAGAGGTGTTTTTGTTTGAGATTAAATTGATGTGATTTATAGAACCCTTGAAGAAAGTGAAAAACACCCAGGCCAAAACACCGGCCAGGATGAAAAGCAAGTGCTGCATCATGGCAATGGAGAAAAGGGTCTCTTCCTGGGGCAAAGAAAAAGAATGCTCATTCTTACAGACGTCTGTTTGTCCTGCATAGTCTAACCTCAGGTCTTAGAGGACTGAGGTGCTGGTATGATCCCACAGTTTTGACACTTACGATATGAAAAATGTAAGATTACCTTCTTTCCAGAGGCTCCATCTTCCCCTGGAACTCCAGGCTGCCCAGGGAGCCCCACCGTACCTGGATCCCCCTGGAGGAGAAACAAATATTTTATTTCAGTGGCGTGCCCTTGTGGTGCAGCTCCATTTTGAGGTATTGAATATATCTTGTAATGCTGAGAAAAGCCTCTAAATGAAGAAGTGTGATTAGCAAGAACACTTCTCAATTTCAGTAGAGTTACCTAATCTCTCTGTTCTTCATTCTTTTGTCATGGGTTGAATCATAACATCCCTGAAGAGTGAGCATAGTTTTTATAACTGTAATCAAGTTAAGACGAGGTTCTTACAGTGAGTCCTAACTGGAATCATGATAGGAAGAGGATAATGCCCTATTAAAAACCAGCAGAAAACTCCAAAACAACAGAGGCAGAGAAGAGATGCAGCAAAAAGCCCAGGAGCGGCGAGGACTGACAACTGGAGGGAAAAGTCAAAAAGAGGCGAGGAAGGATTCTTCCCCATAGGGTTTGCTGAAGGCATGATTATCGATATCTTCATTCCAGACCTGTAGCCTCCAGAATTATGAGAAAAATAGATTTCTGGTTTTTTCCAGGGCACTCGGTTTATGGCATTGTCACAACCGCTCTAGGAAGCTACAAAAGGGAAACCAGGAAGTGTCTACTCTAACACTGCTTCTGGCTCTAATTCAGTAATTCCATTTGCTTTCCAGGTAATTTGTGATTCACAACTCCCTCAAACCACTGATTAAAACACGCACGCTGCTTTCAAATGTTATGGAAGCATCCCTACTGAAAAAAAAAAAACTGCTGAACTAATTTAAAGTCATTTCAACTAATCTGAAAAAGCTGGTAGGGAGGGAAAAATCACAGCACACCTAAAATTGACTAGAAGTATATTTAAAAAGAAATGAGAAATAGAAAAAAAAATACTTGAAAACAAAAGGAAGATGACTTATAAAATTAAAAGGTGGTTTCCTAAAGCTAAAAATAAAGAAACCAGCAGCAGCAGCGATTAAAAGAAATGACGCCATAAGTAGAATTAGGAAGGAGAGTTGTTAGGAACATGTACGCAGTAAATAGTTTTAGAGATTATTTACAAAGTCAATGAAAATTTCAAACAAGTACATGGCAAAATGCTAATGGTGGGTGGAGAGATGGCTCAACAGTTAAGAAGACTCATTGCTCTTGTAAAGGATCTGGGTTTGGTTCCCAGTATCCACATGAGCATAGCCACATGGTGGCCCACAATGCTCTAAACCCCAGGGAAGCTGACATCTCTTCTGACCTCAGCAGGCTCCTGTATGTAAGCGGTGGACACACACACACACACACACACACACACACACGCACACACACAGTGGGGGGGAATAAAAATTTTTTAGGAAAACATTAATGAATAATCTTCAAGAATTTTATTAAAATGTTAAGCCTAGTGAGGCAATGTTGTTAACAAAAACAGATCTAGTGATTTAAAGCATCAAGATCAATGGTTCTCAACCTGAGGGCTGCATATCAGATATTTACATTACAATTTATAGCAGTAGCAAAATTGCAGTTATGGAGTAGCGGTAAAATAATATCTCTAAGGATATGTGGTATGTGTGTTCTTGATAAGCTTACATCTGATATATTCTTCTAGTACCCAAGTCTTTCCAATGACAACCAAACAACAGTGAAGTTCAAAGCTCAATGTGGATGAGTGGAGCCTACATACCCTTCGGGTGAGTAACAGAACCTGTGAAGGTTAGATCAAGTAGTAATTCACCCTTTCAGCAGGATTTGACGCTCACCGTGTTGTCAAAACTGGCACCCAGTAACAGATGAGATGAACAAGATACCTGCCCCACAGGGAAGTATGAGTTTTATAACAAACACCAGGAAAACTAAGCAATAATAATTCTACTTTTCCTCTTAGCTACATCTTAAAGTTAAGGGAAACAAGCTATCGATGTTTAGATGGTGGGTGCTTGTTCTTTCTTGTACGTGGGTGTGAAGGAAACCTCATATTGTATAATGCGCATCATCTAGTAGCATTTTAGAAGCGATCAACTCACCTTTGGACCCTGGACTCCAATTCCCACTGGTCCTCTAGGGCCTGTTGGTCCCATCTGGCCTACTTCTCCCTGGACAGCAAAGAATATTTACACATCGATGCAAAATCAAAGTAATATATTCCTGCTTCTGATTTCCTCAGCGCTTTTGTAGGTCAACAAAGTAAGATGATTTTATGTACTTAATTCACACACAAACAGACACGCACATGCACACACACAGTGGTAGTTACATATGAAGTTCCTTCAATTACAAGAATTCCTACTGCAAGTTTGACTTAAAATATAGGCCGTATGCCCATGGGGGCTTACAGAGAATGAAGCACCAACCAAAGCACAAGCACAGACTGAGCTTAGGCTACCAACACATAAGTAACTAATGGGCACCTTGGTCTATGTGGGTGCCCTAGCAAGTGGAGCGGGGCTGTCTCTGACATGGACTCTATTGTTTGCTTTTGGATCACTTTCTCCTGGCTGGGCTGCCTTGTCTGGCCTCAGTGGAGGAGGATGTGCTTGGTCCTGATGTGACTTGAAGTGCTAAGCTGGGTTAGTATAGGGAGGGGACTTAGTTCGGGGGGGGCTTTTCTGAAGAGAAGGGGAGGGGAGAAAGTGGGAAGAGGGTGGGAGAGCAGGGCAGGGAGGAGAGGAGTAAGGGGTTGGGAGAGGGGTGTAAAGTGCAAAAATAAAAACATCAATATAATAAAAAAAGAAAGGGGGGAATATAGAAATATCAAATAGAAAATACATAGAAATATGGGAGAAAAGGATAGATTATTGAATCTGTTCTTCAACTATAAAACTATTGTTATTCTCAAATATTTTTTGGTTAATTTGTATAGAATTCTGTATATTGATATGGAAATAAGGTTATTTTTGATACATGGGTATAGAATTTTATATATTAATTCAAATGAAAGGATATTTTTGCTACACATAGATATATGCATGTTTCTACTCTGGTATGAGGTATTGGACTTATACAACTCATTTACAAATATAAAGTTTACTTCCAGTGCTTTTAAAAGCTGCTATTACAAACTGTTTAAGATTATTAACTTATACAAGTAAATGGTTAATCAATCAAACTCATGGTCATATCAGATATTAGTCTATTTTACCATAGAAATACACTTCCTAGATTGAACAAATAGTAAATATCTAGAAACAAGCAACATTGGCCTACTCAGATTTATAATAGCTATCAAGCTAGCTAGCTAGCTAGATATGATTATATACTATGGAAATAGATAGATAGATAGATAGCCATCAAAAACTTCATAGACCTACAAAATATGGCATTTAAAGATGTTCTTTGTTAATTTGAGGCCTTTTTGACTTGAGACATGTCAGCTGCTGGAAACACTCCCAATCCCCCTCAAGGAAAAACGATACACATCAAAAAAATATGCTTCATTAATGGAAAGAAAGCCACTGGGCAAAAATGCCCCAGCTCTTTCTACAGATAGTATACTGTCCAAAATGGACAAGACTTAGATGCAGGCTGAGTTGACTGCCAAGCTCTGCCATGACAGGGTAAGCAAGTTCTTCATACTTCCTGAGTCACAATTAGGTCCGCCAGATATACTGGGCCAGAGGCTGAAGATGATGCTCTAATGTTATAGAGAGAGAATGGGTGACTGACCAGGCAGTAAACTGTCTCTGTTATCTTTTAGTTTTGGAAGCTGTTTGGCTACACTTCCTATTTAAGCAATAATTTTGTTCCTTTTCAAGTCTGTCCTGGGATTGAAGACTAGATACTTATAGTTTTAATTAGGCTTAAGTTGTTTAGGATTTAAGAAAATGTTTTAAGGTCTAGAAAGATGTTTTTAAGTTGATAAATACAAGATAAGTTAGAGAATGATTAAGGTACATTTTAGACTCACCTAGATAGGATAGACAGTGTTTTCTTCAAGGTTGCCCAATACAAATAAGCTAAACATTTTGAGTATAACTTTTACATCTGACTTTCCTGGTTGTTTCCTAACTGTTCTTACTGTGTATAGTTTATTGTAAATAAGTAAATAAACAGATAAATAAATAAATAAGCCACATGGTACATACCTTTAGTAACACCATGAAGACATAGACAGCTACAGTATATAACAGTTAAACATGGAGAGTTCAGGTGATTTTTGACCAAGAACAACATCAAAACCAGAGAATGTTCTTTGCTGTCAGTGATAAGCCCCAAATAAATCCTCAAATAATGTACACCCCTGTAATCTCAGCACTAAGGAGGGAGGGACAGGGAGATCCTAAGTCAGAGACTAACCTGGTCTATACAGAAAGGCGTTGTCTTCCTCTACACCCCCCAAAAAAACAAACAAATAAATCTCAAGGGTAGAAATGACGTATAAGAAATTTCTTCTTATATGTGTGCTCAAAGGTGAGCAAGTATCTCTGAGAAGTATCTTTGTGATTGGTTGGTTGGTTGTTTGGTTGGTTGATTGATTGATCAATTTATAACAATGAACAGTATGATTTATAACCCTTGAACGAGTATGGATGGTAGCTAACTACCTGTCCTCAAGGAATGAATAGAGTTCCAACTTAATGAATAATCTGATTTCAAAGTTCAAGGAAAACCCTTACTCTTTAGATCATTTCTGGTACCATCTTTTTAAGGTTCTGGAAGTTGCACCCCCTGTAGGAATGCTAGTGAGAATGATGCTCACCAACCCAGGGAGGGTTGCCTATTTGACTGCTAGAATAGGGTCTCAATAATTAAAAATAAAAACAAGATATAAAGGTTATGCATGTGAAAGCATTTTAAAGCAAGAAGAATATGTATTATACATTCCCAGTTATTAATAATATCAGTATCATTTGGCATCGAATGTTCTGATTTTCAAGTTAATTCCATCTGTTCCCTTGCAAAGTCACTGAACATTAATCACAAATAGCAATTATACTACAAATGTATTAGACATCTTGGTCATTTAGAAAATTACCTTAGAACCCGGTAAGCCTTGTCCTGGGGGACCTTGTGGACCAGGTGGACCAGGTAGACCTTGGATCCCCTTTAGAATAAAAGTTTGAAATGCTGTTAGTGAAATTCAAATATTTAGATACCAGCCTTGTGTCTTCTAAGGTGGAAGTTTAGCTCACCATTACAAGTTACTGACACCCCACCATCTATTGGCTGGGCTGTTGGAAGTGTCTAACCAAATCCATTGTTTAAAGCCCAATGCATATAATTCAGAGATAGTAAGAGAATTTTCAGTTGGCCCACATGAGTCCCTGGAATAAATCTCATGCTTCCAGTAAATACTTCCAGGACCTGGGAGGCAGCAAGAAGCCAGTCTCTATGAGTTTGAGGCTATCCTGGTCTATATAGTGAGTTCCAGACAGGCCAATGTTACATAACAAGAACCTGTGTCAAAACCAAAACTAAAAATACATACTTCCTAATTCCTGGTGTAGTCAGATGTGGGTATGTGGACTAGATTCTAACTATTAAGATGAGGATGGAGTGATGTATGCAAGATCTCATTCATTCTAAAGAAAGAAGAACTCATGACTCTTCTCTTCTTCCTGTGGATGGAGTCAAGGAATGTGATAGTGTTGTACCATGTAGATGAAAATAACTCCCCAGAGAAGCAGAGAACAAGAATGAAGACCCCTGGACCCTAGACAACACTGATGAACACAGCCTCTGCCCCAGCTTGTAATTTGCAATATAAAAAAAGGAAATTTCATAGTGCTAAACCAATTCACCTCTCTTGTCACATACAGAAAAACTAATTTCCTTGTTGGATGCAATGGCTTGTTAAAGACTTGATCTAGACTCTAAAAAGCAAGCTGATAGATGTTAAACATGTTGAAACAGTAGAGTGGCTCCTCACTCTACTGTAGGTAAAATGAGGTAGAGAAACAGAAGACTTACAAGCTTCTTTCCTGGAGAATGTTTTCCAGATTACAAGGGGTTTTCTTTGGAGAAGATTGGAAGGGGTTTGGTTATGACCTCCTTTACTCTGATCTAGAGTGAGGACTTCAATGAAGACACTTACACTTTGATTTTGGTTTGGAGGACACCAGGGATTATTTTCAGACTCAGGCCTGAGAAATCTAAAATGGCCTGTGGTAGCCCAAAGAGTCCAGACTGGGATCATCCTGTGAACCCTAAGTTTGTCAGAGCAGAGGAATGTACGTTTTTCCTGTCTATGAAACACATGACAAGTAGGGGGCAGGAAAGAACAGCCTGGAACTATTTTGAATCTTGTCTAGGTGACTGAGAAGAGCAGCAGAACTGCAGTAGAAAGAATAAAGCCTCAACAAGAACAGGCTAATAGGAGATTCAGCCAGAGGAAGTTTCTCACCCACATCCTATCAAAGAGCTAATGAAAGAGCCCCACGGGTGAGAGGTCAGAGCACATTGTCCCCTAAACCCTGACTACTAAAACCATGCACCACAGAAACAATCAAGAAAGGTCATTCATGTTCTTCTGTCCAGTCTATTTCTACCTCAGCCTAGGAGAAGTGAGAACCCCTTATCCCCTACAGCCTGTACCAGATAATGAAGATTAAGATGGTCACTGGGTAAGGTTTTTATTTCTTTTTGACCAGACACAAAATTAAATCTGACATTTGCAACAAGCAGCAACCCCACAACTTCCATCGTCTTAAAGCGATCCAAAGAGTCTGGGCTCCACTGGAAATTTTATTCAGTGGTAGGAAAGTAAAGACATGACCCCACTGGGAAATAAAAAATTTTAAAGGCTACCAAGAGAAAAATAAAATTATGCTTGTTTGCATCCCACAAACTGCAACTGCTTATAAAACACATTATTAATTTATACTTACATAATGCAAAAAAAGTTTTTGCTCCAGTTAGATAGATAATGTAACTGCTTGTTCATTTTTAAAATACAAATATTGGGCTTGGAGAGCTAGCTCAGTGATCAAGAGTGGTTGCTACTCTTACAGCACATTTCAGTTCACGGTAGCCACATGGCACTGACAGTCATCTATGACTCCAGTTCTAAGAAATCTGATGCTTTCCTCTGGTCTCCACAAGTAATAGACATTCATATAGTATACATACATACACACAGGTAAATAAAATTTAAAATAAAACACAAATACCATCCCTTATTCTTTGGTTGATAAGACTGGACAGCTCACACAATTGTAGAGGAGCTACAGCAGTTCCAAGAATGAGCGTATCCAACTTGTATAACTGTCCACAAGTATTACTTAAAGGATAAGGAGCAAAATATCACAGGAGCATGTGTGCCTACATATCTGTACATGGTTACTTATATTCTATTTCATTCTGTAAAACATCTGAGATGATCAAGTGCCTAAATATCTAATGAAATCTACAGACCATAAGAACGTTGTCTCTGGGTTGCTGGAAACAGATTTTTCTTATAAATACATTAGTGGAGAAATATCTTTCTGTAAGCAAGTAATGCAGGGAGAAATGATGAGCACAGAAATGTACTGGATTAAGTTTAAGAACAGATTTGAATGACTGCATAAACAGAGATTAGGTTTAAGCAGCATTTGTGCCATTTCTTTTTAAAGAGTAAGTAATTCTTTCCTTGTGCAGAGACGTTTATAAACACTACATTCCATTTATTCTCCTACCCATTAAAGGCCAGCCCTGTAAAGACATTTTGCCTTTAAGTTTTTACTTTTTCTTTTGTAATGAAGAAAGAACATACAAAACAGAAAGAAATAAAACCTTTTTTTTTTTTTTAAACTAAAAAATAACAATCTCCATCAAGGACTGGCAGTAAAAGAGAATAGGAAGCTGGGAAGCCACAGGTGGGAGGTTCAGAATCCACAGACCATCTGGACAGACCGATCTGTCTTTGAACCTCATAGTCAGCCTCAGATTTGTTTCTCAGTCCCACCAAACCACAAAACCCAGGATGTAACAGAGCCGCCAGGATCCCAGGACCAGAAGGTAGCCCTGCAGCGTCAAGCAGTCAAACTACAGGTCTTGAGAGCCAGCCTGGGACCATCAGTAAGCCAGAATGCCCAGCTCTTAATTATTACCTCAGTACTTATTTACAGAATGACCTTGATGTTTTCTGCACCTTAATCTTCCTAGCATATTAGACTGGGAACTCTGCCAAAGGTGAGGAAGTGGGAAAAGGGGTGGCTGCCAACCTTACTGTTGCCTGGGATAACAAAATAATATGTAGTGATGATGATAAAGAATTCTTAGAGATAAATTTAACGTGACAGGTCAACAGTGAGATTTGGAATTAGCTCACTTTCAAACTTTTTTTCTTTCCTTATCATTTGAGGTCAAGGAAGTATTATGCATTCTCCAGACTACATAACAATTCAAACCTCAGCCATAAATTTTCATTCAATGAGATTGCCACTTTCTAACTGTTGCAAAAAATCTGTATTTGCTGGGGGCTTTGATTAAATGAAACTGATAGCTAAAGGCAGGGAGTGAATGATAGTAGATAGGCCGATGTCCAGGCTTCCCATCATTTACATTTCAGACAGTTTTCCAGCCTCCCCAAATACAGGAGGATTTTAGAAGCAATTGCGTCTCTGAGCATATGGACCTCTTTCCCTCCCTGTGTCTTTCACGAGCAAATCCCACTGTGGGCTGCTTCTATTTGGGAAGGATGTCTTTATGTTAAGTTGTCACCTCTGATTCTGGTACCTATTTAAATACCAATATTATATTCAAGTAGGTGAATGGTTAAGGGGTGTGAATCACTCCTCTGCTGGCACTGAAGCTGGGAATGTAGACACTTTAAAGGGCAGACACATACAAGCCAGCAGGAAAGAAAATACTTCTCTTTCCTAAGGGAGACTACAGATGTAAAACGTTATACCGGAACACTTACCTATTGATAAGGTCAATGTAGGAAGATATAGCACCAAGAAACACATAATTTATTTTTCTAATCTCTGAAAGTTCTAAAATTATTATAAAGTTCTAAAATCACAATACTATTTTATCCTTCCCTGCATTATTCTGAACTTACACACTACTGGAATTCAGTTGCCAAGTGGACAGAGATGCTCACAGGCTCGGCCTGAACACAAGGACTGGGATGAAATGTTCTGTGCCAAGGGAGAATAAGCAAGCACTACCTACCTGCTCGCCTTGACTTCCAACGCCAGGAATACCCACTGGTCCCTGGGGTCCGACAGGTCCCAAATCCCCCTGTCAAAATAGGAGTAGACAAAACTCCATTCACACACACCTTAATACTCTAGAACTGGGATGGACTAAAATAAGTCTTATACTTTTAATAAATTCAACATGCAAAAATCCAATCTTCCATTCCTTTTCAATAATTTATAGTCTAAATTTACCAAAATAGTGTCTTATTCACAGTTTCATCTAATTTGGTTGTAGTTAATGGAAGTTTTATCATCTATTTTCGTTTTTGAAATTATTATATAATTACATCATTTATCCATTTTCTCTGTGCCCCACAAACCCTTTCAAAGACCTTCTTTTTTCTCTTTCAAATTAATGACCACTTTTCGATTAATTGTTGTTACATGCATATATGTATATGTATATATAGATATATTCCTAAATACATAAGAACAACCTAGAATTTGTATCTGTTTAATCTTTCTCTCACAACCCAAACCATCGAAAGTTAGTATACTCAAATCTTTTCTTATGGAGCATACATACCCAATATTTTAAAGTTCTAAATTAATAAAATATGAGAAAAATAAGACTTGAAAGATAAATCAGACAAAAGTATTTTAAAAGTTTTCCAATAATATGTCAGAAATTAAGACATGAAAGGCACGAAAATGAAAGAATAGAAACTTTTGCTAGGAAACAAAGTAGAAGTTACTAGTGAGGGCAGGTATGGTGGCACACTCCTTTAATCTTAGCACTGCTGAGGCAGGTGGATCTCTGTGAGTTGGATAGTAGCTTGGTCTACATGTTCTTGGCCAGCGAGGGCTACACAGTGAGACTCTATCTCAAAAAAAGTACATATGTGTGTGAGGAAAACAGTATTGACCATTCATTCCATAAGTCTTTTTATACGTTTCTTCTGAGTGCTCATTGTGTGACAGGAGCTGTTATGAACACACAGAAACATTGGTCAAAACAGCCCCAAATTTCCATCCTCAGTGGAGCTTACAGAAGAGAATGAGAAAGGACAGATAAAAAAAAAAAAATCCTGTTTTGAATGGCGATCAGTGCTTAGGAAAAATTCTAAGCAGGGGAGGCATGCTGGCTCTAGAAATGCTAAACAGGATGGCCTCATTGATGAAAAGAAAGGTAGAAATGTGAGAGAAGGATTCCAGATAGAACAAATAGTGAGTCAAAGGATGGTGGCTGGCTGAATTGGCAAGAGCGAAGAGACAGCTTGGGCAGTATGCTTGTCAATGAAGAAAGACAATTTCAGCCACGGATGCCAGAGAAGTATGGCAGGGAGCCTGGCAGGGAATCAGCAGGGACTCTCAGGGTAATAAGGACATTGGATTCCCTTGTAGAGAGACAGAAACTAAGGTCAGCTTCATGCAGGGGAATGGATGACTTAGAAGGTCTCCATGACAGCTATTAAGAGTGGGTCGGAATACTCAGGTGTAGGTTGTGTATGACAGTACTAAGCAGGGTTTACGCCTTGTCTAGTTTAATCATCTTTATAACTCCTTGCTTAGGAAGTTGTGATAACAGAATTTGCTTGCAATTTGAAAGAATCCAGGATTTCTCCAGTGGTTTTGAAGTGAGAGAGGTGGCACTTACTGAGAAAGAGAAGAGAAAGAGCAAGGTGGGAGGTGGGAGTGATGCTTGGAGCTCAGTTCCAGGCTTGTTAAATAGGGAAGCCTAAACCTGACACCTAAGTGAAGAGACCAAGCGGGAGAGATCTGGACTAGGGATTTCAACTTGACAAAATAATGACAATAATTGATACCCTGCCTGGGTGGCTTTCTCAAGAGGCAGAGAAGGCTGGAGAGGAGGCAGTCTAGAACTTTAGTCTTTAGAGGTCAGAGAAATGGAGCTGCAAAGTAGACTAAATTGAGCATCCAGAGGAGACCAAGGAAAGAGAGTGTTTCAAAGGGAGAAGGGTCAGTGAGTGCTACTGTTAGGTCAAGTACACCAACTGAGAACTATTCCATTGAACATCACAGACAAATAAGAGCTTTGTGTCTGTTTTAATGACAATCGTATTTAGACTACATCAGGGTGAGCAAATGGTTTTTGGCAGGGTATTTATGATTGAACTTAAGGCCCCATTCATGTGAGGCATTCATCATCACCTGGGTACCTTTTATTTTGATATACAAGCTCTGTATCATTGGGGTCTTTTTACTTTGATACACAAATTGCTTGAAGTTACTGCTTCTTCTGGTCAGGTCTTGAACCTGTGATTCCTCCTGCCTAAACCTCCAGAGCATCTGGAATTACAGGCCTGTACCTCCAGTCCCAATTAGCAAACCTTCTCTTATGAGATTAAACAATGAATCCTTTTGGCCTAACAGACAAAATAAGGTCTGTTTTGTAGCTGAAGCTTGCTGCTTTAGTGACATGTAAACAGCCACAAGTGAAAGGTAAATGACCAGGTATGCCTGTGCACCAGTGACGTTCGGTTTAAAAAGATAGGCAGGCAATTGGGATAAACATTTATAAACAAAATTATATAACTGGATCAGGTTTTATGTAAATTAAAGTATTTTAAATGTGTGTCAAGACACGTCCTAGAATAAAAAATTTGTCCGGTTTTGATTCAGAGAGAAATGTTCTGATTCATAACTTTATTTCTTCTCCAGGGGTAGGGGTAGGGAGGGGCTGTACTAAGTGAGCTTCATGCCTTGTCTAGTTTAATCATCTTTATGACTCCTTGCTGTGTCTCCACTTCCCAGATGACCTCCAGGGTTCTCCACCATGTCCCATAGCACAGGACATGGCAGATGGCAGTAGTTAGTTGCAAGAACCCAACTCAAAACCAATAATCAGCAAGTCATCCATAAAGAAAGTGAAGACCTCTCCCTTTATTCCAAGTTTACAATTAAATGTCTATTTAAATGTAAATAACATTTACATCTAATTTACAATTAAATTGCATCAATGTTTGCTCTAGTACTATTCATAATAGCCAAGTTACAAAACCAATTGAGATAAACACACAAATGGGTAAAGAAATGTGGTATATATACAGAATGCAACTTTTTCAGCTATAAAGAATAAAGTTATGTTATTTCCAAAAAGAAAAAAAAAACTTTTTTTTTTTGGTTTGTGTGCCTAGCCTTTAACATCTGAGTCATCTCTTCAGACTCCTATTTTTTAAACAAAATGAAAGCAAATAGGCCAACAAGATGCCACAGTGGTTAAAGGTACATGCCACACAACCCTGGCTACCTGATATTGATCCCCAGAACCAATGTAAAGGAAGAAGGAAGAACCAACTCCACAAAGGTAGCCTCTGACTATGACATGGAGTAATTAATAAACAGATAAATATTTTTGAATAGATACAACTGAAGAGAATGATACAAAGAGAATTAAGGTAGTCTTGAAAGAAAAAGGCAAATATATGTTTTCTCCCATTGATGTTCCCAGATTTTATATGTTACATAGAATCTTGTGCACACATATGACTTGAAAGTGGAATCACAACTACCTGTGAGAATGAAGGGGACTGCTGGAAGGGAGAGAGGAGGATTATGGGAAGAAGAATATGCCCAACATACTACATGTGTGTATACATATATAGAGAATGAAAATATCTTTCTGTTACACAGTACAAAATAAACAATTAACATTTTATAAAAGAAAATAAATACATATTTGTGTCATAAGTACCTCTTTATTATTTACCAATTAGATATCTGTGAGCCCTTAAGACTATTACATTGTTACCTGATCACACACCAAAGTTTCTGAACCTCACTTAACCTCACTTAAAATAATAGGAAAAAATACTGGTAAGAAGAGAGAGGACAGTGTTGGCTTTGTAAGAGAACAGCAAATTAAAGCTTTGCTATGTGGTAGTGTCCAGGTATTTCCAAGTTTTCTTTGCATGAACTCCAGCTGTGAAAGCACAGATGTCATGTGACAGTAACACCTGGAAGGTTAATTCACTGAGCTCCCCGCCTTCATGTTCTCATAGCTCCAAAGGAAGAAATAACAGCTCACACTTTTCTGAAATATTTTCTAGCTGCAGTTACACCTGGAGCTGAGCTATTTGAACCAAGAATTATATTAGACATAAAACTTGCATGGCTATCATTATTTTTGCTAGTCAGAAGAGAATATATCACTCATGATTAAAACTCTCAACACTTGAGGTAATCTTATCAGTTGTTATTATGATGCAAATAATATAAGTATATGCTTAGCAGTTGGCAGATAAATAACTCCTAATTCATACGAGGCCACTAGTTTTGCATACAGCTTTTTCACATTTATTCTATTATTCTCTGAGAACTTCATACAAGAGAACAGCAAATTAAAGCTTTGCTATGTGGTAGTGTCCAGGTATTTCCAAGACTATTGTATCTATATCACTTCTATCCTATCCCTCTTCTTTCCCCTTCAAATGCTCCTGTGTCCTCCAGTCCCTTTAAAATTCATGACCTCGTTTTCTTTTAATGATGTGTATGTGTGTGCACACATGTATGTGTATACATTCACATATAGAACATATATGGTATATCTCTTCCTCTGGCAGCTTTCACTTCCCATTGCTCTTTAGGGTATGATCAGCTTCTAGTGACTTCTATCACCAGTCAGTTCTCCTCCTAGGTAGGACCTGGCTGTGAGGCTGTGGGGCTGAATAGGAGGTCACATACCACAAACACCAAACAATGCTATGGGCCAAGAGAGACATAAGAATACTCTGTCATCAGGTCTGAGCAGAGGCAAATTAATACTGTTTGGATCTCAAGAAATGGTCAGAGATTGTCTAAAATTGGTATATTGTCTAAAACCGGGTACTTCTACTGTTTTCTCAACTAGTCACAACTCGTCCAGGCTGTTTTTTCCATAATTTCCAGAGGAAACTCATTAAAATGCTCAATCATAAAATTATCCCCACTTCCTGAAAGCATTCAGTCGAGTGCCAGGCTTCCACTCTGGGTCCCTCTCACTGCAATAAGCCAATAACCTTTGCCTACCGTCAGGCAGACTCTGAGGTTCCCTGCTAAAGGACAGCAAAGCTATTTTCTTAAACAATTTCTTGATTATAACCCCACTTAAAGGTAATCATTTTGAATGAGAACCCTAGGATTGGGGATAGATACATAATCATATAACAGGTTATAATTAATATGCCTTTTTAAAACTTTTGAGATCATAATATAATTGCATCATTTCTCCTTCCTTTTCCTTCCTCCACCAACAGACTTTCAACAGTGTGTCCTTTACCAAGAAGTACCTTTTTTAATTTCTTATTTCAAAGATGCATTGCTAATGAAACAATTCATTGAAAGTTAGAACTCAAGTAAGTGAGGAATTATTTGAAATATAAATAATATGAATTTACATATCATAATTCAACCCACGTAGTAAAATATCTCACATTTGCTAGTCTATAATTACCTAGATACCTGTGTGGGATGGTTGTCATATTATATACAATTCAAACTATACATGAATACAGAGCAATGTCAAAAATAATTTTACTTTATAATGGCTTTCATTACATACTTTATATTCAATACCTTATCTCCTTTGATTGACAGGCCTTGCAATCCTTGTGGGCCAATTGGTCCTTCAGAACCCTTTTCACCCTAAAAGCAGATGGGAAGGTATCAGTACACAAAGAAAAATAAGACTTTTAAAAGAGTTCACTTAATAATTATTGAGAATTTTGATCCAAATTAATTTTTAAATAAAGCATTCAAATTCACTGCTCATTCCAAATGAGTAATTCTGACTTTGAGATTTGCAACTCAGGAGGAAAAAAGATTAGTTTCAACATTTACACAGGAATGAGTTTATCCTCGAAATGCATGTATACACCACCACTCAAGCTGGAAAAGAGCTAAATTCCAATCTCATCAGAGGCTCAATCAACCATGTAGTGCGACTAATGATAGCAAGCCTCTTTTTCTTACTAGAGATGGAAACGAATCGATGGTGTTAAGGAAAATTTGTCACTCCTGTGAACTAATACTTGCTGGAATTCGATTACTGATTCAATGTTTTGTGTCTGAATTTATAAAAATTCGATGAAAGTTTAAGTTTTTAACGTCTCATGGAAAATTTTGAGTAAGCTATGATAGTCACAAAGTCTATCCAGCTTGCCCTGATCTTAATATTATATCTAAAAGTCTTAGTACCCTGGGCCTTTATAGGGAAAAGAGGCCGCATGAACTAATCAGAAGTGACATTCAGTTAATGAATTGATTAGAACCATGAGTAAAAACAATGTTTCCTAAGAAACAGAGAAATGTTACTATATTCTTCTCTATAGCCATATGTGATCTTTAGCTTTAATTCTCAACTTGACACATGTAGAATCACTGGGAAGAGACTCGAAAGATTGTCTACATTGGATTGGTCTGAAGACATGTGGGGGGTTGTCTTAAGTCAGTTAGTCAATGTGGGAAGACACAACCCACTACGGGTGGCACCATCCCCTAAGGAGAGGGTCTTGAACCATATATGTATAAAGAAATAGAACTAAGCGTATTCAAGTGAGCATGCATGCGTTCATTCTCTCTTTGTTCTTGGTCATGGAAGTTTGAGACCAGCTCTCTCAAACACCTGCTGCCACTCCTTGTCTGCTATGATGCTCCATAACCTGAAATTCAAAATAAAACCAAAACACCATAATTTAAACTACTTATTTACTACATTATTGCAGATTAAGCTACCTATAGAAAAAAACTCCCATTAGTTTGCCTGGTGGGAGAACAAAGTGTTCGGACTAATTGTTAGCTGGAATGAAGCCATGAATACTTGATCCTAAAGTATCATTACAATTATGTTATTTCTTTGGTAAGTTGGGAGCCAGTACAGTGCCCCTGGGTTATTATATCCCGGAGAGTATCACTTTTTTTATGTGTATGCAAGATTTGCCTGCATGCACGCCTGTGTACCACATGCATGCCCAGTGCCATCAGAGGCCAGAAGAGGGCATCAGATCCCTTAGAACTGAAGTTACTTGTGGTCAGGAGCCATCATACAAGTGCTGAGAATCTTACTAGGGTCTTCTGGAAGAGCAGCTAATATTCTTAATTGCTAAGCCATCTCTCCAGGCCCCCACTGTGTCACTTGTATATTGTGTAAAAATATGTTGGGCATGTCATTGAGGCATGCCCTGGATTGTTGTACTTTCTAGTATTTTAGCATTTAACATAATATTCTCTCTCTCTCTTTCTCTCTCTCTTTCTCTCTCTCTCTCTCCACTTTAACATGACAAGATATAAAGAGAAATAATTCTGGCTATCTGAATTTTTCAGATTGTTTAGGTTAGACATAGATAGAAATCTAGTAGGTGTCAAAATATTTAAGAAACAACATATTATAACTTTCAGAAATATAATAATAATAAACTACTTTTGGCCTGTGTTTTTAAGAATTATCCTTTGGATACTCAAAGGTATTTTATTTGTAAGTTCACATTATCTAAGATTTTTCTTTCTATTTTAAAACAAATTTAACAAGGATAAATTTTAAAATTTAATCCAACAGTCACTCACAATTTAGTGTCCATTGCTTTAGCTAACTACTTTCCCCTCTTGAAATGTGGGCTTCTCGGGGGTTCCAAATATTCATCATGGTAGAAAATATAAGAATTATATGCCTGGAGCATGTGGCTATAAAAGAAAGCTCGGACCTCAGTGACTTGAAAGAGTGACACATGTACAGGTCCTTAGACACTTGGAGAATAGCATATGGCTCTGAAGATTGTGTGTATGCCTCAACAGCTATGCTTCAGAGAAAGACTTTAGAAATGAAGGCTTCAAACAAGTGTCTTATTCTGAAATGTTGTGGATGGGGCCCAAAGTACATTGAAAAAACTATTTCCTATGTGGCCTCTGGCAGATATGCTGTAGATTGAAGACCAAGGGTTGGCTAACTGTAGACCACTAATTCTACCCCAATGCCTACTTATGTCAATATGGTTTTATTGGTCAGCCACAAGCCATCATTCATATATTGCTTATGGCTATTTTCAGACTATAATAGAGCTGAGTCATTGAAACAGTTATCAGTGGCTCATGAAGCCTGAAGTACCTGCTATTTTGGGACTTTACAGAAAGAACTGCCAACACACTGGGTAGAGGAAGCAGTGGGAAGCTGCTTTCCCAACTCCAGGTCAAAGGCAGGTCTTTCAGAATGTCTTGTTCTTTGTGATAAAGTTATTTTTCTTACAGTGTCGATAGCAATACTATTAAAACTGCAGTGTCAGGCTTTCTTTTCTGTATTTAGTAAAATAAAGCTGTAAGCTAAGGGTTACCATAGCTACACTCAATAATTTAACTTTTGAACCAAAAACAAGTATATGTAGCTTTAGTGACTATCAAGTAAGATAATTTTCTAATTAATATACAGTCATTACATGAAAAGGCAAGTCTGCTGATTATTTATTTTATAATTATAAATTTCATGCCTATGTGCTTTCATGTTATGGGGAAAAGTGTACCTTGTTTTACTCAGTAGCATGAAAATGGCCAGGAGAACACTTGGCTTCTAACGATTTATAATTCATAGCCATGGGAGGCAAAGCACTTTTTCCAATGGTTCAGAGGCTTCTGTTACCTTTGGTCCTGGAAATCCTTCTCCTGGTGGACCCCTTTCTCCTGGTGCTCCCTCTGGACCTCGGGGACCCTGGTTAGGGAAGGGGAGGGTGGGAGACAGAACAGGAGGAATAATGCGAAGTGGTGAGATGGGAGAAAAAAGGCAGAAGAGGATGGTTAACTTCAGTTGCCACAGACATGGCGGCAATGTAGTCCCGCTCAATTTTCAGTAAGAACCCTAGTAAATACAATCTATATTGATCGAGCTGGATGCAATGGCGCCTGCCTGTAATCCCAGCACTTAGCGAGGCAGAGGGAGACAGATGGATCTCTGTAAGTTCGAGGCCAGCCTTGTCTACAAAGAGAGTTCAGGACAGCTAAGGCTACACAGAGTAACCCTGTTTCAAAAAAAAATCAAACCAAACCAAACAAAAACAAAACAATCTATGCTGATCAGCTGTGAGGACCTGTGAGTAATAGGATTCTCACTGGATTCAATATTCCTTCTCTCTGGATGGCAAACAAGCTTCTGTCTTCAAATTAGAGAAAAATTGAAATAACTAATGCTTCAGAATATAGGTAAGAAAATACATCCCATGAGAGACGAAATCCAGCACTGTGTGGTCTGGAGAAGAACTCAGACAGACTGACTGGTCTGAATAAATCCCGGGCGAGCCTGGGGAGAGCGTTTTAAGAAACCCTTGCGGCTCCTCTCTGAGAGGTACGGAAGAGGTGAGGGCTTCTCACATAGTAAGAAAGAAAAGAATGCTGTGCAAAATGGGCTGGTAGGAAAGCCAGTAACTGAAACCCGAAAAACGGAGGGGTTGTATTAAAACTCGGCATTTTATTTCAGTGTGGATGGGCTGGGAGAGGTCCCCTGGAGGTAGAGCTCCAGGCAACTGTGAGACATCTGACGTGGGTGATGGGAACTGAACTAGAGTCCCCACAAGCGCAATCCATGCTCTTAATTGCTGAGCCATCTCTTCAGCTTTCCACCTTACTTTCTGAGACATGATCTCTCACCGAACCTGGAGCTGATCGTTTTTGTCTGTGCTGGGTAGCCGGTGAGCCTCAGGATCTACCCATCTCCACCCCGAAAGTACTGCGGTTACAGATGTGCCTTACTGTGTTTGCAGTGTGCTGGCTTTGTAGCTTGTGAGGAATTTAGTAAACTACTGTCACAAGCCAACTCCACTGGCCAGCGAACCCGACCATCAGTCCATCTGTGAGAGGAAACAGCTTAAATTTGTTCCAAAAATTCTTCCGTTTTTATTTTTATTTATTTATTTTTTTCATTTTCAAGAGGAGAAATTTTGTTGTTGTTTTTCAAGACAAGGTTTCTCTGTGTAGTCCTGGCCGTCCTGGAACTCTCTCTGTAGACCAGAATGGCCTTGAACTCACTGACATCTATCAGTCTCTGCCTTCCAAGTGCTGGGATTAAAGGCGTGTCCTACCACTGCCCAGCTTGACCTTTGAAAATTCCTGTTTTGGGCGACTGGAGGGATGGTCAGAGGTTAAGAGAACCAGCTTCTCTTCCAGAGGACCTGGTTTGATTCTCAGTATCCACACGGCATCTTACAACTGCCTGTGATTCCAGTTTCAGGAGATTACTGCCCTCTTCTGACCTTCTTGGACACCAGGCACATGTGGTGCACAGATATACGTGCAGGCAAACCCCATACACACACACAAAAAAAATAAATAAAAATTAAAATATTCCTAGTTTTAGGCACCAGGGGGATGGCCAGTGGGCAAGGTAAGTGTATTATAGTCATGAGGGCTTGAACTCAGATCTCTAACTCACGTGCCCAAAGTTTAGGAGATATTTTCTATACAAAAGTAGTAGCAAGACAGTAGCAAGATGCGTGTTATGCACTCACGGGTGAGAAAACAACTAACAAGTTGTATGTGGTGTCACTTGCCCTTCACCCTCATACTCAGGAGGCTGAGGCAGGAGGATCTCTGTGAGTTCGAGGTCAGCCTGGTGTACACAGCCAGGGCTATATTGAGACTCTGTCTCAAAAACAAAGAAAAACCCCAACTTCATCCTAGTCTTGGACTTTTTGGGTTTTCTTTTTTTTTTTCTCAATAGTTCGTATTTTAAACATTGGCCTTTGTTATTTATGCATAGCCTACTTAGTAGAGACTTAATTAAAAGAAAAAGCTGTATGGAATTAAATTTAAATGGCAATGCTTATGGGAAACCTAGCTTTTAACTCCAAAACTTTAATCAAAAGTCTAATATCTATGACACTTTACTCTAATGGCCGAACAATTAATTAAAGAAAAAAAATTAAATGATTAGATTGCAAACTAAGAAAAGCCAAGTAGATATCACACAATTTAACAACAACATCATTAACAACATACTCTTCCCTAATGATATAACAAAGAAAAACCACAATTACATTAAATAAGGGGAATGTCTATATAATGTCTATAATGTCTATAATGTTTGTTAGTTTGTTTCTTTATTGGCATGATAAAACACCATTACCAAAAGCAACCCAGCGAAGAAAAGCTTATTATTTGGCTTGCAAAATTAAGTCCATTATCAAGGCAAGCTATGATGTCAGCCCAAGGCAGGAACTGAAGCAGAAACCATGATGCTTACTGGCTTGTTTTCTTTGCCTATCTTATATAGCTTAGACCTACCTGTGTAGGGATGGTACTGCCCACAGTGGTCTGAACACTCCTTCATTAATTAGCAACTAATAAAACGCTCCCCACAGACATGCCATGAGCCAATCTAATAAGAAAAGTTCCTTACTTGAGGTTCCCTTTTCCTAGATGACTCCAGTTTGTGTCAAATAGACAAAAATTAAGCAGCACTACCAACTCCTTGTCAACTTGGCACACAAGCACATCACAGTTAAATCATAACCTTCCCTTTATTATTTGTTCTCAAGAGCCCATGTTCATATCACATTATAAAACAGTCTCAAAGTTTAAAACTCCCAGTCTCTATAATTGTCAACACTTTAAAATCCAAGTTCTCTTTAAACCTCTAAAATCCTTTAATGTGAGTTCCTACAAAATCCAAAGTAAGTCTTTTGTGATAGCTAAAAGATGAGTTCAGTGGCTTCTAGCTTGAGATACTAAGGATAAGTGCTGTGGCATATTAACAGTTGTGAGTTTAAAAAGATCAGTTTTCTAATGGCAAACTCTGTTCTAAGCATCAATCGCCCAGTACACAGTTGCTAGGGTTGAGTAAAAGAGGTGGATTTGGATTTCACAATTACTACAACCTGTCCTTTTCAGGAAGTCTGCACCAGATTTAGTGTCTGGGAGACTGGCTTACACTGTACTGTGTGGAGAGAGGCACACTGAACAGAACAAAACCACGTCCTCCTTCCTGCCTTCTCTGCATTTCTAGAACATGTCAGCTAAGGTGAAAGCAAGAACACTGGACTCTATGCATTCCAAGCCTTGAGGACAGAGCTAACATTTATGGGCACACAGTTAGGTGATTTAAAAGCCAGTGACCCAAGGCTTAATCACCACGGGCTGGAGTAATATTCCATACCATTGGTATGCCCGCCAGTCCTTCAGCTAAGTAGACACAAAGATGGTTATTAACCAGAGAAGAGAAATAGCAGGCACTTGAGCTGGATAAACAATGTTTTTATTATCATTTTATAAGATTTTTTATTTGCAAATAATTATGTATCATTTTTATTTTTTAATTTTAATTTCTGTGTGTGCTTCTTTAGATAAGATCTCACGTAGCCCAGACTGACCTGGAATTCCTGTAGCCAAGGACGATCCTGAACTCCTGATCTTCCTACCTTTAGCTCCTTAGTCCTGAGATACAATATAAGCCACTACAGTGAGTTTATGTAGTGCTGGGAATTGAACACAGAGTCTTCTGCATGCCAGATAAGCATTATGCCAACTGAGCCACTGCACCCCCAGACCTGTGTGTTACCTTTTAAAGACAGAAATGCTTCCATAAATCATCTCACTGACTTTTGTAAAAGCCATGGGACTCAATTACAACCATGACAAACTTATTTGGCTTTTACCAAATATAGGTATAATACAGAAACCTAATTAATGCAATCTCGTCAGTGAAGAGCTTTATGGAGACATTAACAATGAAATAAAATACGATTGTTCATTATATTTATAGTATTACTT